>NC_044907.1:94820951-95193451 GCF_001633185.2 Quercus lobata
CTTGCCCGTTTCCCTGGGGATAGGATGGAGTGGAATATCGGTTTGTGATTCCAAAGTCGCAGCAATATTTCCTGAAGGTTTTACTATCAAATTAAAGGTCGTTGTCCGAGATGAGGGTACGAGGAGTTCCGAAGCGTGTAATGATGTTTTTCCAAATGAACTTCTTGGCATCCTTGTCCCTGATGTTGGCTAAAGGCTCAGCCTCTACCCACTTGGTGAAATAATCAGTGCCGACTATTAAGTATCGCTTGTTCCCCGCTGCTTTTGGGAAAGGGCCGACAATATCCAGACCCCACTGAGCGAACGGCCAAGGACTAGAGAGGGGGTTAAGGACTCCTCCCGGCTGGTGGATATTTGGGGCGAATCTCTGGCATTGATCGTACTTTTTGCATATTCTTGGGCGTCTCTCTGCATGTTCGGCCACCAGTACCCTTGGGTGAGTGCTCTGTGTGCTAGCGACCTTCCTCCCGTGTGGCTTCCACATACTCCCTCATGAAGTTCTTTAAGCAATGATTTTGATGTCTCTAGGTGTATGCACAATAAATATGGCCCAGAGTAGGAGTGCTTGTACAGCTTGTGATCCTCTGACAACCAAAACCGAGGAGCATTCCTCCGTATCTTCTCGGCCTCCAATTTTTCTTCGGGTAATACATCATCTTTGAGGAAGTTTACTATGGGATCCATCCAACTCGGATTCCTTCTGACTTGAAAAATCTGAACTCTATCCATTTCGATGGTACTTGTTTTGCACAAATCCTCAACAAGGATCATTCGTGGCAGATCCTGTGCAAAAGACGTAGCAAGAGTGGCCAGCGAATCTGCATGTGTATTCCCACTTCTAAAGACATGCGTCAAATTAAAAAATTCAAAGTCTGATTGTAGGCGTTTGACTTGATCAAGATATTCCTGTATTCTCGTATTTCTAGCCTCCAACTCGCCCCTCACCTGGCCTACGACCAATATGGAGTCCGAGAACGCTTCTATTGCTTTTCCGCCCATTTTTTGCACCATGATCATTCCTTGCAGCAAAGTCTCATTCTCGGCTTCATTATTTGTGGCCGAAAACCTAAGTCGTAATGACTTTTCAATGATAATCTTTTTGGGCGATATTAGAACTAGCCCTACCCCAGATCCTTTTTGGTTTGCCACGCCATCCACATAGACTTTCCATCGCGAGGCTCCTTGTGCATAGATTATGCCAACCGATTTTCCATACATGTTTTCCTCCTCGGCTACTGCTTCCACAGCTGGCTCAACAAATTCAGCGACTAGATCTGCAAGGACTTGGCCCTTGACAGAGGTCCTTGGCATGTATTTAATATCAAAAACCCCTAGAAGCGTACTCCACATGGCAATTCTTCCTGTGTAATCGGCGCTTCGTAGCACCAATCGGAGGGGGAGTTAAGTCAGGACAATAACCGTGTGTGCTTGAAAGTAGTGGGGAAGTTTTCGTGTGGCATGCACTACTGCAAGAATTGCCTTTTCCAGTGGGAAGTAGTGCACTTCAGCTTCATACAACGATTTACTTACATAATATACGGGTCGCTGTATCCCATTGTCAACCTGTATCAATACCAAGCTTACAGCGTGAGAGGCCACTGCTATGTATGCGAACAGAATCTCGTCGGCCTCAGGGCTAGACATGATGGGTGGCCGTTACAGGTATTCTTTAAGTTACTGGAAGGCTAGAACATAGTCCTCAAACCATTCAAATCCTTTCCACTTATTCATCAAGAGATTGAAAGGTCGACATTGGTCTGCAGATCGGGAGATGAATCGATTCAATGCTGCGATCATTCCAGTGAGTTTCTGTACTTCTCTTGGATTCCGAGGAGCTTGTAGGCTATTAATCACTTTGATTTGGTCCGGGCTTACCTCTATTCCTCTGTGAGCTACCATATAGCCTAGAAATTTCCCAGACCCGACTCCAAATGAACACTTAGAAGCATTGAGGGCCGCAGTTTGTGCTCCCTTAAGATGCCAAAAATGACTTCAAGGTCTTTCACGTGCTAGGACACCACTTTACTTTTTATTACCATATCATCTATGTAGACTTCAATAACCTTGCCTAGCTGTGGTTCGAACATTCTGGTCATCATCTTTTGGTAGGTTGACCTTGCATTCTTTAAACCGAAAGGCATCACCTTATAATGGTAATTTTCGACGGGTGTCATGAATGTCGTTTTCTCCTGATCTTCTAGAGCTAGTGGTATTTGATGATAACCCTGGAAGGCATCCAGGAAGCTCATTCGGGGGTGGCCTACAGTCGCATCTACCAATCGGTCTATTCGAGGCAACGGGAACGGGTCCTTCGGGCATGCCTTGTTTAAGTCTGTGAAATCTACGCAAACTCGCCATTTCACTGTCTTCTTTTTTCCACCACCGTATTTGCCAACTATTCGGGGTAAAAGACCTCTTTGATAGCCCCTGCCTTTTTCAGCTTCATCACTTCATCCCTAACAGCGTCGGCATGTTCTTTCGACGGGCGCCAGGTGGCTGCTTCTTTGGAATAGAGGATGGGTTAACGTTCAGGTAGTGACAAATGAGACTAAGGTCAACCTCCGGGGCATCGTAGGCATTCCATGCAAACACATCAACGTTCCTCCTCAAAAACCCTACCAGTTCCTCTTTTTCTTGAAGAGGTAATTCTGAGCCGACTTGGAAGAATCTTTCTGGATTATTGTCAACGGCAACCCTTTCTAAAACTTTCACATTTTATCTCCTCGGCTAGTTCGCTGACTTGTGCTACCGAGGTGGTTGATTGCTATAACCTCTTCACAGGAGCTAAGGACTCGGCATTAGACCGACGTGAGATGGCGGCCACTATGCATTGCCTAGCCATGGCTTGATCTCCACGAATTTCTTCCACTTGGCCCCCTGAATGGTATTTTAACTTTTGGTGAAGCGTAGAAGACACGGCTCTTAAGGCATGGAGCCAAGGTTTGGCTATTATGGCCGTGTAGGGTGAATAGGCATCGACCACAATAAAATCCACCTCCACCACCTCTAATCCGGTCTGTATGGGTAATCTGATCTGCCCTTTTGGTACGACAGTCTTCCCTTCGAAACTTATTAGAGGAGAGTCATAAGCCGTTAAGTCCTCAGGCCTTAAGTTCAGCCCCTTGTACAGATCAGGGTACATTACTTCCACTACACTGCTCGGATCTACTAGTACCCTCTTCACGTCGAAACCTCCAATCCTCAACGTAACCATAAAGTATCGTCGTGAGGTTGGATAGTTCCCCCCTTATTCTCCGAGAACCCCAATATTAATGAGTTTCCCTTTTTAGATCTTTTAGACTCCCTCTCACCATCCTCGGCAAGGAGCCGAGCCACAGATAGCACCCCAGAAGGAAAAGAGCCGGTTCTTCCTGGGGCGGCGAGGATGACGTGTATCGTCCCCGTGGGAGGTCTCAAAGATACATCTTTCCGAGGCTCTTGTACTGCTTGGCCCAGACGACCGCTAAAGGGGTGTAAAAAGTGACATAACTTTCCTTCTCGGACCAACTGATCCAAGTGATTCCATAGATTCCTGCAATCCTCGGTGGTATGCCCGTGGTCTTGATGATAATGACAATACAGGTTCTGGTTGCGCTTCGAGGGGTCTCCGGCCATTTTACTCGGCCATTTGAAGAAAGGCTCATTTTTTACTCTCTCCAGAACTTGTTGCACCGGCTTTCTGAATATGGCATTAACCGTTTGCATGTTGGTTTGTCCAGCCTGTCTCGAAAAATCCCTCCTCGGCTGGTTACTGTTATATCGTTCCGACTTTTAATCATTTCCTTTGGGGGGGATGATCTTCTCCTTTCCTCTCCCTTGTAGCTGGTCCTCTTCCACCCTTTTGTATTTGTCAATCCTGTCCATCAGTTGGCGAACGCTGGTGACGGGTTTACCAGTTAGAGATTTCCTTAAGCCATGCTCGGTGGGGAGACCACTTTTGAACGTGCTGATGGCGACGTCATCGTGGTTTTCGTCCATCTCGTTATACATCTCCCAATATCTGTCCGAATACGCCTTTAAGGTTTCCCCCTCATGCATAGACAGAGATAATAACGAACTTAGGGGTCGGGGGACTCTGCTGTTTGTAATAAAGCGAGAGCAAAAAGCCTGAGTGAGCTGCTTATAAGAATCTATGGAGTTCGTCTTCAAGCTATTGAATCATCTCATCGCCAGAGGTCCTAGGCTGGACGGAAAAACTTTGCACATCAGAGCCTCATTCTGGGAATGGATAGTCATTCTCTGGTTAAACTGGCTCACGTGCTCCACGGGGTCTGCTCGGCCGTCATAGATGGCAAACATAGGTTGATTGAAATGCCGAGGCAATTTAGCCCCCTCTATCCTGTGCGCGAAGGGTGATTTGGAGACCTGATACAGTGCCTTGTTCATGGCATCATTACCCAAACCCTTACCAGATGGACTCTTACATCTCTGTTCAGGGCGCGACTCCTTCTCGTAAGAAAAGGTTTCACTTGGGGGAGTTCTTGACCTCCGCCTGTAATTGGCATCCTCCTCCTCGTTGAAGGATGTATCTGAGCTGGAACGAGACTGCCTTCGCTGTGCACGACGTAACTTCCTTTTTAGGTCGTCTATCTCTCGCTGCATGGCCTAATAGTTGTTTCGCCTCTGGGATATGCGACTACCTACTTGAGAGTGGCTTTGGCTCATCTGAGTAGTATGTATGCTTCCCTCTCGGTTTCTTCCATTGCCTAGATTTAGCCCTGGGTCAGGAGGATTATTTTGCCGCTGAGGCCCAATAAGTTCTGTCTGCTGAGGGTCAGGTTGGCGTGGATTCTCTTGGTGTGGACCTGATCCTACCATGCTTAACCGTTGTACTTACTAACACTCAAGTTCTTCCCATAGACGGCGCCAATTGTAGGTGCACAATTTGGAGCCCAAACCCTTATTTTGTAAGTCTTAATCCAAAGAGCCCAACACAATGAATTTTTTTGTAGAGTATGGATCAAAGAACTAGGTTTTAATAAGTTAAACGGGGTATTGCATGGAACAAAGTAACACATAAACAAGAACAAAAGCCATTATATTGAAAAATCACACGATCTGATACGGTTAAAAACTTAATTTGCGTATACAGATCAATGCAGTGGGGTTCCTTTGCATGCTCCAGTACTCTTTCTTGTTTTTTCCCCTCCCCTTTCTTATGGGGGCTTCTACACATTATATAGGCTTTTTCTTATCATCTGGGCTTTACACTTGTCGATCATCCAAACCTCCACTTGAGCATCTGTCCCATCAGACACCTCTTTCAGTTCTTTGTGAGTTATGGTAGCCAAGGTAGCACTGTTCAGGGGTCTTCTCCACATTAATGCAGCCAGGAAAGTAGTTGTAGTGCATTCAATGTGATGGTGACAGCTTTTGCTTAGATATTTTGTGTTTCCTTCCTTTTCACGTATTTAGAGGATGGGCTTTAGTGGCTTGGATGCCCTTTCGCTCTGGATTTTCAGTGTCTGAGGAGAAATTCCTCCTTGGACCTGTTTTCTTTGTTTCCAGTGATATGTTTAACATGGATTGCTTAAGCCACGTAAACTCCTCGGATGGGCTGGTGTCCTCAGACGGGTCCAAGACCCAACCTGTTACTTTGGGCCATAGTCCCCACAAGAATCAAATATCATGGCTCGGGTACAAAATTTATCATAAATAAATGAAATTTCATTATTTTTTTAAAATGAGGTTTTCTTTTTCTTGGTTAAGGCTGGTTAAGTTGTAATCTAATTTTTAATTTTGTATTATATTAATTATAAAAAGTTATAACCTCAAATCAAGGAAAAATTAATTGTCATTGATAATTTGACACATTAATTACAACATTTTTTCCCCAAAACATTTTAAGATTTCAATTGAGTTGAGTTTCTATTGATCTAATATTGGAGACATTTTTGGTTAAGGTAAAAATGGTGAACAACCATTATTTTATTTTATTTTTTAAATTACTTATCGCATCACTACTTGTATAATATAAAAAATGACCACATTTTAGCTAACTAAACCCAAAATTTATCCACATTAGGCGAAACAAAGTTGTGTAAAAATACATAATTACTACACTAATTATATATGTAAATTTACATTGATACTATTTATTTTGCATTTAGCTTTTTATTATTTCTTTACGTATCCCGAAAATAAAGGAAGAGTAGATGGTAATTGTTGTGTATAAAGAAAAAGAAACAATTAAAAAATTCAAGAAATTAAAATTGATATTTTAGTATAAAATAAATTATCTGATATAAAATATTTTGAAAAGTGAGTATGTCAAATAGAAAAAAAGTAGATTTTTTGTGCAAAAATAGGCAGAAATTTTTGCACAAATTGAAGTGAATACTCTTATTATTATAAAATTTTGTAACCTCTTGTATACATGAATTTATATATAAGGGGATAGAGCCATATATTTATTAAAGCGGTCACAAGGTCCTTTTTTATACATCGGGGGCTTAGGCCTCAAGTTTTGGTCATTTTATAATGGGAATAGTGGCCTATAATCGCCTTCTAAGAGTGGCCTATGCTTGATCTAGATAAATTTTTTTGGGGGGAAATTTATATAATTTAGTAAAAATTGTTCCTTAATGTCAGAAAAATTTAAGTATTGCAAGAACTTTGGAGGATCGTGACCTTAGCACCGATTCTACTTTGCCTTAATAATAAATTTCAATTGTGTGTGAAAGAGAAAATAATGTTCATACAAAAAGGATACATGTATTTAATTCAGATGAACCGACACCATTACAAATTAGCCTTTTCATTTCTTTTCCAAAACTCACAAGATATTCCAACACCAATGTGTAATAGGGAAAAATGAAGAAAACAATAAGAAAAGGGAAAAGAAAAAAGAAAAGAAAAATACTCATATATATGCCTTCAGTCATCATTCTATAGTGTAGTACATGATATATCGATCCATATCATCTTCATGGTTGGCAAAATAATCCCCCATTTTTGGTTATTTTATCCGAACACAATATTCTACCTTTGTGTCAATGAATTTTAGTAATACAATATTTGCGGATGTCATATTAGTTAGTTTACTCACTCTTGCAAGGAAAGGGCAACAGGGTTGTCTAAAGAGGAACATAAAGAGAAAATTTCTTCTAATGTTCCATTCATACAATCCCGGATCTTGTCATATGACATGTATTCGTCGATGATTTCAGGTTTCACAGGCTTCGTCTCTGTTAAATTTATCTGTGGAAAATCTTCAAGTTCTAAAGGTGGGTAAGGAAGTTGATAATCCAAACTTGTGTAACTTTGTATCTGCATATCCTGTATTAATAAATAAATAGTATGAATAATAACCAACACAAATATACAAGTAAACATAAACACTATGAAGCAATCAGCTGTGTATAAAGGCTTGCATATATGTGTGTATATGAGAGAGAGAGAAAGAGAGAGTAAATACATACACTTTAGGTTCTTATATACATATAAGAACCTAAAGTATATGTATATATATACCAAACAAAGAGAACTATTCATTTTATACAAGGTCATTATTCTTTCCAATATATTATCAGCTATCAGATGATATTAGCGCACATCATGGCTTGACTCATGTGTGTCTGATCAATTTGTTAGTGACAACTAAGAAGTTTTTCCGGATAACTACAACTTACAAGGTCGTAGAGTAGGTAAGAGAACAGTTTCTCTTTTTGCTTTAGTTTTTTCCCAAAAACATAATCAAATAGGAAAATTGAAAAACTTGGAACTTCTTTTTGTTGGCTTATATGACTAAAATTTTAAATGATAAAAGTAAAAGACCAATGGAGCTTCTTTTCCAAAGCTTTTTTAAATGAATAGAATAGAAAAACTAAAAATTTTGAGAATGGGAAATATGTCAATCATTACTGAGACCCGGGAAAAGAAAGTCAGGCGGAGACATAGGTTTTAGAAATGTTTTGGGGTCACCATGAGGAAAACAGGGAAGAAAGATGTTTGAACTTTGAACGAAGTTTGAGTCAGTCAAAAGAAGTTATGGAAGATGGTGAAGAAAGTCATTGAAGTCAGTCTTAATAGATTTTGGAAGGAAGCTAGCTTTAGAAAAAGACAGCGAGTTCATTGCTTCCAACTTTTGTTACTTTAAGATCAAAAGAGAAACTCAAAGGGCTTGTCTTGTGGGCCAGTTCCAACTTGTACCATCGTTGGTGCATGCATGGATATGCTGCCATATGATGATTTATGAAAGAATGTAAAACTGTTGTTAAAAATCAAAAAGTGGTGTGAACATGAAGCCCTAGTGACAAAGCAGGAATAAAGCAGAATTTCGCTGGAAATGTAGTCTTAGCAAAGTATATAATCATACCTGAACAAAGGAAGTGGGTAAAAGCAGATTATTCTTATTATATATAATAATCATTAATATAGTTCGAGAATTAACCAGGTCCTAAAATTTTTTTTGACGGTAAGACTACCTAAAAATACCTCTTCCAAAGCTTATATAAGTTGGAATTTTGTGTATTTGACTACAACCTTTTTATAATAATCATTATGATGCACCACATATTAGAATTTAACTCATGCTAATTAACATCTCCTATGTATGTATATCTAATCTCATGCCATGTTAGAAACGAATTCTAATTAAGACCATATTTCTAATTGTTTTACCTGAATTAGATTTGAGGGGTAGTCCACACCAAGAGAATACAAATTAGCAGCACTATTTGCTTCATCTGAAGCAAATGGAGCTTGTAAATCATCAGCTATGCCAGTTTCAGCAGGTGTGCCTTGAGTGAGATCTGAAGAGGAAGTGTCTGATGGAAACTTAGAGTCTTGAATGAAATTCTCATCCTCTGCTTCTCTCCCTTGGAAAGTTTCAGGTCCACTTGTATCATTCCCCAATAATTGTTCATCCAAGGCTGAGACTGAATTACCATTCTCTAAATTATCAGTCTGTTCTTTTTCTTTGGCTTTGGGAATCTGTATTGTTTTCTTGAAAATGCGACATAATGCATAAGAGTCCTGAAATGCAAAATTACCATACACTGCTTAACCTTCCATGATTAAATCACATACCTAAGAAAAGAGTATAATACAAAGATCTAGAAAAGTGAGTTTGGAAAGAGAAGGGGAAAAAAAAAGAACTAGAAACAGATGGAAAGATAATAGTAAGTACAACTAAAGTCATATAACCAAAGACTCTTTCATCATGATGTTGATATAAGCTATAACTTTCAAAAGGAAAAGAAAATTTGACAAGGAAGAAAAAGAAGAACATATGAGATTTGCTTTATTTTATGTCTGATTGCATAAAGATATTCACATAACCAATGATAGCTCTTATAAACTTGACAAAATCTCACATGAAGAGTCCAATCTTAGGCTGTTCCTCATTTTACTGCAGCTACTGTAATAAAGAATTCGTTCACTGAACTCCATGCATCTATGATTTAACCTTTTCTTTTTTGGGGGCTGTAAATTTTAGGGTTTCTAGGGTTTCCTTCATTAACACTGTTTACAATCACCAAAAACTATCTACATCAATCAAAAAGTGTGCACGTTTCTCTAACACAAAAATGACATTCAAAAAACATATTATCCCTCCATTTATCATTTCCTAGAACATAAATCTCTCTAAACCCTAATGTTAATATATTTCGTTTATGTTTTAACTTTGAATAACGACTCATCTTTATCAAGGAATAGTTGAATTTCATCAAAAACTGCAGATCCAACTTTAGCACAGTGAATTTAGCACACCCCTCCCACCCCCCAACTTTTGGCACAGTTAACGAATAAAGGTCATATAATCAAATTGTTACATGTTGACATTGTCGAGTTTATATCAATTGAACATTTTCTTTTCTTTTTTTGTTTGAAAATTCAATTCAATATTCTAAAATTATTCATTTATATAAAATTTGTTGAACTAAGATGCAAGCACTACATACCTTCAAACTTGATGATGCAGAACTGCTACACATGGAGTCGATAAGGCGGTACTCATGCATCACCCAGTTAGTTCTGATGCCATGGGGAGCTCTACCTCTATAATACACCAAAGTCTTCTTCATGCCAACTGGGTGCTTATGAGAGTGCACTGGCCTGTCTTTACCAGTGGCTTTCCAGTAACCGGCTCGTGTTGCTCGGTTGGTTCTTGATCCATTAGGGTACTTTCTATCCCTTGGACTATAAAAATACCACTCCATATCTTTGCTTGGTAAAAATGATTTCTCTGTTAATTAATACAACAACAAATGAGCCTTAGTCCCAGAATACATTGATACAGTAGACAAAGAGAAAAGATTTCATATAGAAAAGAATTATTTATGTACCTGGTAAATCCCATGGTTCACATTTGTAGAGATCAACTTCTGGGATAATTTCAAGCTCAATCGTGCCGCCATTAATTTTTCGATGTAGATAGTAAGCAACAAGCTCCTCATCTGTTGGATGGAACCTAAAACCTGGAGGAAGACTCATGGGTGCCATTGCACACTGTTTGATTTGTGTGTGTGTGTGTGTGTGAGAGAGAGAGAGAGAGAGAGAGAGAGACCAAATTTGGAAAGAGAGAGCACAGAACATAAACTAAAATGGCTTGTACTATTGAACTATATAGGCCACAGTTAGGATCCAAGCCATGAAATTAATTGCCTGATCTTTGCAATTTATTACACCACTGCCATTCACCGTTACTTGTCAGATTCTGAAACCAATCCTTGTCTTTTCTAACACTCTTTTGTCCTTAACAACTTTGCTTTAAGTGATCAAATAGTATTAACAAGTTGCAGTAGATTCAGTAAATATTATGTAAAAGAATTGTGAGAAAAAAAGAAAAAAAAAAAAAAAGAGATCGATTGGGAATATCATATAAGATATAATAGTACTACTTTGGCAGCTTTAGGTGAGATTCTATGTGTAAGGTATTGTGTGAAACCTAGAGGGAGTATGAGAAGCTTCTGCTTTAATTTGTCTGCTCATAAACTAACAAAAAAACACAGGCCCTCTCAAAAGGCTGTGTAGGACACTCAAACCTTCCATACCCTACAACACGCAATACTAGGCCCTCCTACTTATTTTAATCACTCTTTCAAAATAATAATGTAGTAGTATACCATATGATATTTATTATCATATTGTATGTATTACTATATAGTTAAATATAACATTAAATATCATTCATGACGTCATGGTTTTTTTTGCTATTCCTTCCTTATATTCTTTGCAGAGGAACATGGTATAGAATCTTCTGTATTGGTATGTCATGTGCCATTGTGAACTGGTTTAACACAATAATATTATCTGCCTTATGCATGTTTAGAGAACACAAGAAAATTAAGTTAAAAGGAAAAATAAAGTACAATAGAAAATGATAGACAAAACCCAGTTGGATCCAAATTACTTGACAAGTTTGGATGTGTTGAAGCATGAAAATTAATGCACTTACAAACTTGTTCATCTCCTGTGTCCATTTTGTTGACAATGTTTTTGTGGCTAGCCTAGGGATTGCAGTTCAAATTTTCATTCTCCTAGTATCTTATGTTCCAAGTCCCAGCTCCAAAGATATTGTTTGGTAATATGGTAGGCCCTAATTATCATTAAGCATTTTTAAATTTGAACAAAGATATATAAATAGAGATTAGATATAGTGGAAATGACTTTACCACAGAAAAAAATAATGAATTTTTTTTTTTTTAGTAACATGTATGATTAGGGCATTTATATAAGGTGATCATAGTCCAATTACAATACATCAACATAAACTATATTGGTTCTGAATTTTTTTCCAGTTCAGCTGAGTTGCTTCATGTGTTAGAATAATAGTTATAAAATGATTAAATTTTATTACTCCCCTTAATTTAAATTTTTTGGGTGGATTATAGTAGTTAGCTTAACTGATAAAGTTTTTTGTTATTAAATAAAAGATTTATCACTCTATAATAATTGATCTTTATCATTAAGCAAGACATTATTTAGTTTTTGGTGTAAATAAAGTTCAATAAGTAGATACCATAGATTGAAATTCTATTGTATAAAAAAAAATTGATACATACTAAATTATTATGAAATATATATATCAGATCAAGCAATTTTGAATATAAATCTGTCTCAGTAATTATCTTCTCATTTAAGTTAAAACACTATATATTAAGTCTACCTTACACTAATAGAATGCTGAGTCCACATTGTTGGTTACAATGTTCAAAATTCATCCCACCACCATTAACAAGTGGTGCAGTAGGGTTGTGACACTTGTTAAGTGATAGTGTTAGTTTATAAAAGTGACCGGTGATCACACCACATCATTGTTAAGTGATAGTGTTAGTTTGTAAAAGTGACCGGTTCACAATGATGTGGTGTGATCACCGGTCACTTATGTAATAACTCTTACTTGGTAGATAATGTTGCTTCATCAACATTTCAGTAGAAATATATATTTAACATTAGGTCAGTTATTAAATAAAGAGTTGTCTTTAGGATTACTATTATCTTTTAACATAGAGATGTGTCTCTTATCAAAGGATATTGAAGGAGTTTAAATGTTGGGATTCTTCATTCAATTTTTATTTTGAATTATTCTCTCTATTTTTATGTTAGTGATTCCCACCTTAATAGGATTACCATTCATGCTATTGGGACCAACAAATAGACACGAGAAAAACGTGAAAAACGTAGAGAGCAATTTATTAGAATTTGGTATATAGCCTTAAACAAGGACAAGTGCCAACCAAGTAGTTATTAGAGGTTTCAAGCAGTGCTTGGAAGCACAACAAGTGGTATCGAGGCATAAGGAGTGCCATGCAAAAAGAGTAACTATCGATAACCGTCAAAAACCTCAAATATAAATAGATGACTCAATTTAAGAAGAGCACAACTCTCCACTCACAAAAGGACTTGTATTGAGAATTATCTCTTGCAATTTTATTTCCTTTTTAGTTGGTAGGATCTTTGTAAGGTGTTCATACAAGTATAATACTTGTAGTTTATTAGTTTCTTACTCTTTGATTACATTCTAGTTCCTTTGAATTTGCATTAACTTTTTACATCAACAAGTTCCTTTGAATTTCCTATTAGATCTTTAGGTATCCATAACCGACCTTTGTTTATACATCAACAAGTTCACATATCAAAAGGAGAAATGTTAGTCCTAAGTTGAAAGGTATTTTAGGTAATCGTTGTACAGATCAGAAGGAACAAGATAAATAAATGCAGGAAAGATTATAAATAATTATGATATCTTAACAATCAAACAAAAATTAAAGGAAACATCCACTACGTTTTTTTATTTCAAAAGAGGTTTATTATAATATTTTTGCGAAATAATATAAAAACGTGTTATACTTTTTGTAATATATACGATTACTCATAACTTGCTTTTTTCCATGACGGTTGGCATACGTATTGAAGACACATGCAGTAGAATGTTTCAAGTATGAATATTGGAATAATTCATTCTACGTTCACATGATTCGATTAGCTACAGGGGACCGATCATCATTTCCAAAAAGTGAATGATTCTCTATGTTCCAAAATATATCCATTTTAAATTAGATTGATCTTTGAATACTCAATCAAAATTGATTATAAAATTTTGATTATTTTATCCAATACCGCGTTCAGCATAGGCAAGAAAAAGAGGAATAATAAAAAAAATATAAATTTGCCTGTGACTACATCTGTCTTGTATAGAATGGACCAAAAAGAAAAAAATCAAATCCAAATTAGTTTAAAAAATCAAATCCAAATTAAGCCTTTGTTTGCCACTACTGTGCAAAGGAGCACTTGTGTCTCTCACAAACTTCCAAACCATCATCTTTATTTGACCATTCAAAAGAAACCTCACAGTATATATAAATCTTTAACGAGGTGTTTGACATATCATAAAACTTGATCAGTAAAGAATAAAGTAATTAAGATAAAATGAACCTAGATGACTTTAGACAAGCTCAATATAAAAATTTTAAAAAAAAATATTCAATACAATTTAGAACTAATTTTTTACTTTTGGTTAAATTATCAATTTAGTTCTTTAATTATTGGACAAAATTTTAATTCATTCCCTCAACTATTAATGGTATCAATTTAGGTTCTCAACTTTTAAAATTAAGTCAATATCCTTGTAACTATCAAACTATATAAAAATAAATAAATAAAAGATCAATGTCATTATTATCGTTATCGTTAGGTATTCTTTCCATATAACATATGCTTTATTTCTTCATAATTAATATTAATCGTGTTAAAATTCAAACAAAATTGAAATTGACTTGATTTTGAAAGTTAATGACCTAAATTAACATAATTTTTTATATATATTTAGATGATGAAATTCACTCAATTGATAGTTAAGGGACCACATTGAACTTTAGCCCAATGTTAGTGGACCAAGTTAATATTATGACCTTTATTTTAAACACCCTTCCTAAGTTGTTCAACTAGACTAATCTTAACATTTATATAAGAAAGTAGATTAAGTGCCTTCAATTTTCATTTAGACAAATTTTGACATAAACCTTTGCTTAAAAAAGAAAAGAAAAGAAAAGATAGTTGTAGATTACATAACCATGCCTTTCTAATCGGATCGTGGGCATTCAATCAAAGACATAACGTATCAGAAAAATGAGTAAATGGGGCCAAGAATGATAGAATTTTATTCTGTTCTATATTTTCGTCCCCAAAGAAAAAAGCACACTTTATCATTCAACAGTTGATGGCTTGAAGATGGGCCCATCAATCTACTTGGCTCACTGTCACAGCCTCCTTTTTCTTTTTTCCTTGCCATGCCATCCAAATTCCCCAGTTACTTTTTCTTTACTGTTTCTTTTCTTTTCTTTTCTTTTTTTGTTTTGGTTGCTATTTAGTTTCCTTTGCCTTTTCTTAAAATATCATTTTTTTGATTTGGGTAAAGACATACTAACCTTTAATGATTACTATACAAAATCTTTGACTGGTTTTCTCTCTCTCTCTCTCTCTCTCTCTCTCTCATGATATGTTATACTATGTAGTGTACAACATTTGCTACTGTTTTCTAGAACAACATTAATTGATGGAATGTATAATGATTGATTAGTCTTACATTAACAACTTTAGCAGCTGTTTGCTGATGAAACTATGACATGTGTTTAGAACTAGGGATTATATAGATTAGAATCTCTCTATAAATTAACAAAATAGTCGTATATAAAATTCATTGGATAGCTGTACTTTCTGGTGCTAGGTGTTATGGGAGCCCCCATTTATCAAGAAGTGACCTTGCAATCCCTTTTTATAAATGATTTCCCTCTAATAGATTCCTTAGATTGAGTGCTTTTTTTTTTTAACTATTCCAGAATAATGTATGAAAATTTTAAATAATTAAAGGAGTTTATCCATTTTAATTTGTATAGCTATCTTTAAATTTTTTAAATAAATTACTGTATCAACTTTATTACTTTGAACACAAAATAAAAATAATTATAAAAATTTATTTATTGTTGATAATGTGGTACCAATCACATTACCTATGTCAATTTGTAAACTATTTTTAATCAAATTGGTAGTATTTTTAACATTTTTTCAAAAAAAATTTCCTCAAAATTTGAACTTCCCTTTTCACCCATTTAAGGATATCTTATAAGAAGATCGTTATGTATATTTTGTTTTCATCAAATGAGTCATTTACAAACTACCATTTCTATCTATTTAAGATAAAGGCAACAGCATATTCAACAGTAGCTCAGCCACATTCTATGACCTTTACTGCGTGTCTTTGGCTTGCTTTATAGTTTTTACACCTCAAACATGAGAGGAGTTAAGTTGTGCAAGACCAATTACATATAGAGATGGAAAGAGAGTGATCATCAAAGAGTTTTGTTCGGAGGATCTTTTGCCGAAAGACTCTTTTATCCCTTTTTATCATGCATCTTTTTTCCCAACCGTCCTGGACAATTTTCATTTCCTAAGAACAACATTCTCATCCTTATGTGAAACCCTGAAGGGAAGAGCTTTTGATTTGCATAAAGAGATTCCAAACTCATTCATTTCGCCAATCAAATGACAAATCACATACATACTCTCCTAAAAAAAAGCAAACTTGATTCTAAGCTCTAATTAGTAGTACGTAGTACCTACATTATATGAACCTCATTGAGCTAGACTAACTTTTGTTTGCCATTCCAGCTCTATAACTCACATGGGGTTTATTCATTTTCAATTTTAGAGAGAGAGAGAGAGAGAGAGAGAGAGAGAGAGAGAGATGTGTGTGTTAAATGGGGTTCTAAAGCCATGCATCCTTTCACACGAACTTAGAGGATGGAAAATATAAAGTAAATAAAGTTCAAAAGAGCAAAGAGGGTTATAGTGGGAGGGGCTGATGGGGAAGACTGTAGAGTAGTGGTAGTTGGCTATAGAGAGCATTAGATTCCCAAATGTCAGCTTTGTCTATTATTTTAGTTTGTGCAGAAAAGACAAATGTTCAGATTCCTCTTTCATTCCAGGTTATGAGATGTAGCTTTCATGTGGGTTCTGTTCTGAGGTCACATCTGTCATTTGGCTTCAACAGTTTAGTGTTTTTGTTTTTGTTTTTTGTTTTTTTTATATTTAAATTCCTGATTTGCCCTTGGTCTTGAGCTTGATTTTTTTTTTTCCCTATAGATGCTTTATCTCATGCTCCATTATTGGCACTTTGGCAAGTTGGACCAGCGCACAACTGAGTTTTGGAGGTCAAGGTCTAGTCTAGGCCTCCCTGACTTGACTGTATTTGAAAACAAGAAACTTAACCTAAATCCGTGGGGTGCAAATAACATAAAGGAAATAGTGCTAAATAAAAGTTCGAACTCACACACAAGTAAGAGGGCGTTTAGTTTACATTATAATGATGTGATATTAAAATTTTTGATTTATTTTATTTTTTTATAACATTACCATAATCTAAAATTACAAACTATATCACATCATGTTCTTTAATAATATAATATTTATTCTTTTATTGAGATTACGTTAATGTAAAATTTTAATAATGTAATATATATTATGGTATAATGTAACATCACGGCGAATCAAACATACACTTAATTTAACATAGCCTCCTCAAAGGTATGTTGGCCTTTGAGCTCCCGACATAAACAACGTAATAAATCAAGTGTCACATACATCTTATCTAACTACATAGATAAGAAGATTAATGCAGAAATGATTAAAGCTATGCTCTAGAGTATGGAGACAAATTTTTGTAGAGAAAGTTTTTCCAACTGCTATGATGAGTGTCACATAAAGAGGGAAAAATCCTATACAAAGATTTAACATTTTTCCCTAGAGCAAAACCTGCTAAAAGAATCCAAGATTTTTTTTTCTTAGGCTCAACCAATGTATATCATTATGCGAGGACTTTATATACATATAAACATAGGCATGAAATATATGCATCAAAAGAACTTATTCATGAATAGAAAGTGAGAAATGTATCAATTAATAAAGGGAAAATAGATAAATGTATCATTTTTCTTATTGTTCAATTTTCCCTTCAATTAGGACATTTCAAAATAGAATAGAGACTAAACAATTTGAGATGAAAGGATTAATTGCAAACAACTATGAAAACTTATAAAAGTATGAAGAAGTACATGGCTTTGATGCGCCAAACAATATCAAATGCAGGATGAAGGGAAAATTGAACAATAAGAAAAATGATAAACACTAAGAATCAGCACTTACGCATTTTCTAAAATCAAAACCAAGCAAAGAAAACTTAGGAATCACTCAGCACCAAAGTTGCTAGGATTCATCATCCAGCAAATTGAAAATTTTCCAATTTCAAATTTCATTCATTAAATCTCCTTTACATGTTTATTGGAGACTTTTTTTAAATAGGCCTCCAGAGAGTGCTACAATAAAGAAAGTAATTCAACATAAAACATAATCCCACAAAATCCTCAACAACATTAAAAACCAAGCTTACTCCGAAGTGAACTTCAACTTTTGGCCAACATATTGCATGATATTGTTGACAAACATCTTTATTATAGCAGTCATTTTGATCACCAGATTGAAAATAAAGCTTATCATGTGTATCCTATTATTCCTTACAAGCTTCTAGCAACAGTCGTACATCTATAAAAATAATATATTTAAAAAAAGAAAGTAAAATTAAGTTTAAACAAAGCTTTTTTTTGAAGGCCTCCAAAACCTAAAAATTAGCCGAAACAATTTTGCTCCTAGAATCCATCATAAACCATTATTTCAACTGTTTGTCTCATCCATTTCCCTAGAGAGGAAAGGAAGTGCCTTTTTCTATTGCACCTATGTAAGACTGTAAGACCATGTTAAAAAAAAAATATCATTGTTTAAAGCTCTTTGGGCTCAACTTACTAGGCCGGGACCAAAGTTTTAGTGGGCTACATCATGTTCTAGGCATAGGAGAAACTAAACCTGCAGTGTGGTGTATCCTTTCCCACATGATTGCATTAATCTTTTATAATTTAAACTAGAAAATGACTGATAAATAAATTTATTAAATTATCTTTTTATGCTAAAGAGATATTTTAATAGATACAATAGGATTGGAAATTTAACAGAACCCACGTGTTTCAAAATTAATACATTAGTTTATAGTGTGTATATATATATTGTAGTACTTTTTGTTTGAACTTGGTGGGGTACAAAATGAATAGGTTACTTGGTGGTGGTGGTGGCCAAAACAATTTATTGAATTATGGCTGAATGTTTATGGATTAAAAAAAAAAAAGTAATTATCTCATTGAAAATTGTAGGTTTTTTTATTTTTAAGTGTTGTTCCTTAGATTCTCTAATTACAATCAATCATGTAAATTTATTAAAAGTATAATTTTAAAATAAATTTGAATAAATCTATGTTGACCCGATGTAAATGCTTATTGCTCTAACCAAAAAAGTTGACTAACCAAAGAAATCCACTTGTTATAATGCAGTGGAATAGAGCTACATATTTTGTGGCCCAAAACAAGGCCTATAGAGAACTTGTTAAACAAAGGCTCACAAAAATACCTAATACAAAATTAGAAACCATCCCATGCAGTGAGTCAGTTCTGGGGAAAGAGAGAGAGAGAGAGTGAAATCAATTGAGAAAATGTCACTACTAGGGGAGAAGAGATGGATGTTGATGTTAACCACCATGTCGGGAGTGATCGGATACCCCGTGATGAAGTTCATCAATAGCGACTACCTCCCTGAGCTTGAAGCCCGTCTTCGCCAGAATGCTAGCTATGATTCCCGAGTATGCTTTCTCTTCTCACTGAAATCTTTCTATGCCCATCATTTCAATTTATCATTCTACTTGTTGGGTTGTTGGGCTTTTTATCATTTGATATGTATAAATTCTTATATGAAGTTTTAGCTATGTGTCTGAAATTTGAGAGGGATTGTGTGAATATCACATTCAAGTCTGATTATAAAAAAAAGAAAAGGAAAAGTCACATTTAAGTGTAATCTTCAACTTTGGCCAACATATTGTGTGATATATACTAATTAAGTCACTTAACATTAAAAAATGTTATTCACGTTAACTTAATTGATAAAGTTTCTCGATAAAAAAAACACTTATAACGAATACTATATTTTAAAATTCTATTCTATCTAATTGAAAAGAAAAATGCTAAGATCTTTATTTTTGTTTTTGTGTTTTTTTTAAGCCCAATGATCTTTGTTATAGCAGTCATTTTAATAACCAGATTGAAAATAAAGCTTATCCTGTTTATTTTTAAGTCTTTTCAAGCTCCAGCGACGGTCCTCCACTGGCCATTGCTCGTTATATTTATTACACAAACCTTCTTCTTTTATTTTTTTTATTTTTTTTTTATTATTTTTTTTTTAAGTCTAAATAATGCTTTTTATTGAAGGCCTCCGAGACTTAATCATTGGCTGAATCAGTTTGATCCTAGAATCCATCTTGAAGCTATGGGGCCTAAGGTCTTGGCCCATAATTAATTTCAACTCTTTGCCTCATCCATCTCTCCCACAGACTCCCCCATAGAGAAAACCAAGTGCCTTTGTATTGCACCTACAATTTGATACAATAGTGCAAAGCCATTTCAATCAAAGTGTTGTTAGGGACAATTGTTTTACTATTGTTGATATGATTTGATGTGAATAAAGTAACATTATTTTTTTTTGTTTCGCCATCGATATTATTTTTATTATGCATTAATCATGATAGATTATATTAACAAGTGTTAAATAAGATAAAAATAAAAAATTGTGTCCCTAAACTTATTATTTCAAATATATGGATAAAACTCTTCAACTCAACTAGGTAGAGACTATTCATTTTTGTGGGCTACATCATTTTCTTGACATATGAGAAACTCAACCAGAAGTTTGGTGTATCTTTTTCCATATATATATATATATATATACACTCACACACATATGAACCCAAGAGTCTTGTTGCTTAACAAACACCTCTTAGTGCTTTCAATGGAAATGTCCAAAGTTTAAATCATTCTCTTTCATTGTTGTAATTGTCAAATTAAAAAAAAAAAAAAAAAATTGTTGTAATGACCTTTTGTGATTGGTGTAACGTCACCTACATTTAGGTCTATCATTGTCATTTTTATTATGTACTAATCACAATAAACCATGTTAATACTGAGAAAAAAATATTGCCCCTAAACTTATTGTGTTCAAATATCTCTTTAGCTCAACTAGGCAGGCAGGCTTCATTAATCTCTTGACATAGGAGAAACTCAGCCAACAGTAGTGGATGTTTAGAGTTTAAATCCATCATCTACAACTATTGAATTATATATAATCAAGGCTATAAACCACTTGGTTTTTTCCTTTAATCCTTTGAAAACACATAGCAAATAATAAGTAATTATCTCTCTTCACTCAAATGCAGTTATGGCAGAACAAGATTTTCTCCATTAGACTAAAAATATACTCGCCATTTAGTTTTTATTTATTGATTCAAACAGTTTACAAACTCTGACATTATTTAAAATTTTAAATGATGTTGCATTAGATACAATTTAGATTTATAATATATAATTTTTACTATAAAATGGATCAATTTTAGATAGATAATCCTTTTTCGTTTTTAATCTAGATATGGCTTCAATTTTAAATCCCATATGATTACAAGAGATATAATTTAAGAAAAATAATATATTTTTTAAAATATTAATGAAATTTCCTTGTTACCAAAAAAAAAAAAAAAAAAAAAAAAAAACACCAACCAAAGATATTCACTTGCGATGAATTGGATTTGAGGTCTATATATTTTGTGGCCCAAAACAAGACTGATAAAACTTGTGAATGGCTCATAAACCCAAAACAAAAATTGAAAAACCACCATTAAAAGAGAGAGGCCCATGCAGTTCACAAGCACAAGCCACCCTGCGCTCAAAGCCCATCTCTGCTAGAATGTTTGATCCGATTCCCTCGTAAGCTTTTCTCTTTCTATCCTAAAATCAATTCATTCAACATTTCTCTTTGCTTGTTGGGTTTTGGGCTTTAATCAGTTGATATATAATAAAATATAACATTGATTTTTCTGTGTCTCAGTCTGAAGAGAGTGAGAGGGATTTTTTCTGATTGTAAAATTGTGACATTGTTATTAAACAAGTGGTTGAGATTCAATGTAACATTAGGTACTTCTATGACCATATGTTATTTTGGCTAGTAATCTTTGTTAACTACCCAATACAATACTTGTCAAACATATCCCAAATGTTAATTTTATTTCATTTTCCAAATATTGTATTACAACATTTCAATACTTCTTGGATTGGATACTCTTGGAAACACCTTGCTAAATGAGACTTCTTTAAGGTAGGGATTGGGATAAAAAACTTACGTGGATCTTTAACAAAAGGTTCATTTCATGGGTTTTAACTCTTCTTGGAAAAAATAACATTCTTTGTATTGTGTTAGTCAATATAACATCGATGAACCTAAGGTACAATAGCTTTAGCTCATGCCTTAGGCAAGAGAGCTAGGATTTCTTTTCTAATTTTTGTTTGGATGGAGTTTGTTCTACTAGACTTTCATGACTGTTATGTTGCAAATTTTCTTGTTATTAATTAAATAAAAAAGAAGTGTCTTTATTCTTAAGAAAAAGGTACAATAATTAAGGAATTGCTTCTGACCGGGGGGGGGGGGGGGGGGTGAAGCATATAAGAAATTATACTTAAATTTTGCCATAATCCCTATTACTGTCAATTTTTGATTGCTTGATATTTGTGAATCAATCAGAAAATGGCGAAAGTGAATCGACATAGACTGGCAGAATTCCTTGGAGAGCTGGAGCGCGAAGAGGACATAACCGACCGTTATCTTGATGCTCTAAGAGGGGAAACATTGACTAGGAACCCACATATTAACCTGGAGTGATTCATTGCTTAGGAATATTGGAAAGTTTCAATGTTATTGGATGTTATGCAGCATTTTCTGGGCTGTGTTTGTTTGCTAATATTTCAGTGTAATAGAGTGATTGATTGCTTAGGAATAATGGTTATAGCCAAATCTGTTTATTGATTTTTTTTAATAAATAAATTTATTTATTGATTGTTGCTATTCAAATTTTGCATATCTGTTTTATTAATCAAAACAATTCTCTGTTGTTTGCTTGTTGGTATTTGTAGGATGATCATGTTATACATCACACGAGTAAATTAAGTTTCAATTCTAGGCCTGGGAATTAGGACATCAGTCATGAAAGAAATCCAAGGTCATAGTGCATTGGGACACTATTGTTTTCATATCTTGTCAGACATTGAAGAAAACTTATAGTCTGTTTGAATTGAGGGGAAGGAAGGGGGAATAGAGCAGAGTAGAATATATTTGGCCTAAAATTAATCTATTTTTAGCTAATTCTAATACTTTACTCTACTCCTTTTCCTTCTCCGCTCAATCCAAACGGGCCCTTAGAGAGAATCAAAAAATAAAATGAAATGAAAAACTATTGAAAGTGTATTTAATTGAACCTTAATAAAAATATTACACGAATGTCCAATTTATATGCCAGTAGAACAAGTGTATGCAGTACCACCAATCATACACCACGAGTCATCTAACATATTATTAGATGCCATGTGGACTGTCAAGGTGTGTGATATCTAATATCTTTGATAAATCCCATACAAATGAGATTGTAAAAATTTAATTTTAAATAAACCTAACAACACACCTATATATGCCATTAATCTTGTAATTCAATGTATCTCTTATAATTTCCCACGAAAATGTTCAAGGTTTAAATTACTTCTCTGTAATATATATATATATATATATATATATAGTCAAGGATATAACCCACTTTGTTTTTTCCTTAAAATAAATAACTAATATGAGGTAACTCTCTCCCTTCTCTCAAATGTAGGTTCCATCCATTGTTCCATTCAAAAAAAAAAAAATTCTATCTATTGCACTAGAAATATTCTCACCATTTAGTTTTTATTTTTTATATTCTAATCATGTATAAAGTATGACATCATATAAAATTTTAAATTACGTGATATTGAACAAACCTTTAGATTTGTAATGTGTTATGGGAAGCCAGAAAGACTAGTCCCATTGGGCCTGATCCAAGGAGCCTAACGGCCCAAATATCAGCCCACCAAATCTAAGGGGGGCCCAAAACAAAAATAGAAAGCCCATGTAGTAATTGGTCGGAATAGGTCGAGAAAATTGAGAGCCAGACAGAGACAGAGAGAAATTTGGAAGAAATGTCGTTACTGTGGGAGAAGAGCACGTCGTGGAGGTGGCTGGTGAGGAGGACGAGGGAGTCGAAGCCATTCTTCATAGCCTTCGCTACCATATGCGGCGTCGTTCCTGGAGTCATCGGCTACGGAGTCATGCAGTTCACCAACAAACACAACCCTGAGCTCGAAGCTCGTCTTCGCCAGACCGCTCGCCCCGATTCTCTCGTACGCACGCTTTCTCTTCTCTTTGAATCATTTCAATTCATCGTTTTGCTTGTTGGGTTGTTGTGCTTTTTTATCATTTGGTATGGGAAATTCTTAGATTTTATGCTTTTGTTGGGTTGTGACATTAATTCTTAGATTCTGATTTTGTGTGGAGGCTGAGATTCAATGTAACATTTTGGTACTTCTAAAACCAACCCAATACAATACTTGTCAAACATATCCCAAATGTGAACTTTATTTCTTGCAAAATAGGACTTGTTTTAAGGTTTAGGAATTGGGATGAAGAACTTACATGGGTCTGTAAACAAAAGGTTCTTTACATGGGGTTTATCGACCTGGGTAAAATTTGGGTACGTTTTATAAGTGTAGAACCTTAGGTTCTCTGATTAAATTCAACCATGTGGTTACAATTTTGCATTGGCTAATAAGTTATATCATTGAATTTAATTGTTCTTGGGGGGAGAAAAAAAACATTATTTGTATTGCATTGATTATTGCAATATTGGGGAACCTAAGGTACAGTATCTATTGAACTATACCTAAGTTTAGGATCATAATACGCTTTCTGTTCTCTTTGAAATCTTTCTATGCCCATCATTTCATTAATCGTTTTGCTTGTTGGGTTGTTGGGCTTTTTATCGTTTGATATCAAAATTCTTAGATTTATTTAATTGCCCCTTGAATTACCCGAGGTGCACTTCCGGGAAACTCCTTGCCGAGGGCCTGTGCATCCCCATGATTAGTCGGGGCTTTGCTATGGACACCTGGTGCCAATAAAAAAAAAAAAAAAAAAAAATCAAAATTCTTAGATTTATGTTTTTGCTGTGTCTGAGAATGAGAGGGATTGTGAATGTCACATTAGTTATTAGTTATGAATAATTTTTTCTTTCTTTCTACCCTCCTACTCTCTCCTTCCCTTGGAGGTTGGTGTGGCAATCGAAGGTCCCTCCAAGGGTGACTTTCTTTTCATGGTCAGCCTCTTTAGGTAAGATTCTTACATCTGATAAGAGGTATTATTGTTTTTGATTGGTGCTATATGTGTAAGAGATATAGGGAGTTGGTGGATCATCTTCTGCTTTAGTGCCCCATAGCTTCTAAGTTGTAGTCTTTGGTGTTTGGACTCCATTGGGTTATGCCTCTTACAGTATTTGAGTTGTTTGAGTCTTGGCAAGGTAAATTCGGGTGACATCACAATTAGTTTTATGGAGACTTGTGCCGCATTGCTTGATGTGGTGTATTTGGAGAGAAAGGAAGGCTAGATACTTTGAGAGGTGTGAACGGTCCTTGTTAGAGATTAAGTCTTTTTTCTTGCATGCTCTCCTTGAGTGTGGCTTTGTCGCATTTTCTTGTTTTTCCCTTTTGGCTTTACTTGATCATTGTAATTTTGGTCCTTGATTTTTGCCCCACAGTACATCCCCAATGTGCTCAGGTTGGCTAGTTTTTTCTTAATAAAATATTTGTTGTTACCTATCAAAAATTAAAATTAAAAAAAAAAAGTTTCAAAATTGAAATCATTAAGGAAAAAAAAATGTTATGGGGGTTAATTGGCCTTGACCTCCATCCCGATTTTTTGTGGAGGCTGAGATTCAATGGAGCATTTGATACTTATAAACCAACCCTTATATGTTTCATGCATGTATATTTGTCCAGTAATCTCTGTTTCCTACCAAATGCAATACTTGTCAAACATATCCCAAATGTTAACTTTATTTCCTTTTTAAATTTTGTATCACAACATTTCAATACATCTTGGATTGGATACTATTGGACACACCATGCAAAATAAGATTTATTTGAGTTTAGGGATTGGGATAATAAAAACTTACATGGATCTATAACGTAAGATTCATTACATGGGTTTTCATGTCTGAGGTAAAACTTAGTTGTAATACCCAACTAAATTCAACCCATTTGGTTGCATTGGCCAATAAGTTAAATCATTGAATTTAATTTTCCTTGGAAAACGATAACATTATTTGTATTGGTTGGTAAATGCAACGTTGAGGAACCTTAGGTATAGAATCTAAGGAATTGTACCTAAGTTTTGTGTCAATTAATTCATCTTCTCTTGACTTATAGATTAGGAACACAAGTATTATAATCAACTATGATTTACATAAGTAGTTTTTAATAATATAGCTGGGAGTTAATTTGTGTCTTCTGCTTTAAGTGTATTTGTATGTGGGTGATATTCTCCCAATTCATTTCTAATTCGATATACTTGAAGGATTGTGCATTCTTTAAGTTCTCACTGCAACTGTTTAGTCAATGAGGTTCTCAATTTTGAGGTTGTTTCATTGAAGCATTTTCTTTCCAAAGTGGAAGAACATCATGACAATTCAATTGTTTGAAATTGCAAATCAATCAGATGATGGGGAAAGTGAATCAAGAGAGACTGGCAGAATACCTTGGAGAGCTGCAGCGCAAAGAGGACACAAACGACCGTTATGTTGCTGCTCTGAGAGGAGAAACATTGACCAGGAAACCATATGTGAGAATACAGGAAATCCCAAAACAAAGTGACACTAAGGCTACCCTGGAACAGAAGGCGGACAAAGAAGTAAAGTAGATGGGGAGTGATTTGCTGTTTAGGGATAATGGAAAGTCACAGTTTTTGGATGTTATGCAGCATTTTCTGAGCTGTGTTTGTTTGGGAATATTTCAGTATAACATAGTAATTGGCTGCTGTTTCTTTATATAAATAAACCTATTTATCATTGCTATTCAAATTTGCATATCAGGTTATTAGTCAAGCCTCTCTACCGTAGCTTGCTAGTTTTTGTAGATTGATCATGTTTATTCATCATACTAGTAAAGCTTTAATTCTAGGGCTTAGGATATTAGTCATGAAGGAAATTCAATGCCAGATTGCATTTGTTTACATTTGTTAGACCTTAATGGAACTGTTATCTTGGTTTGATACTTTAAAAAAACAAAGTTATTTATAATTATGCAAAAATAAGAAGATAGATGTCATTTGCTCAATCCTTCTGGTCAGGAGGGGAACATATTTGTAGTATTGAATGGCCCACTGTTAATTTCGAATCAGATATTAGAGATCAATAGACCATATCTAGAACATAAACTATAGCCTCCTTAGAATTCATTTAACCAATTCTTGAGGTTTACTCCTATTAAAATAAGGAGGTTTATACAAATGTCAACCTGGATTTAAAACTCACTGTCAATTTGATCCTTGTATTTTTTATCTGAACAATTTAACACCTGCACTTTAGATTTGTAACAACTTAAGCCTTTTTACTAGTATTTCCCATTAAAGACTAGCACATTTAATCATAATATATACATAGTTCTTTCTACACCATCAATAATTTTGATTCAGAGGTCTGGAGGTCTGGAGGGCCCTCACAGAGCTGCCCAATGTTGGTGGCATGTAAGAAATTGCAGAAAAAAAAAAAAAGGATAAAAGCTTATAAATTTATATCTTGCTTAGCAAACAATTACATCAGCCGCCAAAGCAGATTACAAAACAACAGTGTACTTCCTATATCCATATACCCACGCATACAACTGACTAAAGTCGGATTCCTTGAACCTGCATGTGAATTTCCTTGTTGGTCAAACGGAGCATTTGTACAACATTCCTGTTGTAAAAAATAAATTGAAAAGGAAAGAAATCGAAAATCCCAATTCTATTTTTTTTTCCTGAGAAGTTAATAGCCAGGATTAAATCCAAAAGAGAAAAGAGGCCTAGTGGCTATGAACTCGTGGGATTCTAGAATTTGAGACGTAGCAAAATGTGAATGGTCTCGGCAAAGTAAATTAGCCAAAGTAACATTTTTTGACTCACAAAAATGGAGCTACCAAACGCGCTTTCCCGCGTAGAAAACTGTTGAGCGCAGGGGAAAGTGGGAAACTTACTTTTATTTATTCTGGAGTGGAAAGTGAACTTGGGCCCTCCTCGGTCACGCGGAAATGATTAAGGAACACCAGTGCATGACAGCATGAGAATGTACCTTCCAATTATGATATGCAATTCTTTCACACACTCTCTCTCTCAATTCAGTTATATTTATGTCCAGGATCAGTAGGCGGAAGCACCAAGTTGATCCAAGTAAGTTTCTTGTCACAATCACTGCGTAACCAATTTGATTATTCTGTTCTTAAACAGAGTATAGAAACAACAAGAGTTGTAACTTGTTTTGTTAGTTAATGAGAATTAGTTATTTTCTTATCAGATTTCGATATATTGTCAAAGCAGTAAGTCAAAAACACTTCCATTCCAATGGCTTCGATGTCAACTTCTTCGTCCTCTACACGAAGCTCATCCATCTTGGATGATCCATCAAATCCTCTGTACCTGCACCATGAAGAAAGCCCTGGTGCTATGCTTGTGTATCAACTTCTTGTGGGAGAGAATTACCCAACTTGGGAAAGAACAATGCGAATGGCATTGATTGCCAAGAACAAGTTGGGGTTTATTGATGGCGCATTGACTCTCTCATCTCCAATGGTCAAAACAACATCCGCAATTCAAGCTTGGATTTGCTGCGACAAAATGGTTACTTCTTGGATCCTCAATTCTGTTTCTCAAGAAATTGCTACAAGCATTGTCAATAAGGACTCTGCTCTTGAAATCTGGAACGACCTTAGGGAAACACTTTCACAAGCAAATGGAGCACGAGTTTTTGAATTACAGAAGGATATTGCTGGAATTACTCAAGGTCAATCATCAATTACATCATATTTCACTCAATTGAATGTGCTTTGGGATCAATTGCAAAAATTTCGACCTTTTCCAATGTGTTCTTGTGGATTTTGCACTAGCAACTTAGGTCAGAAATTCAATGATCTTCAGCATCAAGATTTAGTGATGCAATTCTTAATGGGTCTTAATGACTCCTATGCTCAAGTTAGGGCACAAATTTTGTTGATGGATCCTCTCCCACCCATCAACAAAGTGTACTCATTGCTAATCCAAGAAGAAAGGCGTTGTAGTGTGGGAAACAATTCAAGTCCTCATGTGGAATCATCAACCCCAGTTACTGAGGAATCTTCTTCTTCAGGAAACCAAAATAACAACTCTAAGGGAAAAGAAAAGTCCACTAGCAATCACTGTGGAATGATGGGTCACACTATTGAAAAGAATTCTACTTCTGCTTCTACTTCATTTACATTCACTCAGGAGCAATGTCAACTGTTCTTGGCTATGTTGGGAACTCAGATTCAGTCAAGCAATTTTGCTTTCACTAATAATGAAACTCACATGACCAACAATGTAATTCAGCTAGCTGCTCACTCCACTTCTATGGCAGGTAATTTTTCTTCTTTGCAGAACTTTCATAAACCTGATTTTAGTTGTGATTTGAGGCATTCGATATTTTCTGAAAAAAAAAAGAAAAAGAAAAAAGAAGTGGTTAGTAGACATACATATGAGGGAGATACATGGGTTGTGGATACCGGGGCTACAAATAACATTGTGCATTCTGTAGCTCTACTTACCACTATCACATTTGTTAAACAGTGTGTTGTGGAACTTCCAAATGGTGAAATAGTTATGTTAACTCTCGTAGGATCTGTTAGAATTTCAGTCCACCTTTTCCTTGAAAATGTCCTACGAGTGCCTACATTTTCCTTCAATTTATTATATCTTAGTCTGCTTACTCAAAAACTCCTATGTTGTCTTGTCAAACTATCAAATTTCTGCTTCATACAGGACCTTATATGCTGGAGGCCAATTGATGTGGGTGAGGTTCATAATGGACTCCACTTACTGCAAAATTCAACTTCTCAAACACTTGTAATTCTATTCTTCCGTCCTTTCATCTTCCTGTACACAAATTCTTTGTGAATTTTACTTTGAACTCTAGTGACATGAGTAAGCTGTGGCACCTTAGACAGGGGCATCCCTCAAATTCTAAGGTTGTGTTTAAGGGATGTACTACCAGATGTAAATGCCACTTCAAATAGGACTTGTGACATTTTTTTCCTCATACAAAACAAAAGAGGCTTCCATTTCCTTTTCATTATCATTTTTGTGTTGAAGCTTTTGATTTGATTCATTGTGATGTGTGGCAGGTTACAAATATTTTTTGTACCATAGTTGATGACCACACTATATCAACTTGGATTTATTTTATGAAATCCAAGTCAAACACCAGACCTTTACTATTGTCCAGACAATGCCCTTTGAGTTTTTCATGATTGAATTGTTTTAAACTCATGGAGTCATACACCAACATAGTTGTGTTGCTACTCTACAATAGAATTCATTTGTAGATAAGGAAACATCAACACATTCTATGTATAGAAAGGGCTTGAGGTTACACTCTAATGTTCCTTTGATGTATTGGGGAGATTGTATACTCACTGTAATGCACATTATTAACAAACTTCACACCCTAATTTTAAATAATGTCTCCCTATAAACTACTCTATAAGCAGATTCCTTCCTATTCAAACATTAAAATTTTTAATTTCTTTTGTTTTGCCTCTACTGTAGCCCATAATAGGTCCAAATCCAATCCTAAAGCTAAGCAATGTGTATTTTTAGGGTACCCTTTTGCCGTTAAGGGTTACAAGATACTTGATCTCTCCACTAATAATTACTTTATCTCTAGGGATTATAGTATATATGTTTTCCCAATGAGTTATGAATTTCTTAATTCTATGAAAAAAAAAAAAATACAAATACTGAAATCAGAAATAAATACTAAAATAAAAATAAAATCACAATAAATGCAATGCTCTGGTCAATGTTCTCATTCTCAACTCACTTTGTTATTCAGTGACAGTCAGCTCTTCATATGGAGGCCAATCTAGTTTTTCATGAACAAACTATACAAATTGAAATAGATTTCCATATTGTGAGAGACAAGGTACAAGCTGGGACTATAAAGTTACTTCATGTTGGTACACATTCCCAACAAGTAGACATGCTGACAAAGGCTTTGAGCTTTATTAATTTTCAACACTTCTCTCCAAGATGGTTGTGATCAATATTTTTTTGATTAAGTGGTTGTGATCAATATTTTTTTGATTAAGTGGTTGTGATCAGTATCCATGCTCCCATAGTCCATCTTGAGGGGGAGTGTCAAAGAATTGAAACAATGCAACAAGCATTTTGTTTCTTGTATAATTTGCATAAACGACAGTAGTTTCCTATGCTACAATTTTTTTTTATATATATATTTTTTGAGTGGTTATTGTGCTTGTCGCGTGCTTGTCCATGTACAACTATCATATTGTAATTAGCGAATAGGATTTGTACTCTGAGTATAATAAATGAGTTATAACTTCTTTTGATTATTAATGAGAATTAGATATTTTCTCATCAGATTTCAATATTTTTGGTTGTAGAATTTGTAGCCAACAACTCAGAACTTGGTAGTCCAGCAATTAGTGAAGAAAGAATTCCATCACTCGTAGAGTACTCATTTACCCCATCAGCTAAGTTGGAGTCTGTTAGTTCTGTATTGAATGGAACAAATCCAATTCCAGCCAACCACTCTTACACTGATGCTAATGGAGCAAGAAGTCTTTCCATTTCATTACTCTTCCCACCTGCCATGTCTGAAATTGAAACAGATGATAGTTGTTCAGAATCTAATGAAGCACCTCATGCAGCAGCACAATTCTCTAATTCCATAGATAAATACTTCCCACCAGGTAGGTCTGAAACAGACAGTAGTAGTTCTGAAATTTATGAAATAATTCCTACTGATCCTTCCAACACAGCAAGCCCTGGACGTACAGCAACCTTCAAAGAGATTCTTAAGCCGAAGAGCAGTAATAATTCAAAATCTAACCGAACACCTCCAAAATTCTCTCATTCCAAAAAAAATTCCATACTGTCATTATTTTTTGCAGCCATGTCACTAACAAACAGGTCCAAAAGACCTAGACACACAATCCTAACAAGAAGATTCAAAGACTTGGAAATTATAGTTATAGATAGGGAAAAATTTCCTTTGAAAATGCTACTTGAAGCCACTAACAACTTCTCAGAAGATTGCAAGATTGAAACAGATCGCCATGGCTCAATGTACTGTGCCATTTTAGATGATGGCCGAGAAGTGGTTATTAAGCGTGCATACAAGGTCCATGGATTCCAAGTTGAATTGGAACTTTTGTCCCGCCTCGATCACAAGAATGTTATTTGCTTATTGGGATTTTGTGAAGATAGTAAGGATTACTTATTGGTCTACGAGTACATGGGATATGGTACCCTTCATCGCCATCTTCACAATCCTGAAAGTACTTCTCTAATGTCATGGGCTGCCCGGATTAAAGTGGCACTAGACATAGCCAGAGGCATTGAATACCTACACGTGTATGCAGGGCCACCAATCATACACAGCCATATCATGCTGTCTAGCATATTACTTGATGCCACGTTGACTGCCTAGCTGTGTAATTTCAACCTATCTAGGGTTGTCCCCAAATTGTCTGATCATATCACTGAGACAGTGTTGGGCACCATTGGTTACGTGGATCCTGAATACTTTCTTACTTCACGTTTGACAATCAGTGCTGATGTGTACGGCTTTGGAGTAGTATTGCTAGAAATGTTGTCCGGACTCAAGGCAATTCATACAAATGAAAATGGTGAGCGAACCAGAATAGCTAATGTTTTAGCGCCATACATTGCTGAAAAGAAAATTCACAGGATTTTGGACCCAAAAGTACCACCACCTACCCCATTGGAAATGGAGGCATTGGCAAATGTTGCGTCCCTAGCATTGGATTGTGTAAGTGAAGAACGTGTACTTCGCCCCTCAATGACTAAGGTTGCAAATAGCATACAAAGTGCCTTGGAAGGGATTTTGGAAGGGCAGGTAATTGCTGACAATTCAATTGCATGCAATTGTGAATCAATAATTAGTGATGCGGAAAGTGAATCGAGAGAGACTGGCAGAATATCTTAAGAGAGTTGCAATGCAAAGAGGGCACAAACGACAGGGAGCGACTCCTTGTTGAGGGATATAGGAAAGTTGTTAGGAATAATTGTAATAGCTAAATCTATTTATTGTGTGTTTTTTATTTTTTATAAATAAATCTATCTGTTGTTGCTATTCAAATTTTACATATCAGGTTTATTAGTCAAGCCAATTCACTGTTGTTTGCTTGTTGGTATTTGTCGGTTGATCATGTTATTCATTACTCTAGGAAAGTTTTAAACTTTTAATTATTTGATTGGGATATTAGTCATAAAGGAAATTCATGACCAGATTGCTCTAGGACACTAACCAAATTGTTCACATATCTTGTTTGACGTTAATGGAACTGTTATCTTGGTTTGATGCTTTTTTATTTTAATATTTTATAATTAAAATACAAAAATTATACAACAATAAGGTGGATATCATATGCTCAATAGACTAGCTTTGGAATTAGATATTAGAGACCGATAGACTAGCTTTGTTGTGTCCTTTTCACAAGCTAGAACATATGTTATATAGCCTCTTTTTAAGTCTTTAGCATTCCTGTAGCCAATTTGTGAGGTTTACCCCTATTAAAATAAGGGGTTCATACAATTGTCACCCTTGTGATTTTAATGTGAGTGTGAATTTGATCCTTGCATTTTCGATTTGAACAATAACCACTTGCACTTTAATTTCGTCAAAATTTAAACCTTTTATTTGTATTTCCCATTAAAGACTAGTGCATCTAATCATACGGTATATGCATAGTACTTTTTATATCATCAATAAGTTTGATCTGGATATGTGATTTGATGCAAATTTGGTATGGTTGTTGTAAGGTTGAATTTATTCAATCATTTGTTGGTTTTATTCCGTGTCAAATTTGCTTGTAATTTAGCAATTAGATACCCTGTATTTAGGTGGGAATTATGTAAGGGTAATGTGTGGGAGAGGGTGAAGAAATCTCAGAAGTGTGCAATTCAAGGGCGGCGGAGAGGTTTTTCACCGAGTACTTCGGTTTCTTCTTCGATAACACATCACCATGTTATCTTTGTGTTTGTATCTCTCTTTCCTTAATCTTTACCTTTTAATTACTTCTGTGGTTGTGATTAATTTAGGTTTAGATTGTTTTACCAATTCTGTTTTAGCTTATTTTCATATTTCGCACATACATTGTTTGATTATAAGCTTGTGTTGGAAATTTGTAAATTGTGAATCTAAACGTTCATTGGTGTTTTACACACTATTTGAACATTTAGTTGTAAATATAATCTTATAAGCTTTCCAACGTTATCTTATTTTGCACAAACCTGAGGTCTAGAGGGCCCTTGAAGAGCAGCCAAATAAGAATTAGCAATATATATATATAAAACTAAAACTTAATAATTATTGTTACTATACTCCTGTTGATCTACATCAACTATTTATTTTCTACCTTTTATTGCCCCTTTCTATGCTTTTATTTTCCATATTCTAAAAAAAAAAAAAAAAAAAAAAAAAAAAAACCCTTCTTCTCCCTATTAGTCCACATTTAATATTACACTTCGTTGAACTTTTCTCCTTCCTCTTTACCTCTCCACTACTCTTTACTTGACTGTTACAATTCCTTCATCATTTTCTCTTTCTTATATTTTGACTCTTCTCTCTCTCTCTCTCTCTCTCTCTCTCTCGGATTTTTGTTTTTCTTATAATTTAGATTAAGGTTGATGGTTTTTTTTTTTAAATGTTTTGTGATATTGATAGGCCAAAAACGAATTGACTCCCTGTGATAAATTAATTGATTAATTAGCCAAGTTTGTTAATTAATCGAATTAACATCAAAGATGCATGGTAGCACAAACAAATCACCAATTACACTAAGTTTGCAGTGGAAAGTAAATTGACACGGTGATTTGTTTATAAATGGGGAAAACCTACATGGCAAAAATCTTATCGGGTGATTTTAAGGTCACCATTCCCGAGAATCCATTATTATCAAAACAAATGGTTACAAGTAAAGGAATCTCAGTACCTTATACCAACCTACAGTTGAACCCTTACCCCAATACTCAATTGGACTTATTCTATAGTGACAATCTCTCCTTTTAATGCACGACTCCCAGTACATGACTAACCAATTGCATGGATCCTAGTACGCAACTTCAATCACCAACTAGAGAAGGTTGTTGGCTGCAAAGTTCTTCAGTTCATCACACGATGAAGATCGAGAAACTCCTTGGTTACAAAACCCTACGATGCACAAACACAGCAACTTCTTCACAAGAAAGATGAATTAGGGCAAATTTTGTCTTCGGTCACAATTTGCTTGAACAAACTTTACTCAACACTTGTGCAACTTGTGTCTCCTTTGACGACCCTTAAAATAATCTTTTTATATGTTTAGAGTTGTGAGAAAAGAAAGCCCAAACCAATCACGAATTGGATGAAAAACAGTCCTGAAAAACTGAGTTTCATAAACCTTGATAAATAACTATCTATCGAGCTAGCTGTCGAGGCACGAGCTTCACAACTTTTTAATCCTCGATAGATGCTAGCTGTCGAGTTTTAATGAATAACACTTTCTGACTTGGTTCTTGGACAGACTTGCATGGCTTTAACACTTGAACTTGAAACATTGTTTCTTGAAGTATTAAACACATCCTAGATCTACCCAAATACAAGTAAAGTGTGTTTTGTCAAAGGATTAGCCAATTACATAAAATAGTGACGTATGTTCCTAACAAGTGAATCACATATGTTCTAACAGATATTATGTTTAAAATAAAAAATAAAAAATTCATATTACAAAGTTTTCTCTCTCCCTTCTATACCTTTGGTTAAATTTTGATTTGGGTTAATACATATATATATTTTTTTTAGAAATAGGAATTTGAGTTTATGTCAAAACGCAATCAACATCACTATGAATTTGAATAGGCCTACCAATGTTTTGAGTAATAAATTATTATAAAGCCTATCTTTTATTCCTTTTGTTTCATTGTAATTTTGGTTAAGATAACTTTGTAATTTTGTGATGAATTTTTATTTTTATAATAATCTCATTAATCCTTAGGAGATGAGAAATTTGAATAATAAATTTGAAACTCATGATGGTTTTTAGACCCCTTAAAACACAATTGATTTAACCTAGGTAAATAGCCAAGTGATTACTTAGTCCAATTTAACAAATCTAGGTTATCACAATCACAAAGATTATATCATGCAAAGCAGCGGAAAGATAAATAACACAAGATATGATCACTTAGGAAACCAAACCGGTAAAAGCCTGGGGAGGATTTGACCTATCTATCCTCAAGGTAAACTTGAATCCACTATCTTGAAAGAATCGAAATTCATACAATAAGACTTACAAGCCCCCACGCTTGACTTCTTATTGCTACCAACCAGTAGAACTTACTGACACGACCACGTGCAAACTCCGAATCCACGGTCTCCTTCTTTCTTGAATTCACCACCAGATACAAGTATACTCGCTTGTGTTTTCTTTAAGCTTCAATGGCAGCAATCGAGTTGATCATCAAGGTATAGATAATATCTTCTTCTTGAAAACCTTAAGTTTGTGTAAAGGAAAGCTCTTCTAGAACTCACAAGAGATTTACACAAACAACAATATGAGCAACACTAAAACATGGCTAGGGTTTGCCTTTTATACTTAGGCCAAATTAGAAAACACTAAAACGTTTTAAAAAACTAGGGCTAAGTTGGAAATCTGCAGAAAAAAACATTCTGCCCGAGATTCGATCGATCGAGCCTAAGTTTCGATCGATCGAACTAGGCCGAAATGCATAATACTTTCTACATTAGCTCGATTCCAACTTTACATAAAATACATAACTTTGAGCAAGACTAAAACACTTCTAAACACATTGTTTTGATCATGGTTTGCCAACAGTATACATTAGAGTTCTAAATACATAAATACCTAAGTCTTTAGAACCTAACAAACTCCCCCTTTGGCAATCTGTGACAAAACACAACTAGAAGCTCAAAGTTTACAAAATAAAAGCCCTTTACACAAATAATGCTCATAAAACAAATTCAATCATAACTACTATCCATCAGTTGCAAGAGTAGACAGCAGCTCAATTGAATCAACCTGTATATTTCCTAAAACACTAAACAAAATGCATAACCGCATGTATGGAAAAAATACAAGTAAATAAAGTAAATTCTTGATTTCAAACAACACATAATAAAGACATATATCAATGAAAAAACTCATAAATATAAATCAGTAAACAGTTGAGAACAAGAAACTTATAAGTTAACAAAAAATAACACTCCCCCTAACATGAATATCCCATAAAAAACATGGCAAGAGCTAAAAAGATAAAATACAATGTGAAGCACCTAGATACAATCTAAACTTCACAAGCTCCAACCAACAAAATACTCTCCCCCTGAAAACAAAAACAAAAACAAAAACAAAAACTCTACAATGTACTCCCCCTTTTTGTGACGGAATGCCAAAGGGCAAACAAAAACCATCATCAAAAGGGAGGTGGTGTGGAAGAGCGTCTAAACTGTGCCAACTCCGCACGCAAGGCACGGATCTCATCAAGTACGTCCACCAAAATCTGTCCATGAGCCGCTTGAACAGTCAAGACATGATCTAACGTACGTCGAATGTTTGAATCATCCGAAGTAGTCGGTGGAGGAACATCAGCATTAGCAGCACCAAACATCTCAGTAGCATCAGCACCTATTGAAGAGGGAGGAGGTGGAACAGCACCAGATGACACACCTCTAGGACGCGAAGGAGCAACTCTCAAGTAAGCAGCCTTCTGCCTAAGAAAGGTGGCACCTATGGGAGCAACAACATGCACAGGTTCACCAGAAGGGAAACCATCTAGACCCAAAAAGAGCAGAATCCTATGAATGAAAATAGGATGAATAAGCGCATGCCCTACGACAGAACTGCTATGAACCTCGTTCAAAGAATGAAGGAACAGATGTGGGAAATTGATAGATGCACCAGAAATGAACGCATACAAAAACACACATCACTCTAGAGGGATGGTGTGGAGATGAGAAATAGGCCATAACAAATGACACGCTATCCTAAAGAAAAGATAGGCAGTCTCGGTAAGCTTAGCAGACGTGATCCGAGGATCAGAACCCCACTGGATAGACGACCTAGTGATGTATGACATGACAACATCTAAGGGAGGAGACTCATCATAGGGATAGTCAGGCTCCCGAACAACCGGAACCCCAAGAGCCTCAGCCACTACCCGAGGGGTAATGGTGAAGTCAACACCTCATATCCAACTCCTAACAAGGGTGTTGGAATCATAGATGTGGCAAGAGAGGTTCGAGAAGAACTCTCTAATCAGGGCGGTCGGGAGTGGATGATCTATCTCTAAGAGAGGCAACCAACCTCTAAACTCAAAGTTAGCCCTAATGGCCGGATCAATCTCATCTAAAATCACAGCACGCTCAGCCCAAATCTTATGCTTACAGTTCAAAGTCTCAAAGGCCTCTCTGCTTCTATCATTTCTAGACACCTCACTCCTAGAGGGAGACTCAGAGGAAGTGGAAGGGGTCCTATGAGCTCTAGTTTTCCTAGGCATGGTGCTAGGATAAGGACCAAAACACAAAGCAAAGGAACAAAAACACAAAAAAAGTACCAAGGGTAGACTGCAAGTTAGCACATGAAAAAAAATATAGAACAAAAACTATATGATGCATGAACAATTTAAATGGCATGATGCATGTCCTAATGCAGTGCAATTAAGTTCAAATATGTTCAAATTCACAAAATTGGCTTGAGCATAGAGTTTTTAACACAAAAACCCCAAAATTTTGAAAAACCACTTGATCAATTTGAAAGATATTGACTAATTGATCATCATACAAGATAGATTTCAAAAAATAATGACCAATTACATCAAATGAACAAGCCAATTTCGTCAATTTAGCCAAATTTGACCAAAATCCCCAATTTGGGTCAATTACAAGCCCTAGAATTTTCAATTTTTCACAAAAGCCCCAAATTGATCAAATTAACCAACCGGAACAAAACCCAATGATCAATTTCAGAAAAAGAGGATTGATTCAACAAAAATCTCAATTTTGAAAAGTTCTGAAAATCCCATTAAAATGCATGAGTTTATGCATGAAAACATGAAAATAAATGCAAAAGGAAGGGTATTAAGGTCTTACCGGCCTTGGGAGAGAAAAACCTTGCAAAAAGTTTGGCCGAAAACAACAAAAAATCCTCAGTGGAGCCTTGCCAAATCGGAGAGAGAGAGGAAAGTTTGAAAAAGTTTTGAAAAAGTAGGTTTGAAACAATCCAATCTGAGTTTTTAAAAAACTTGATTTACGAGTTTCGATTGATCGAAAAACAGCTTCGATCGATCGAAAAAGATAAAGACTCGATAAAACAATTTTAAAAAATTTCGATTGATCGAAAATCAGTTTCGATCGATCGAAACAGACAAAGGCTCTCTAAAACATATTTTAAAAAATTTCGATTGATCGAAAAATAGAATGGATCAATCGAAACTGGCAGAGACTCACTAAATTTGAGGAAAAACACAGTTTTTGAAAAAAATTCAGAAACAACTCAAAGCATTGATTGAAGAACAAAATGTATGAGTATGTGATAATGTGATTCTCAAAAACAAGAATTTAAGCCCAAAATTCCCAAAATCAAAATTTCTTGCATTCTCCATAAATTTTCAATCATCAAGTTAATTTTGCACAAAATTCAAGGTATTTGCAAAAACTTGGTTGGTCAGACCATAAACACACACAAGAATATGTAAAATGTTTAGCAAAGAGTAACTTGTATAGTGTGTGCAATTAGCAAAAACTTGAGATACATGTGAGGTGATATGTGAATAGCAATCAATCATAAAGTTTACAAAATTCATCACAAAGAATTTAAAAGAGACTATCACCTAAAGAATTACATCATATAACTCCCACATCTCCTAGATCATAAGCTTGCAATCATGTAAGTTTCTTGAATTTATGCCTCATAATATACACACCAATTTTAAGTCATGTGATTTTGGCATCAAGCCTAATAGTACACACCAATTTTAAGTATTAAGCAATTAAATCGAGGCTTCACCTTATGTTCTTTTTGTGCATGTGCTACACTTTCTCAAGCACAAAATCTTATGATATGCACTAAGGTATTCATGATTGGCTAGTGAACAGTGGTGAGATGGTTATTTATGCCTTTCTCTAAAAGTTCAAGTCCGACAGTCAAAAACATGTGACTTCAAGATCAAGACAGAGTAATCAAAAACCATAAACATCTTTCCCACACAACATGCACTACAAAGCTTCAACTAGTAAAGTGTAAAAAGTAAGCTCATTAAATCTAAACAAGGTACAAACGACATGTTATGTGAAAATAAATTGACCAACCTTATTTTCAAAAACCAAGAAGAATAGTACAAAACACACTTTGCTTCCTTTTTTCTTCCCTTTTTCCCTTTTTCCTTTTTTTATTTTTTATTTTTTATTTTTTTATTTAATTTAAAAAAAAAAAACACCTAGAATGAAATGCATGAATGTTATGCAATGCAAATCCTAGAAAACAGAAAAAACAAAGAACCATGGTCACAAAGGATAGAGCAATGAAGCATAAGGACCATGTCAGAAAGACTCAGTTAATTTGAGTCTTTTGCATCCAAAACCTTTTAGATGCACCATGAGCATTTGAGTTCTTATTCACATGGGAATGATTACTAACTCCAAGATTGGAATAAAGGTTTAAAGCCTTTACCAATTCACCAATAAGTACCATAGGATCTTGTGCTTGAGGCACAGGTACTTTTGGTTTATTTGCTCTTTTTGCAGCTTGCAGCTTGTAACAGTTTAGACGTATGTGTCTAGACTTTCCACAAAAGTGACAAACCCATGCAGGTTTATCATGTGTCTTGTCCTTAGATAGGGTAGGCTTCTTAAGTTTATGCTCTTTCAGATCAACCCTAATCTTCCTAGATGATGAAACTTCTGTGGGTTTGACAACCTCACTCATAGGGGATTTGACAGTTTCACTCACAATCTCACTCATAGAAGATTCAGAAGAAGATGAAGGGACAAAATTTGTGGAATAGGGAGCAGACACAGAGATGCTTTCAACATAACCTAAACCAGATTTGTCAGAAGGAGACTTTTGAACACTCAACATTTGATCAAGTTTAGAACTAGCAGATCTAGCAATAGGTAAATCAAGTTCCAAAGATTTAACTTTATCAAGCAAAAGCATATTCTCAGTTTTCACATTGTTCAAAAGTTCATTAGTATCAAACAATTTTACAAGCAAATTCTTCTTATCAAGCTCAAGAGATTCAATTTTCTTCAGGCCAAGATCAACATTCATAGCATCCTTTGTAGCAACTTTGCAAAGTTTATTATAGGTCTCTTCAAGATCTGCATCTTCAGAGAGTTCTCCATCAGAAGGGTTCTCTTCAACAGATATGCTTTCATTCACTACAACAGTAGCAGTGAAAGTAATGAAGTTTCCATCCTCGTCACAATCAGACTCATTATCAGAAACTTCACCATCACTAACGGTTACAGCCATAGCCTTACCCTAGACTTCAAATAGGTAGGACATTCAGATTTCATGTGCCCATACTCTTGACATCTAAAACACTGAGAACCCAAAGAATTATTAGAAGATTGACCTACTTTTTCTCTAGTTTTATCATTATTGTTAATCTTAGTGGGATCATGCTTCCTAAAGTTTCTAAGTTCAGCAGTGTTCGTGCCTCTTGCCTTTCTGTTACAATTCTTGAGAAAGTTTCTAAAATTCTTGGCAAGGTAAGCAATCTCTGGAGCAGGGAGCTCATCATCAAATCCACCACCTTCAACATCATCAACTGACTTAAGAGCCATTGATTTGGATTTGGTAGTTTTGGGTAGATCCAACTCATAAGATTGAAGAGATCCTACAAGTTCATCAACAGGAATGGAGTCCACATCCTTGCTTTCAGTAATGACAGTCACTTTGGGTCTAAAGTCTTCAATTAAAGATCTAAGAATCTTCCTAACAATTTTAGGTTGATCATAGATTTCACCCAAGTTAAAAGTAGAATTAACAATATCATTCAATTTAGCATAGAATTCATCAAAAGATTCATCATCAGACATCCTAATACTTTCAAATTTAGAAGTCAATTGCTGCAATTTATTGATTTTGACAGCCTTTGTGCCTTTATGCACAGTCTGGAGGATATTCCAAGTAATATGAGCAGCCTCAACATTAGAGATTCTCTTAAATTCCTCCATAGAAACAGCGTTAAAAATAGCATTCATAGCCTTGCTATTGAACGCAGCTGCTTCTTTTTGAGAAGTTTCCCACTCACTAACAGGAGTAGTAGGCTTCTCCCATCCGTATTCAACGGAGTTCCAGACTCTCTCATCAATTGATTTCAGGAATACTTTTATCCTTACTTTCTAATAAGCATAATTATTCTCATCAAAGTGAGGAGTAATAACTAGAGAGTGTACGTGTTCCATGACGACTGGGGTCAAGGATTAGCTTAGTGATCAAAAGATCAACAACAAGAGAGCAACCCGCTCGGATACCACTTGATGGTTTTCAGACCCCTTAAAACACAATTGATTTAACCTAGGTAAATAGCCAAGTGATTACTTAGTCCAATTTAACAAATATAGGTTATCACAATCACAAAGATCATATCATGTAAAGTAGCGGAAAGATAAATAATACAAGATATAATCACCCAGGAAACCAAACCGGTAAAAACCTGGGGAGGATTTGACCTAGCTATTTTCAAGGTAAACTTGAATCCACTATCTTGAAAGAATCGAAGTTCATACAATAAGACTTACAAGCCCCCACGCTCGATTTCTTATTGCTACCAACCAGTAGAACTTACTGACATGACCACGTGCAAGCTCCGAATCCACGGGCTCCTTCTTTCTTGGATTCACCACCAAATACAAGCACACCCGCTTGTGTTTTCTTTAAGTTTCAATGTCAGCAACTGAGTTGATCATCAAGGTGTAGATAATATCTTCTCCTTAAAAACCCTAAGTTTGTGTAAAGGAAAGCTCCTCTAGATCTCACAAGAGATTTACATAAACAACAATATGAGCAACACTAAAACGTGACTAGGGTTTGCTTTTTATACTTAGGACAAATTAAAAAAACCCTAAAATGTTTTAAACAACTAGGGCTGAGTTGGAAATCTGCAGAAAAAAACATTCTGCCCGAGATTTGATTGATCGAGCCTAAGCTTCGATCGATCGAGCCAGGCCGAAATGCATAATACTTTCTGTATTATCTCGATTCCAACTTTTCATAAAATACACAACTTTGAGCAAGACTAAAACACTTCTAAACGCATTGTTTTGATCATGATTTGCCAACAATACACATTAGAGTTCTAATACATAAATACTTAAGTCTTTAGAACCTAACAACTTATAAAGTTTAGTTATATATCAAATAAAATATACTACAACAAAAGTTTGAAAAATATAGTTCACCTTAAAAAAAATATTAATCAAACAAACAAAATATAATAGTATATATATTTGTACTTTGTAGAGATAAAAAAATAAAAAATTCTTGTAGAAATACTTAAAAATAAATAAATAACACTTGGAGTAATTCTTACTTTTTATATATTACATATTTACATCCCATTATATAATATTTATATATTCCCACGCATCGCATGAGTCTGTGGCTAGTCTATATCTATATCTAAAAGTTGAACCGTAGCATATATTGTTATTACGCTCCTATTGAGTCCAAGAATGCAAATTGGTGAGTGGTACTGTGATTTCTTGCACTGTGTCCTAAGTAAACATGGCTTTCAAGCTTCCCTCGGTCCCACTACTTGGAGTCTTCATCAATGAGCTCCCTTACTTGTATGTCTAATGAACCCTTATGCAGTGGTGTTGGGGTGTGAGGTAGCCATTTATGAGTGAAGACCCCTATATCTCTGCCATCTCCCACACACCATTGAGATCCTGGATAGATAATGTCCCTTGCTGCCAAGAGACTTCTCCAAACAAAAGATGGGTTGCTTCCTAATTCAGCCATCGTGAAGGAGCAATTTGGAAAATACCTAGCCTTATATACCCTGTAAAATAGCAAGTGGGTGTCTTGGGTTAACCTCCAAGCTTGCTTAGAGAGCATTGCTAAGTTAAAAGCATGTAGATCATGAAAAACCATTCCCCCCTTCTTCTTTTTTGTGTGCAAAGTTTCCTCCAACTGATCTAATGAATCTTCCTTTCATCCTGGCTTTGTCCCCACCAATATTTTGCTAGCAAGGAATTTATATTATCACATATGGATTTGGGTAATTTGAATAGGCTCATAGAGTATGTGGGGATTTCTTGTGCCACCGTTTTTATTAGAACCTCACATCTTGCCTTTGATATGAATTTCTCCTTCCACCCCATCACATGCTTTGTAATATTTTCTTGTAAACCTTTAAAGGTGTTAACCTTAGATTTTTCAATTGCCATAGGTAGGCCAAGGTACCTATTACTGTCCATCATTATTCTTGCCCCCAACATATGTTGAATCGTCCTCCTTACATCTGCTTTGTATTTTTGCTAAAAAAGAAGGATGTTTTTTGGCGATTGATGGCTTGACCTGATGCCGCTTCATATTGGCCCAAGATATTCAGCATTTGTTGGCACCTTCTGCACATAAGAGAAAAAGGTATGGAGATAATGGGTCTTCTTGCCTAATGCCCCTAGATTGAGTAATGAAACCCTTTGGTTCTCCATTGGCAAAAGCTGAGTAAGAAGCCATGGTGACTGTCTCCATGGCCAATTGCACCCATCTTCTATCAAAACCCAATTTATGCATGATACCTGTAGGGGCAAGGGCCCAAGATTATATATTGGGACTTGCACTTTATCCGAGAATATAAATGGGTCCGAGGAGAAGCAAATAATTATTAGATATTCTCAGGCCAGGTCTCATAAGTAGAGAGCAAATGAAAGGTTGTCCGAGGAGTACATCCTCCTCAAACTCAATGAATATGGTTCAAAGTATGTAATCTAGCAATTAAAGTGACCTTCCAAGAAACTTTAGTGACAGGGATGTGCCTCATGAACATACAAGAAGGAAGGAAACCTAAAAATATCTAAGGGAAGGCTAACACCACCGCATTAAATGCACTGCAGCTACTTTTATGGCCGCATTTATGTGGAGAAGACCTGTGAACAGTGCTACCTTGGCTATTACAACTCACAGAGAACTAGAGAGGGTGTTTGATGGGACAAGTGCTCAAGTAAGGGTTCGGATGATCAACAAGTGGAGGGTGAAGATGATTCAAAAGAGGATATATAAGGTGAAATACTCTTCATAAAGAGGGGATCGAGGAAAAAATAGAAAAGAGAAAGGGAACATTGTAGTAATCCAAATTGTTTTTGTATTCAACTGTGATCTATATATAATTACAGTCTCCTCAAACTAAAAGTCCATTGATATTAATACATCTTGTTTGTACTTGATTATCATTTAAATTCTATATTAGTCATTGTTCAAATCGTTAGGACCTAGTTCTTTGATTCACTCTCTACAAATTTATTGTATTGGGCTCATTGGGCCGAGATTCCATACACTTTGGACTTAAGCCACAAATCAGGACCCTACAATACCCTTCAAGAAAGTTCACTCCACCCGGTCATAGGCTTTTCTAATGTCTAGCTTGACTGCCATATGTCCCACCTTCCCTCTCCTTCTGTTTCTCATTCTGTGCAGAATCTCATATGCAACTATTGTGTTATCAGTAATAAGCCAGTTTGGCTTATCAGTAATAAGGCACTCTGAGAATTAGAAATAACATTAGGAAAAATATGTTTTAATTGATTAGCAATAAACTTTGAGAGTATCCCAGAGACAACATTCCCTAAACTAAGGGATCTATAATCAGCTAAATATTTTGGGTCCTTTTTTGGTATTAGAACAATATGTGTATGTTTTATTTTATTCAACATATGGCCAGAGTGTAAAACTGATGGGACAATGTCCGTGACATCGGTGCCTACAATGTGACAATATTTTAGAAAAAAGAAGGGGGACATACTATCTGGACCCGGTGATTTTGATGGGTGCATCTGGAAGAGGGTTGTTCGGATTTCTTTTGAGGTGTACCTTTGGGTAAGGTTTTCATTCATTTGTGGCGTGACACGGCTTTCAATTGAGTTTAAGACACTCTTTATATTATTTAGTTGGGTTGAGGAAAAAAAATCCTGAAAATAGGCTTCAGCAACCTGGGAAATCCGAACAATTGATGTGCACCACCTCCCCTCATTGTCAAAAATTCCTTAGATGTGATTTTTGCGTCAGTGTTGGCTAGCACGATTATGAAAGTACTTGGTATTTTTGTCCCCAGCTAGTAACCAAATAGAGTGAGATCTTTGTTGCCAGAATAGCTCTTCTTGATGAATAAGATTGCTAATGTCTGCTTTGAGGTCTTTGATGGAGCCTACACATGCAGCACTGTTTAGCAAGCATAATTGCTCCAAAATTTTTTGTTTTTCTTGTAATTGAGTCTTTGTGGACCCAAAAGTGTTATGGCCCCAATCTGCAAGTGCAAACCTGCATCTCTTTATTTTTTCAAAAAGTCGTGACATTGGGCTCCCTGGGAGCACTTCGGCCTCCCATGCCATTTTGATCACATTACCACACTCAGGGTGGGTGCCCTATCGCTCCTTAAATCTTTGTGGTATTTTTTTCCGTATTGCCACCTGCCTCTGGTCTTGTGTAGTGATAAGTATTGGAATGTGGTTTGAATATGGTGCTTGCAGGTGAGTGACTTGGGTTTGAGGGAACTTGTCTCTCCAGTCAATTGTGGCATATGCCCTATCCAACCTTTCTTGCACAAAATCATCTTCAGTATGACCATTAGTCCATGTAAATAAATTACCCTTAAAGCCTAAATCCACCAGTCCATAGTGTAAGAAGGCTGCCCGAAATTGTTGCATAGGTGCTAGTGGCTTTGGTAGGCACCCCTGTTTTTCTTTTGACTACAAGATCTCATTGAAGTCCCCAAAGCAAAGCCAAGGGACTAAGTGTTTAGTGTGGAGGTGTTTTAGGAGCTGCTAGGACTCATGTTTTTGTTGTTCATTTGGCTATCCTTAGAAACCTGTTAATCTCCATGACTTAGCAGGATTGTCTAGAATGAGAGCATCTATATGGTGTAACGTACATGTTTGGATGTGCAAGTCAATTTCCTCCTTCCATAACAATGCTAGACCTCCACTCCATCAAATACTAGGTACTGCAAACATACAACGATAAGGTAGTTCAGCTTGAATCCGCCTCGTCTCTGCTATTGACTGCTTTGTTTCCATGAGAAACAAAATCTTGGGAGCTTTCTTCCTCATAAGGTGAGAGAGCACATCTACTGCACGTTGGTTCCCAAGCCCCCAGCAGTTCCAAGTGAGGATTTTCATTACTCCCGGTGGGGCTGTCCTTCAAGTTATGTCCTGCAATTTGAAGGTACTTGAGTTAAAAAAAAAAAAAAAAAATGATTGTGTTAATAGATTGAGGTAAATTAATTGTCATTTGAACCTTCAAGTCATGACTTTTATTGAGTTAAGTCATTCCTTCAATGTATTAAGTCAGTTAATAGATCAACATATCACTTTTATTAATTTGATTTAAATCACTTTTATTGAGTTAATAAAACCTACTAGTCCAATTAGAAATGTGAGTTAATAACTATACACTTCAAGTCAACAAATTTGACCACTCGATACCCTTGGTGCGGTGGTCACTCCACAAGTATAAGTACTTGTGAGGTGTGAAGATAAGAGCTAAGGTTCAAGTATTCATGATGGAGTTTCACACTAAAGATGAGCCCATGATATGCCAAAAATTTGATATGGGTGCATGGGTTTATTATTTTTCTTTTTTCAAGTTTAGTGAAGTTCATAGTTCATACTGAATCAATATTTGATTTTGTCACATTTCTTCTTGTATTGTTTGAAATTTGTTGGTGGATTTGAGTTTAATGAGTTGTGTCTTGGTCAAAACTTTCTTGTGGATTTCTCTTAATTGGCAATAGGAGTTACCTTTGAACACTCCGTCGTTGGTACTTCGTTTCCGGTTTGGGGTTGCTGGTTAAGGTCATTGATTGAGGCCATGGCCTATGAGATTGTGGCGTTGGAGTTTTAAGCGTTTCAGATTTGTGGATTTTTAAGACAGTTGAGGTTTGGATTGGGTTGTGTGGGTGTAAGTGTAAATTTGTCTCACCAATAGAATTGTTTAATCTATGTGGGCCAATCATTGTGCGCCATGTGTTTATAAGTTTAAAAATAAATTAGTTTGGTCAATGTCAAATACCACATCAGCATTCTGTTAAGCCATGTAGGACCTAAATTAACAGACATATACGGAAGGACGAAAAGTAGAACATTTTGCAAAGTTTAGGGACCAAAAATGAACTTTTGAAAGTTTAAGAACCAAAAACTAACTTTTGTGAAAGTTTAGGGATGAAAATGATATTTTACCAAAAAAAAAAAAAAAAGCCAACAAATTTTAAACTTTTTCACCCTAAATAGATAATCAAATTACCAATCCATAAAAGCTACAAATTTTGAAAAAACAATTTCAAATAAATTTAATTAATTGAAAATTATACCTGACCATCCATTATACCATTTATTCTCAAACTTATAATTGGTTGATGATAATGAGGAATTTTAAATTGTTAAGTGGAAGTTTGAAGTTGTGTGTGAGAATTTCTAGGACATTTTTTTAAAAAAAAATTGAATTTGAGAAGGAACTATGGAGGAGAGTCAGGGAGTGTTTGTTATTATTGTTTAAATAATAGTTTTCAGTGTTTAAATAATATTACACGTATTTTCACACACTTTTCCACTTACTTATCGAAGGTGTGATATGTTTTTGACAAGGAGGGTGGCAACATTTTTGGCAGGTAGTTTTATCAGGTGAAGCTCCTCAAATAAAAATATAGGTTATAAATGAAGGTAAAAATAAAATTGTGAAGATCTAAAACATTGGGTGTGAATTGGGCCATTGAAGATGGTATTGATGGGGTTTGTGAACCAAGATTATGTGAGATACCATATTGGATAATGCAGGGTTGGGCAAGGAAAGGGCTTGGGCCCATCTAGTACTTTAAATTTGAAGATAATAATAACTCTTTTTGTTTTCTCACTTTTTCACTCAATTACATTCGCTAGCCAATTCTAAATTTAACCCTTTTAAAGCATCTCCAATAGATGCTCTATATCTATTTTTTGGAGAAAAAACACTACTATTCACACTCCAACAGATCCTCTAAACACACAACTTTACCAAATTTTTTTTGAAGTTGCTACAGTCATTCTCTTTATCTAGAGAAGACTATAGCAACTCTAAATGAATTTTTCTACTTAAACAAATCATACAACTCAATAAAAAACAATTCTTTCTCTCTCCTCTCACCAAGGCTACAAACATTCACAATGGCTACAAACACTACAATCCTTTCTCTCAAACCTCTCTAAACTCAAGCATAATCAAAATACAAACTCAAAAACATAATCTTAAAATTAATCAAACCATAACAATAAAAGCAAAAAAAGAAAAAAAAGAAAGAAAAAAAGACACAAGCCATCTACCATCTGGGCTGCGTTGGGGAGGAAGACGAGCGATGGCGGTGCAGTGGAGTGGAGCAAAGCCATCTAACCCATATGTTCTTTCTCTCTCTACCTCTTTCTCCGTTTCTTATCACAGAGAGAGCTAGATAATGTTTTGGAATTAAGTAGAAAAAGAAAAAGAAAAAAAAGTAGAGAAAGAGAGAGCTGGAGAAAGAAAGAGAGAGGGAAGTTTTGGAATCAGGTGGAAAGTAGAGAAAAAAAGGAGAGGATGGAGATATATGGGTATATGCGTGTGGTGGAGAAAAATCAAGAGAAGAAAAAAAAAAAAAAAAAGAAGAAGAAGAAGAAGAAGAAGGGAACATATGGATGATAGAAAGAAAGAAAGGAAAAATAATATAAAGAAAAAGAAATGACAATTTAGAAATGCTACCACAATATTTTCACAACAAATTTTAAGTAAAATATTGTTATTAGCTAATATTGGTGAATAAAAATATAATTTCAGTGGTAGGTTCAAATTAGAACTAGTAACAACTTTCCACATAAAATTTTAATGTGATTCTTGTGAAAATATTGTGAAAAATATTGTGAATATAATACTTTTCATTGAAAAATATAATTGTTAGGAATGAATATAGAAAGAATAAATGATGACAAAAAAAGAATAAAGAATAAATGAAGAAATAATATTTAAATGAGATAAAGAATGAGATAGAGAATCTGTTGGAAAGTGTATTTGAAAAAGTGAGTAACTAAAAATTAAAAGTCACTGTTCATTCTCCAAACATAACAAAAATTTGGAAAATCTGCTAGAGATTCTCTTATCTCTCTCTTTGAAGGTTGAAGGAAACAGTAGCCAAAATGGGAAATTAACTCTAATTTTCAAACATTATAATTAGTAGGCTACGTTTTTAAACCATATTTTTTACTAGCATCTCGAGTCTAAGAGGCTCGATTTAGGGCCCATAAATCGAGTCAAAAAAACTCGATTTATATATTTCCCAAATTCAATTCTCAGGTCCAACAAACAAACACAACACATTCTCAGGTCCAACAAACAAACACAACACATTTTCAAGTCCGAGCTCGTCGACCCAGGCCACGCGGCCAGGTCGCGCTGGCCTGGGCCGTACAACCAGGTTGCACTGGCCTGGGTCGCGCGGCCAGGTTGCCCTGGCCTGGGTCGCGTGGGCTTGGGTCATGCGGCCAGGTCGCTCTGGCCTGGGTCGTGCGGCCAGGTTGCGCTGGCCTGGGTCAGTTTGATTTTCAGATTTTTTGATTTTTGGGTTTGGGTTTTTGATGGGTCAATTTGATTTTTAGACTGGATTTTGTTCTTGGGTTTTTTGGGACTCTACTTTGGAAGTTTGAGAAAGGAGAGTGGGAGAAGAACACTTGAAAATATCTGCACTGTGAATGTTGGAGATGTAAATCGAGTCTTAGAGACTTGATTTACAAGGGGACGCTATGTGGAAAAAGTGCCAACTCAGACCCGTCAGAATATGAAAACCGACCCTCAAAGACTCGATTTATAGACCCTAAATCGAGTCTCTTAGACTCAAGATAAGACTCGGTTTATAGAACCTAAATCGAGTCTCTTAGACTCGAGATGTTAGTAAAAAATATAGTTTGAAAACGTGGCCTACTAATTATAATGTTTGAAAATCAGGGTTAATTTCCATTTTTCTCCGGAAACAGCCAATAATGTCAAACAATTTTACCTAAATTCTCATTATTCATTCAACAAGAAAAAAAAGAAGCAATGTGGGACTCTCTATAAAATCATACATAGAGTTCACCTCCTTCTGCAAAACAATGGAAATCTTTAATCCAAAACCCTTTATTCATTTCCGACCATCTCTGCCATTCCACCACCAAATACGACCACCCTCTCCTCCTCTTCAAGCTCTACTCTGAGAAGCTCGTGGAAGCAGTTGGTGAACAGACATGGGCATTGCATTTAATTTGAGGTTATATATATATATATATATATATATATATATATATATTGTGGCCCGAAACAAAGGCTTATAAAACAAGGGAAAGCCCATGTAGTAATGGGTTGGAATGTTTTCTCTTTCTCTTTTAATCTTTCCATGCATATCATTTCATTCATCATTTCACTTGTTGGGTTATTGGGCTTTTTATCATTTGGTATGAAAAGTTCTTAGATTTATGTTTTTGTTGGGTTGTGACAGTAATTGTTTGTTATGAACAAATGTTTCAAAATTGAAATCTTTAAGGAAAAAAAAATATTATGGGGCTTAATTGAGCTGGATTCTGACTTTGTGTGGAGGCTAAGATTCAATGTAACCTTTTTTACATCTAAAACCAACACTTAAATCTGTCATACATGTATGTTTTTTCAGTAATTTCTGTTACCTACCCAATGCATTACTTGTCAAACATATCCCAAATGTCAACTTTATTTCCTTCTTAAATTTTGTGTTACAACATTTCAATACTTATTGGATTGGATACTATTGGTTTCAGCTTGCAAAATAAGTCTATAACATAAGATTCTGTAACATTGGTTTTAATGTCTGAAGTAAACTTAGATGTAGTACCCAATTAAATTCAACCCATGTGGTTGCATTGGCTAGTAAGTTATATCATTGAATTTAATTGTCCTTGGGAAACGATAACATTATTTGTATTGATTGGTCCATGCAACATTGACGAACTAAGGTATAGCATTTAAGGAATTGCACCTAAGTTTTGTTTTGTGTCAATTAATTCATCTTTTTTTGACTTATAGAATAGGAACAAAAGTATTATAATCGACTATGATTTACATTAGTAGTTTTTAATAATATAGCTGGGAGTTGATTTGTGTCTTTTGCTTTAAGTGTATGTGTATGTGTATGTGGGTGATTTTCTTCCAATTCATATCTAATTTGATATACATAAAGGATCTTGTGTTTTTTAAGTTCTCACTGCAACTGTTTAGTCAAAGAGGTTCTCCATTTTGGGGTTGTTTCTTTGAAGCATTTTCTTTCCAAAGTGGAAGAAAATCATGACAATTCAATTGTTTGAAATTACAAATCAATTAGATGATGGAGAAAGTGAATCAAGAGAGACTGGCAGAATACCTTGGAGAGCTGCAGCGCAAAGAGGACACAAACGACTGTTATGTTACTGCTCTGAGACGAGAAACATTGACTAGGAAACCATATGTGAGAATACAGCCAATCCCAAAATAAAGCGACACTGAGGCTACCCTGTAACAAAAGGCCAGCAAAGAAGTAGATGGGGAGTGATTTGCTGTTTAAGGATAATGGCAAGTTTCACTGTTTTTGGATGCTATGCAATGTTTTCTGGGCTGTGTTTGTTTGGGAATATTTCAGTATAACATAGTGATTGGCTGCTGTTTCTTTATATAAATAAATCTATTCATTATTGCTATTCAAATTTGCATATCAGGTGATTAGTCAAGCCAATTCTTTGCTGTTGCTTACTGGTTTTTGTAGGATGATCGTGTTTATTCATCACACTAGCAAAGCTTTGATTCTAGGGCTCAAGACATTAGTCATGAAGGAAATTCAATGCCAGATTGCTCTAGGACACTAACGAAATTGTTTACATTTGTTAGACCTTAGTGGAACTGTTATCTTGGTTTGATGCCTTTTCTAAAAAAAAAATATAAAAAATTTATTTATAATTATGTAGCAATAAGAAGGTATATGTCATATGCTCAATTTTTCTGGTCAGGGAGGGGAACATATTTTTAGTATTGAATGGCCCACTGTTAATTTGGAATTAAATATTAGAGACCAATAGACCATGTATAGAACACAAGCTATAGCCTTTTTAGCATTTCTGTAGCCAATTTGTGAGGTTTACTCTTATTAAAGTAAGGAGGTTTATACAAATGTCACCCTTGATTTTAAACTGAGTGTGAATTTGATCCTTGTATTTTTTATTTAAACAATTTAACACCTGCACTTTAGTTTTGTAAAAAATTAAACCTTTTTTCTAGCACTTCCCATTAAAGACTAGCATATTTAAACATAATATATACACAGTTCTTTCTACATCATCAATAATTTTGATTCAGAAGTCTGACTGATGCCAATTTGGTACCATTGTGAAGTTAATCTTATAAGCTTTCCAACAATATTTTATTTGCACTAATCCGAGGTCTGGAGGGCCCTCACAGAGCTGCCCAAAGTTGGTGGCAAATAAGAAATTGCAGAAAATCATTAGAAAATTGGAAAAAGAATATTGTAAGAATTTTATTTATTTATGGATAAAAATTTAGAAATTTATAACTTGCTTAACAAACAGTTTCATCAGCCGCCAAAGCAGATTAAAAAACAACACTGTACTTCCTATATCCATATACCCACATATTCAATTGACTAAAGTCGGATTCCTTGAACCTGCATGTGAATTTCCTCAGTGAGATGGTCAAACGGAGCATTTGTAAAAAATAAATTAAAAATTAAAGCAATCGAAAATCCCAATCTTTTTTATTTATTTATTTATTTTTTTTTTTCTGAGAAGTTAATAGCCAAGTGGGATTCTAGAACAAGATGTGAATGGTCTCGGCAAATAAATTAGCCAAAGTCACAAGTGGGATAATGCTAACAAACGAGCTTTTATTTCCTCTGGAAAGTGAACAGGGCAAGAGAGTGCACGAGAAATGTATCTTTGCTGAAACTTCCAAATTCTTATAAATTATGAATACCAACACACCATTATGATATGCAATTTTTTCACTCTCTCTCTCTCTCTCTCTCTCTCTCTCACTCATATTTATCTCCCAGAATTTTATGTCCAGGATCATTACGTGGAAGCACCAAGTTGATCCAAGTAAGTTTCAAAGAATTTCGAGTTAGACAAGAATATTTTAATTTTAGTATCTGAATATATAATTGCAGCTTTTTTTTTTTTTTTTTTTTTTTTGTTAAAGAATTGAAACAAAGCAATAAGGATTCTCCTGAATTTCTTGTACAGTCTGCATACAGTATTTTAATTGTTATGGTATACAGTTTTTGTTAGCAACTAGTTATCGTGCCTGTGTACAACTGTCATTGTGTAATTAACCAACAGGTTAAGTTAGTTAGTTACATTTTACTGTGTAACCATTTTTTTTTTTTTTTTTTTTGAGAATCAGTGTGTACCCAATTTGATTACTCTGTTCTAGTATAGAAACAACAAGAGTTGTAAGTTCTTTTGCTTATTAATGAGAATAAGATATTTTCTTTTCAGATTTCGATATATTGTCAAAGCAGTAAGTCGAAAACACTAACATTTCAATGGCTTCGACTTCAACTTCTTCATCCCCTTCACGAAGCTCATCCATCTTGGATGATCCATCAAATCCTTTGTACCTGCACCATGAAGAAAGCCCTAGTGCTATGCTTGTGTATCAAACTCTCGTAGGAGAGAATTACCCAACTTGGGAAAGATCAATGCGAATGGTACTGATTGCCAAGAACAAGTTAGAGTTTATTGATGGCACATTGACTCTCTCATCTCCAATGGTCAAAACATCATTGGCAATTCAAGCTTGGATAGTTGGATTCATTGTGACAAAATGGTTGCTTCATGGATCCTCAATTCTGTTTCTCAAGAAATTGCTACAAGTATAGTCTATAAGGACACTGCTCTTGAAATCTGGAACGACCTTAGGGAAAGACTTTCACAAGGAAATGGACCACGAGTTTTTCAATTACTGAAGGATATTTCTGGTGTTACTCAAGGTCAATCATCAATTACATCGTATTTCACTCAATTGAACGTGCTCTGGGATCAATTGCAAATATTTCGACCTTTTCCAATGTGTTCTTGTGGATTTTGCAGTTGCAACTTAGGTCAGAAACTCAATGATCTTCAGCATCAAGATTTAGTGATGCAATTCTTAATGGGTCTTAATGACTCCTATGCTCAAGTTAGGGCACAAATTTTATTGATGGACCCTCTCCCATTCATCAACAAAGTGTACTCTTTGCTAATTCAAGAAGAAAGGCACTGTATTATGGGAAACAATTCAGGTCCTCATGTGGAATCATCAACCCTAGTTACTGAGTTATCTTCTTCTTCAGGAAATAAAAATAAAATGAACTCTAAGGGGAAAGAAAAGCACGGTTGCAATCACTGTGGAATGATGGGTCATGTTGTTGAAAAGTGTTACAAGATACATGGCTACCCTCCCGGCTTCAAGCCAAAGAGCAAGAATTCCTCAGTTGTATACCAAGTCAATCTTCAAGATGAACAAGTTGAAAAGAATTCTAGTTGTGCTTCTACTTCATTCCCATTCACTCAGGAGCAATGTCAACTGTTCTTGGCTATGCTGGGAACTCAGATTCAGTCAAGCAATTTCGCTTTCACTAATAAAGAAACTCACATGACCAACAATGTAATTCAGCTAGCCGCTCACTCCACTTCAATGGCAGGTAATTTTCCTTCCTGGCAGAACTTTCATAGTCCTGATTCCAGTTGTGATTTTAGGCATTAGATATTTTCTGAAAAAAGTGGTTAGTAGACATGCATATGGGGGAGATACTTGGGGTGTGAATACTGGGGCTACAGAAGACATTGTGCATTCTGTAACTATACTTACCACTATCACATTTTTTAAGCATTGTGGTGTGGAACTTCCAAATGGTGAAACAGATATGGTAATTCTCATAGGATCTTTTGGAACTTCATCCCACCTTTTTCTTGAAAATGTCCTACGTATGCCTACAATTTCCATCAATTTATTATATGTTAGTCAGCTTACTCAAAATCTCCTATGTTTTCTTGTCAAACTATGAAATTTCTGCTTCATATAGGACCTTACATGCTGGAGGAAAATAGGTGTGAGTGAGGTTCATAACGGACTCCATTTGCTGCAAAATTTCAACTTCTCAAACACTTGGAATCTGTTCTTCCTTCCTTTCATCTTCCTGTACATAAATTCTTTGTCAATTTTACTATGAACTCTAGTGACATGAGTAAGCTATGGCACCTTAGGCAAGGGCATCCCTCAAATTCAAAGGTTTTGATTCTAAGGAATGTATTACCTGATGTGAATGCTGCTTCTAGTAAGACTTGTGACATTTTTTCCTCATGCAAAACAAAAGATTCTTCCATTTCCTTTTCATTATCATTTTTCCATTGAAGCTTTTGATTTGATTCATTGTGATGTGTGGAGGGTTACAATTATTTTTTGTACCATAGTTGATGACCACACTATATCAACTTGGATTTATCTTATGAAATCCAAGTCAAACACCACACCTTTACTATAGGCCAGACAATACCCCTTGAGTTTTTCATGATTGAATTGTTTTAAACTCATGGAATCATACACCAATGTAGTTGTGTTACTACTCCACAATAGAATTCAGTTGTGGAGAGAAAACATGAACACATTCTATGTGTAGAAAGGGCCTTGAGGTTACACTTTAATGTTCCTTTGATGTATTAGGGTGATAGTGTACTCACTGTTGTGCACATTATTAACAAACTTCAGACCCTAATTTTAAATAATAAATCTCCGTATAAAATACTCTATAAGCAGATTCCTTCTTATTCACACCTTAAAAATGTTTTTAGTTGCCTTTGTTTTGCCTTTTCTATAGCGCATAACAGGTTCAAAATCGATCCTAATGCTAAGCAATGTGTATTTTTAGGGTACTCTTTTTCTGTTAAGGGTTACAAGTTACTTGATCTCTCCACTAATACTTGCTTTATCTCTAGGGATGATAGTATATATGTTTTGCCAATGAGTTATGAGTTTCTTAATTCTACGAAATAAAAAGAAAATAACTAAAAATGCTGAAATCAGAAATAAATACTATCTCTGGTCAATGTTCTTATTCTCAACTCACTTTGTTATTCAGTGACAGTCAGTCAGCCCTTCATATGGGGGCCAATCCGGTTTTTCATGAAAAAACTATACAAATTGAAGTAGATTTCCATATTGAGTGACAAGGTACAAGCTGGGACTATAAAGTTCCTTCATGTTGGTACACATTCCCAACAAGTAGACTTGCTGACAAAGGCTTTGAGCTTTATCAATTGACATGTTGGTACACTTCTCTCCAAGATGGTTGTGATCAATATTTTTTTGATACATCTTGAGGGGGAGTGTCAAAGAATTGAAACAATGGAATAAGCATTTTATTTCTTGTATAGGCTGTGTAAATGACAGTAGTTTCCTGTGCTACAAGTCGTAGTGTACTATTTTTGTTTTTGTTTTTTTAGTGGTTATTGTGCTTGTCGCATGCTTTTCCATGTACAGCTATCATATTGTAATTAGCGAATAGGATTTGTACTCTTTGAATATAATAACAGAGTTATAACTTCTTTTGATTATTAATTAGAATTAGATATTTTCTTATCAGATTTCGATTATTTTGGTTGCAGAATTTGTAGCCAACAACTCAGAACTTTGTAGTCCAACGATTAGTGAAGAAAGAATTCTATCACTAGGAGAGTATTCATTTTCCCCATCAGCCAAGTTGGAGTCTGTTAGTTCTATATTGAATGGAACAAATCCAATTCCAGCCAACTACTCTGACACCGATGCTAATGGAGCAAGTGGTCTTTCCATTTCATTACTCTTCCCACCTGCCATGTCTGAAATTGAAACAGATGATAGCTGTTCAGAATCTAATGAAACACCTCGTGCAGCAGCACAATTCTCTTATTCTATATCGTCATGCTTCCCACCAGGTAGGTCTGAAACAGACAGTAGTTCTGAAATTTATGAACTAGTTCCAACTTATCCTTCCATATCAGCAAGCCCTAGACGCACAACAAACTTCAAAAAGATTCTTAAGCTGAAGAGCAGTAACAGTTCAAAATCTAACCGAACACCTCTAAAATTAATTCATTCCAAAAGAAATTCCATATTGTCATTATTTTCCGCAGCCAAGTCGCTAACAAACAGTTCCAAAAGACCTAGACACACAATCCTAACAAGAAGATTCAAAGACTTGGAAATTATAGATAGGGAAAACTTTCCTTTGAAAATGCTACTTGAAGCCACTAACAACTTTTCAGAAGATTGCAAGATTGAAACAAGTCACTTTGCCCCAATGTACCATGCCATTTTAGATGATGGCCGAGAAGTGGCTATTAAGCGTGCTGACAATGACAATGAATTCCTAAGTGAATTGCAAGCTTCATCCCGCCTCAATCACAAGAATGTTGCTCGCTTATTGGGATTTTGTAAAGATAGTAAGGAGCGCGTATTGGTCTATGAGCACGTGGAATATGGTACCCTTCATGGCCATCTTCACAATCCTGAAAGTACTTCTCTAATGTCATGGGCTGCCCGGATTAAAGTGGCACTAGACATAGCCAGAGGCATTGAATACCTACACGTGTATGCAGTACCACCAATCATACACCGCGATATCAAACCGCTTAACATATTCCTAGATGCCACGTTGACTGCTAAGCTGTCTAATTTCAACTTATCTGTGGAAGCCCCTGTCGACGATTGGTCTGGTTATGAATGTGAAAGTGTGGTGGGCACTTCTGGGTACATGGCGCCTGAGTATGTAATTAATGGCAGTTTGACAACAAAAGTTGATGTGTACAGCTTTGGAGTAGTATTGCTAGAAATGTTGTCCGGGCACAAGGCATATCATGCAAATGAAAATAATGAGGAAAGGTGTATAGTTGATTTTGTAGTGCCATACATTGCCCAAAAGGAAATTCACAGGTTTTTGGACCCAAAAGTACCACCACCTTCCCCATTGGAAATGGAGACACTGGCATATGTTGCGTCCCTGGCATTGGATTGTGTAAGTAAAGAACGTGTACTTCGCCCCTCAATGACTAAGGTTGCAAACAACCTACAAAGTGCCTTGGAAGGGATTTTGGAAGGGCAATGTAATTGCTGACAATTCAATTGCATGCAGCGCAAAGAGGGAACAAACAACAGGGAGTGAGTCCCTGCTGAGGGATATAGGAAAGTTGTTAGGAATAATTGTAATAGCTAAATCTATTTATTGTGTGTGTGTGTGTGTGTTTTTTTTTTTTTTTTTTTTTAATTATTATTATTTTTTTTAAAATAAATCTATCTGTTGTTGCTATTCAAATTTTACATACCAGGTTTATTAGTCAAGCCAATTCACTGTTGTTTGCTTGTTGGTATTTGTCAGTTGATCATGTTATTCATTACTCTAGGAAAGTTTTATACTTTTAATTATTTGCTTGGGATATTAGTCATGAAGGAAATTCAAGACCAGATTGCTCTAGGACACTAACCAAATTGTTCACCTATCTTGTCTAACGTTAATGGAACTGTTATCTTGGTATTATGCTCTTTTTTTAAAAAAAAAAAAAAAAAAAAAAAATTAAAATACTAATATTATGCAGCAATAAGGTGGATATCATATGCTCAATTCTTCTGCTCAGAGAGGGGAATATATTTGTAATATTAAATGGCTCATCTTTTAGTTTGGAATTAGATATTAGAGACCAATAGACCATCGTTGTTGTATCCCTTTCATAGGCTAGAACACAAGCTATAGCCTCTTTTTAAGTCTTTGGCATTCCTGTAACCAATTTGTGGGGTTTACCCTATTAAAATAAGGGGGTTCATACAATTGTCACCCTTGTGATTTTAATGCTAGTGTGAATTTGATTCTTGCATTTTCAATTTGAACAATAACCACATGCACTTTAGTTTTGTCAAAATTTAAACCTTTTATTAGTACTAGCCGATGTGCGGGATACACTATGATGTGCATAGACATGTTTCTAATAGTGATGTATAGGATTTAAAGCCCTCTCCCCCAACTATCGAATAATCAAGAAAAAAAAAAAAGGAAAAGAAAGATATGTATAAACATCAAAGTTTAATGCTCAATCATATATCATAGAATTATTATGAAACCATCCCATTAGATAATAATACATCATTAGATACCGAAAAGATAATGTTGGACAAAAGAAAAAATTATGAGGAAGTATAGAACTAAACCGATTGGTAAGAAAAAGAACAACAAAATTCGTATTTGAAGACGCAAGAAAGTTGATGTGTGGTAAGATAGTTAACTTATCATTTAGTAAGAATAACATACATCATTTCATCCTTCTTCAAATCTTTATAAGAACGAAATTGTAGCTTATATGACCTTGGAAATATTGCAATAGCTAATTTTGTACAATCAATATATATATATATCTATATATATATATATATATATATATATATAAGCAAATATCTCATGTGAAAAAGCATGACGTTCTGCCGTTAGAGCAAATTTTGCATTTGACCCTCCACCTCAACTCTTAAAAAATGGAATTTAAACATCTTCTTTGAAATTGAAAGGATACAGGTTATTTAATTGCTTCAACAAAAACCATTGAACCAGTTTACCTCTCTCTCTCCCTCTCTCTCTCTCTTTTAACTGTTTCAGTTCCCATTTAAATTTAACGCAGACAATCGTATTTCTTTATAAATCAATATCTATATCTATCTTTTCCCTTAAAAAAAAAATCTATATCTATCTATAACCTTTGTAATTGGCTGAATTGGTGTAAGGTTACGTGGAGAATAACACAAATCCCATTAGATACCTACCCATCAATCAATCAAATATATATATATATATATATAAATAAAGAGCAGAGCCTCTCTATCTACAATCTTCCAAACTATCTCATTAATCATCACATTTACTCTCTCCAGTCCACAACTCTCTTCTCTTGATGTCTCTTAGCATACCCAAACCATTCCTCAATTACATAAACCTATGGCTTTTTAGCTCTTCCTATTCTGCAAATCAATCTCCTCTCTTATGGAATTTGACATACATTTGGTCATACCCTCAATCCTGAATAAATGACTTCAAAGGGTTTCAAATATATGACTGATCAAGGTGCTCTCCACGCCTTTCATCGATTTCACCAGGTTCATAAATCTCTCTATCTCTCCTTCTCTAAAAATTCAAATTTTATGCTCTTCTCTTTCTCATTCAATTTTTGAAAAAAAAAACAAAAAAAAACAAAAATAATCAGATTATGAGCTTCTTTGAGAGTGTCGGGGATTCTGTAGGGGAAGCCTTTGCCGACGCCAGCCCTTGAAACTTTGTCTCCAACAAAGCACATCAAGGAGCTTTGCTTCTTCTTCTTTCTCCTTTTTTAATTTTTTATTTATTTATCCATATGTACTCCTACCTAAATTCTCTGTTTATTAGCACCTCAAAAATTTTTACTAAAAAATTTCCTGCCAAATATTATTGTATTATCTATTTGTCTTTTAATGTTGTGAATGATTCTAGGAATATTTGGGTCATTCACAAATTCAAGTTGCCCTTGAAATTTCGTCCTCAATGGCTTCATAGGTATAACCTTGGTTGGATTGTGGTTTCCAAAGAGCTTTTCTACACAACAGATTTCCTAGGTGTTAAAGATTGATTAGTTTGTATGATGTATTGTAACATTGTACTGTAGCTGTGTACATAAACTACATGTAGGATAGACTAGTGGGGAGTTAAACGACTTGTAGTTTTGGTCTATACTCATAGTTAGTTAGTTAGTTAGTTATTCTCTATCTTGACACTTGTATAGCTGCTATAGGATATTTGGTTAGTTAGCTTTTTGTTATTCTTTTCCCGCCATTTTGATCTTGCTATAAAAGGAACAGAGCAAGATATTTGTCACTGAGAAGACTCATTTTCACAATTCTCGATTTCTACTCTCTTCCTTTCTTCTTTGTGTGATTTCCAATACACCATTGTAGGAGGAGCTTGAGAGTGGTTTCAACATAGGGATCACATTGTTTGTGCCTATCTCAATGGTGCATAAAGTGTTGCTCAAGATGGAGAATTGGCATGCCTTCCTATTGAAGGTAAGCAGCCCAAACAGTAACTGCAACTAATGTTTCTTAATTTATTTTATGTAGTTCCTGATGATGAATTAGCTTTAATTAGAACTAAGCTACAACTTAGCATATGATATTCTTTGAATATTTTTGAAAAACTTTCTACCAAATTTGGTCACTAAAGCTGCTTCTCTTCACTAATTGAAATTCTCTAGGAATTTAATAGCTAGTTATCATCCTTTGAACATTATTGCAATAAAGTTCATCTATAAAAGAAAATTCACACAGTTTCTTTTTAAAATTTTCTTTCAAGTTTTGACTACTATGTTTGATAACCACAAGGGCAATTTGCATCACTTGGATTGAAGGTTCATGATGGCAAAAATGACCCTTATGTGTTGGACATTTTTTTGGTATTAGTTCTTGGTATGTAAGACTTGGTATTAGTGGCAAAGGATATTTTTCTTACTATATTTAGCCATAATTAATGTATTTTGGAAGCTTCATGGAGGCTGCAAAATCATTATAGATGAATCATTACATTTTTGTTAATAAGTTGAACAAAATGGTCAAATTTCACCCTTTCATTTTTCTTTATAAAGATGGTTGTGGTAAACTTCCTGCTAGACTCATCTTCTTGCTGGACTATAAAGAGTGTTTCTTTTTTCTTTTCTCCTTTTTACTAATATAATATAGTTGAAACTAATTCTACAAAAAGTATAGTGCAAGGTTCAAGGTTAAAAGCAGAGACCTTAAGCGGGAGAGCATAAAGTTCTGCCAAGTGGCGCATTCTATGCAAAACAAATTGAAATATTCTCAAGTGCCACATCAGAGATAAGAACAAATTAAATATTGGTTTTTTTTTTTTTTTTTCAATTTGGTTCAATGTTTTAAGACTTTTCTAATTGAAAAATAAATATTCTTTGTATTTTTTATTTCAATATTTCAAGACTTTTCATCCCTCACATATACACACAAAACATTTTGTGTTTTAATTCACCATTTTCACCTCTTGCACTTTTACCCCTTTATATATACCCACCCATAACCCTTCATGCCATCACATGTCAAATACACAGACCAAAAACAATGTCATTTTTAGATTCAATCTTTTGACAACACCCATCTAGCTCTAACATTGTTGTTGTTGTTGTTGGCTTTTTTTTTTTTTTTTTTTTTTTTCATTACTTCAATTGAATAATTAAAATGGATATGAGTGTGCAATTTATAATTGTTGCTTTTTATGATAAGCAGAGATCTAATGCAAGAGCATATGACCTCCTGCCATGCGGCACTCTAATATTGCATTTAGCATTTTTAACCTCTTCTCATTAAGTTGTTTTTACTGTTACTCAAAAAATCATGTTAACTTCTTTTTACTATTATCTGAAAGATGGGCTGTTATTGAAAACTAAACCAAACCTTATGAAAAGTCCTAGCCCACTTATTCCATACATATTATGACCTAAGCATGATTCTTTCCCATGTGTAGATGAAAGACCAGACCTTAACCCACTTACAAACTCTCTTTCTCCTCCTCAATGCATAGATGAAACTTGAAAGTCAAGAACCTGGCTCACTTAAAAGCTCTCTTCCTTCATACAAGCTTCCCTTCAGACTCTCCTACTTCTTTACAAACAATGGTCTGTAGTTCAGATTCACTAATCTTATCTGACTAAACCAATGTTCCTACTCATTTTTCAAGTCTTAATTCAGCCATTCTGTGTAAACAAATGGAGATGTATGGTCTAGCAAGATATACAATCACTCCAAAAAATAAAAATAAAAAGGAAATGTACAGTCTAACTTCAACAGTCCCACCACTCTATTTCTCTCTCTCTCTCTCTCTCTCTCTCTCTCTCATTTTGAGTGCTATATTAGGATTCCCCAAATTGAAGATAGTATTACCAATGAGCTCCACATTGGAAGGATTGTCTACTAAGATAATGAGTGCTTCTCTTGCTATGTTACAGGAGTAATTCTTAAGTACTCCCAAAGCACAGTGAATAGTGCTCTCTTATCTCACATATATGATAGGGTCCACTCATTAAATTTATGGTGGGGTCTATCATGAATGTGAGAGAAGAGAGCTCCATTTTACTATACTCCGAGAATACTAAGAATTTTCCATGTTAAAGAAAAAATCAAATGCTATGTGATATGGCATAGTCTCCAATAGTCATATTGCATTCAACTATATTCATATCAAATTTTGAGTCGTCTATGATGCTATGATAATAGGTATGAAAACCAATTTGTTAATGACTTTTGATATGCTCTTACAACCGATTAAGAAATTCACAAGTTGGATCAAACTGTTTGTGTGCCTTTGAATTATAGGGCTTTTTTTTTTTTTTTTTACACAAATGCGTGAAAGTGGTAGGTCTATCATAAGCATAAATATGATCATAAGTTCAGATATTGATAAACAATTGAGATACTGCGGTAATAGATTCTAATAGCATTTGTCCCTTTAGTAGATTCTAATAGCATTTGTCCGTTCTGAAAATCTAAACAATTTATAGGATTTTAGCCACAAATATTTGGCATAAAATCTATGATGCAAAACTAATTTTAGTATCCCACAGTAGAAACTAGAGGACTACAAAAACTTTTAGTTAGATGCACACCAAATTTTTTATTTTTTTTTAAAAGTCTTCCTGTAGTATTTATTGTTTTAGTTTGAGACCAATATAATTTAAAATTATAGTTTTTATGCAAAGTTTGAGACCAACATACTTTTACGATGCACGGGTTTCCGACTAGTCTATATATATATATATATATATATATATATAACCAAAGCTTTTGAAGCTTCCACAATTTTCCACGTCAGCATTTATTTATTTTTTTATATTTGATTTAAAAATAAATCTAATTTCTGCCCCACCAAATACACATTACAACCTCTTTAAAACCAAAAAACGAAAACTTCTCTCCTCTTCTCACACACTAACATCTCCTTCCCCTAAACCTAAAACTCACCTTTTCCTTCCTTCAAAATCAAAACCCAAAACTCAGATTTTCCCACTATCGCCACGAATTGCCGCCCTCCAAGTCTCTCGCAACTTTCAATGTCAGATGAGTAACAATTTGAAGTTAGAGTTCCAAATTTCATCAAAGTAAAGATTCTAATTTGTTTATAAATTGTCTAAGATCAGGTTTGCTATCAAATTCGATGTTGGCTTCGTTGAACCTAGGGAAACCCTATAGAAGATCAAATTCTACATGGGCTTCGTCTCTTGGCATTTTAAAGAATGGTGAGTGATGTTTTTATTTTAATTTTAGGTTTTCCCCCTTACCTATTCTCTTTATTTGGAGTAAATTTGTGGTTTTTTTTAAAAAACCAAAAGAGCCTTACATTATTATTGTTAATTGAGAGCCTTAATAAGGGACAGAAAGAGTCAGAGAGGGAGAGAAAAATCTGAGGGACTTTGTAATCAGAACAAAACTTCTCCAAAAACATTACCAGTAAGTTTTTAATTTTGTTCTATTGTTTTTGGCTGTTAAGTATGATTTAGGGTTACATTTGGGAGTGTTTCTTTTGAATGATTAGCATAGAATGATGGGTTTGGAATCGATAGTAGAGTTTGCTAATTTCAATTATTGGCTACATTGCACTCTCTTTCATATTTTAGCAAATTCAATCAAATTATTACTCTCTCTTTCATATCAACTGAGGGGGTTGCTAATTGCAGTAGCATGGCTTTGTCCTCAATTTCTTGGTTATGATTTTCCATCTTTTTTTGTTAATAGGAAGGATGTGGTGTCATTGCCAAATGGTGCATTTGCCCATGTCTTATTTATATGGGAAAGATTTGTCGGTCCTATCCATCTTTCTTCATTTAACTTTTACCCTTCCATATTATAATATTTTTTATTCTTTTTTCAAACTCTTGCTGTTGCACTGAAAAATAATTCAAACAATAGGTTTCAAAGATACTTCAAAATAGGAAGCACAGATACTTCAAAATAGTTGTTGTATTGGATTAATTGATATTGTATAAGTAATAATGATTGCCTGAAGATTTAGAATTGTAATAAGATTTTAATCAATACTGCAGAGTTTGGTCAGGCTCCCAAGGGTCAACTTCAAACCCAGTGGATGTATTTTATAGAGGTGTTGAAACAAAGACTTTGACAAGTACAGTCTCTTCCACTGCAATATGAATTGCCCATAATATTTTGTATCTATAAATATTCTTCTCTTGGCTTCAACTCAAACTTTTCTCATAAACAATACTTTACTTTTGTTAGTGGGAAAGAAAGAAAAAACAACTCAACAATCCAATCTGTTCTGTGCTAGATAGCACCTTTAAGATAAAATACCCTACTATTTTATTCTTATTACATAATCTGAATCTAAATTCCCAAATTTTTGAATTTTTACAAAAAATTATGATCTTTTTCACTCATTTTTACTGTGTCCATGCTTTAATTTAAAAGATATTGCAAAGGTGGAGATGGAGTATAAGTATGAGGACTTAGCTAAAGCCCTTGAAAACTTTGAAAACCGTTATTATATATTTCTTCTCTTTTTGTTTGTTTGTCTAATTCTTTGACTGAATTAAAAATAAACAGTTAAGTTCTTTTGCAATCTAACATTTTAATCTATTTACATTTTTATAATTTTGGGTGTGTTATTGATAATTGATATATGAGCCGATTTGTTTGGTCTGTTATCCGCTCATCCAGTAACACCCTTGATTATTTGGGTTATTAGTTTTGATTAAGGTTGATAGAAGGGAAAAATCGAAGACATCTACAATCCCACCTACAGAAGAAGGCAAATACGCCCTTAGGAACAATCTTCTACTGAACTTATACCTCTCATCATGTACCGCAGATTTACTAAGTAAGTTGACAGAAATCCCTAGAAAATATATATCAAGGAAAATCGAATATTCACCTTATATTTTTTGTGCGTATGGGTTGGATAAGAGTTTGGCTTTTGTCATTGTGTCAGTCTGTGGGACAAACAATGTGACGCCTAATTGAAAAGGTTACTAAAACAAACATTTCCTTGCATTTATTAACCATAACCCATATACTTCAATAATTATATGTATTATTGAATTTTGGTTTGTGTATGTGTTTCAAATTTGAGAAAATTTTTAGTTAAATTAAAGTAACCATTTCAGTATTACATTATTATTGAGAACATAAAAAATGTCAAAGAGGAAGAACATTTATAAATATACTACAAGTTGAACATTTATATGCTTGCAATTAACATTTACAAATATGCAGACATAGTAATGTTTTGCAATGTTGAGGCTGAATTGCATGAAATAGAGATTGAGTCTATTGATGGAACTAGAGAAGAAGAGGGAAGCAAAAGAATGCACTATTATAATGGTCAGCACTTTCTAATGTTCACAGCCACTATTATATAAGTATATAAATCTTTTTGAAGCCAAAATTTAATGGTGGTTCATGCTTAGCAATTCTTCTGTTGATGTAAGTAGTGAAGATCAAAACCTTATAGAAACAAAGTAATTTGAGACACATATAATTAAATGATATAATAGTTCTCAACTCTCTATATTTCTTTGAGCATTTAGATCAATGAAAATTTCGTATCTTTGTTGTGTATTGAGGTAGCACCATGAAAGGTTACTTAGCAAATACAAGATTCTCTTTCTATGAAACATGTTTCTCCAACTTAGTTAGCCTAATTTGTTTATTGATTAATTTAAATGCTTTTCTTTCTTCCTTTTTTTGTCGTTTATTTATTATAGATTGTATGCAAAGATGATCCATAATCCATCGAGTCAGTATCAATTACCTAAGATTGTCAGATTTACAAGAACTACGATTGCATATTAAAAGTTTGTTGGAAAGAGGAAGCTGATGAAGAAGATCCTTTACTGGTGATTCTTGCAGGTTGATTATTAAGCTATCCTTACTAATCCTTTTTATGGCATTTGCAGATTTTTTTAATGGTTAACCTTAATTCTATTACTGATTTTAAACTTGTGCATATATTCTTTATGCAGTGACCATAGAGCTTTTGGGTATGAGAATATTGGGAAAAAGCGTTCTATTGGGAAAACTTTTTAATTATATCCAATTAACTTGCAAAAGATGGAGGATATGAGAATGCAATATGTAGATCTATTATCAAGCATTGAATTTGTAGATTTTCAATTTTTCTATTTTCAAGTGTAAGTATTCCTAATCCCTTTCTCAGTTTTTATTTTTTTATTTTTTATTTTTATAACACTTTATAATGCCATTTTATTCAAGAGAAATCAAATTGAGTTTGTGGTTGGTGCAACTTTTCTTCTTTATTTCCTACTTAATTTAATCATTTGAATAATTGTATAATATATCTATCCAAAGTAGGATTTACTCTTTATGATATGTGCATAGGTTTACAACCAAAACATCTGTGATTACGAGAAGTTATGCACAATCCTTTGTGCTGAACACTACCCAAATGTAGTGCAGTGCAAAAGAAGAGGAAAGAGAACATCATTTTACACTAAACAAGTTGGGAAAGTAGACATTCATCGTGCATCCTGCAATGGAACAATTTATCTCTTTCCTCTATCATAGATTGTTTTATTAAAAAGATGAAAACAACCTGTTTGTTATGCAAACAAATGTGCAAGATAGCATAGATTATATTGGTGATGAATAGTAGATTTAATTGCAATGGAGAATTGTGTGAAATCATCATCATAGCATTTTTTATAGCCAAGTTATAATAGCAAAATAATTTATTTTTTATTTTTTATTTTTTATTTAACTATCTCGTGCATCGCACGGGTTAGCGACTAGTATATATATAAAAGTAGAGACCTCATGCGAGAGTGTATAAGGTTGCCAAATGGCACTTTAATTTTGCATTTAGCCATTTTTACCTCTTTTTATTATTATTATTATTATTTTTACTATTACTCAATAGATCATAGTAACTTATTTTTACTATTATATAATATATGGGCTACTCTTGACAATTAGATCAAATGTTAATCTCTACAAAATGGACTATCTTTTAAAAATAGACCAAACTTTATGAAAAGCCCAATCCCAGTTATTACCTTACATATTATGACCTAAGTCTGACTCTTTTCACATGTAAATCAAAGCCAAAACTCCTATTCACTTACAAACTCTCTTCCTCCTCCCCCACATATAGATGATAGTTTTAGAAAATCTCATTCTCATGGAATCACGTATTCCTTTTTTTTTCCTTCTAAATTTCAATTCAACATGCTTTTGTCTATTAATAATGTTCTATACAATTTATTCAAGAAAATTCTCTTTGTCATCGATCGGTGCAACAAAAATATATATAAATCTTGAGATTCCTAAAGTTGCTGAAATAATTCACAAGTGCATATTTTTACACTTTTTATAATAACAAAAAAAAGTCTAATAAATAACATATACTATCTCACAAAATGCCTTTTACAAAATATTTTCTTTTGAAAAAAATTCAATGATAGGAATGGTTAAAAACATGATCCTATTTAAGAAATACAAAAAATATATGCAAAACAATTCATCGGAGGATTTATCTTTAAAGAATATGAAGATAATAATAGAGATAAAATGCATTGAAAGGGATCATACGAAACATTTTTGTTAATCATTTCAAATTATACTTATCATTTAGATGAAATAATAATAATATATCATATTATTTACGTTAAAAAATAATACATATTAACTTCAAAGTTCATCGCAGGATGTGAATTGCTAGGGTATTGCAATAATAAGCAAGATTGATACAACAATGGGTTGGTATTATATTTTGTCCATACTTTGTCTAAAGGAAGGTCAAACCACAATTAGGATCATTTTTGTGTGCAAAATGTGAAACAAAAAACAAATCTCTCTATCCCAAAGTTAGAGGTACTCACATTAACTACATACTCTCCAAATATTTATAATATATTCATCTCACTATAACTACTAGATATACAATTACAAACTACTTCAAAGATAGGATTCAAATTGAAGTTTTTGATGCAACTAATAAAACAAATTTTGTGATATTTGATCGAGATGCTGAGAAAATCCTAAATAAATCTACAAGAGATCTTGCTGAAAGCAAATTAAGGTACAACTTATTTAAATTATTATAAAACTATTGATCATAATATATATATATTCCTCATATGCAAATTGATATTGGAGAAGAAATCCCATATGACTTGAAGAAAATTTTTGGAAAAAAAAAAAAAAACATTTTCCTACTTCATTTAAATGAATTCAATCTAAATGATGATTTTGAAAATTGCACAGTTGCTAAGATTTTTTAATGCACCTTCAAATGACAAAAATGTATAGAAAAAAGAAAAATACACAATCCAATATGCTATATTAACCCTTTTGCTACACTATTCCTAAATTTACAAAAAAATATAAAAACATTTACAAAAAAAAAATCTTAGCGACAGCAAATTCAGAGGTCCAAATTTTGTAAGATCCAGTCAATAATCTTACAGTGCCAATTCATTAGTGATTAACACAAATAATGCAACAAAAGGAAAAAGTGATGAAAGCTCAAAAATTAAACAAATAGGGATTGACCAAACTTCAAGTGTTAAAGATGAAGAAACAGATGATGATAACATACCCCTCAACAAGCTTTACAAGCGTCGCCATAACACAATAACAAATCATTGAAGGAAAAAAAAAAAAAAAAAAAGATTTCATAATGAAGCTCTTTATTACATCACATAATAAAGATCAATAATATGGAATGAATTAATATGCTTTTATCAACTTTTGTTATACAATATTACTCCAAAGTTGTTGTTGTTGTTGCTGTTGTTGTTGTTGTTGTTGTTGTTTTTTTTTTTTTTTTTTTTTTTTTTTTTTTTTTGTCTCATTACTGGAACATAATAATTATAATGAATATGTGTGTGCAATTTATAACTGTTTCTTTTTATGATGAACTCATTACTAACAAATTTTCATAACAAATATGCTATAATATATGTATAACATTCTCCAAAGAAAAAAAAATACATAAAACATTACAACATTATCCATGGGTTCCTAATAGATGAATGTGAAATCAAACATGAAGTGTAGGCTACTTTGTTGTATTCTGAAGTAAGATCTTGTGTGTTCTGTACATTTTTAGACCCCTTAAAACACAATTGGATTAACCTAGTTAATTAGCCAAGTTATTACTTAGTTCAAATTCCAGATCTAGGTTATCACAATCAAACAATCATATCATGCATAGCAACGGAAATATAAATAACACAATGATATGATGACCTAGGAAACCACACCGGTAAAAACCTGGGGAGGATTTAACCTAACAATCCTCAAGGTAAACCTAAATCCACTATGAAAGAATCGAAGTTTTACAATAGGACTTAGACCACTAACATCCTATTGCAACCCACCAGTAGAAACTTACTGACACGACCACATGCAAGCTCCAAGACCACAAACTTCTTCTTTCTTGGATTCTCCAGCAAATACAAGCACACCCGCTTATGTTTCTTTAAGCTCCTTAGTGTAGCAACTGAATGATCATCAAGCTCTCAATCAAATCTCTTTCTTGATAATCCTAAGCATGTGTGAAGGCAACCACCTCTAGATCTCACAAGAGATTCACACACACAGCAAAATAAAGCAACCTCAAAAACGTAGATAGGGTTTGCCTTTTATACTTAGGGAAAAACATAAAACTTTACACATTTTAATAGGCTAGGGCTGAGTTGGAAAAATTTGCAAAAAAAAAAAACATTCTGCCCGAGATTCAATCGATCGAGTCTAAGTTTCGATCGATCGAGCCAGGCTGAAAGTCATTAATACTTCTACAGCCACTCGATTCCAACTTTACATACAACGCACACACTTTGAGCAAGTCTAAACAAGACTAACAACTGTTTTGATCATGGTTTGTCAACATTACACATTAGAATTCTAAATATATTAGTTCCTAAGTCTTTAGAACCTAACATGGTCAATACCTCAGATAGATTTGGGTAATTCCTAATCTCGATAAGAGACACAAAGTATTACCTTGTTTATTTAATCTTATGTGTTGTGTTACAAGGATAATTCTCAAGAACATTCACACTCTATATCTCTTTTTTTTTTTTTTTTTGCATATTTTGTGTTGTTCTTCTCTTTCTTCTTTCTTCTTGATGAGAATGCAAATTGTCATATTTTTCTCCCTTAATGTTTAGACTTTTATATTTATTTGGTGCCTAAATGTACTCATTATTCTTATATTTTGATTTAGGATGCAAATGGAGGCATTAAGTGCAAAACGTAGCTAATTGGGCGATTTTGGACAGCTTTGACATCACTTCGTAATCTGGGCATAACTCTCTCATCCAAGCTCCGATTGAGATGATTAGAGATGCTATGGAACACCAAGACAAAGCTATACAACTTTCATGTTTTGAGTTTTGAGAGATACGGGCTGCATCAAGGTCAAAATCGGGCTTGAAGTTGCTGCACCTGCACTGCTGACATTTTGGAATGTTCCTTTGCCCGAAATTCTAATACGCGTATTTGATGTGGTTTATTTTTGGAAGCCTCCAGATTTGGTGCACGAAATTTCCAGCTGAAAAACACCACTTTCCTTTGTTTTATTTTTAATATTTTTCCTTAATTAGTTAGATTTGGATATTATTATTGAGAATATTTTTAGGAGATTTTGTAGGCTTGGGAAAGGGGGAATTAACATGTAAAAGGGGGAGGAGAAATCAGAATTAGACACACACGCCTCTCTCTCCCCTCTTCTCTGATTTTTTTCCTTTGAGTTTTCATCATGGCCTTGTATGGCTAAACTTTTATACTTGGTCGAGGGAAACTGAAGCCTTGGAATCAATAAAACTGTGAGATCTAATTTGTTTTTATTGTTCGATTTATGCTTTGAATATCGGATGTTCTTTTGTGCTTATTTTCATGATTGTCTCGTTTAATTACTAGGAGGCCTACTAGTTTATTATTTGTTGCAATCTACTGCTAGGTTAGATATCAAATCCGTAATTGTTTGATCTCTCTAACTTGTGAAGCAACCAAGATTTAATGATTTGCTGTGTCAGAAATTATTAGATCTTAGGAAGAATGCTCGACTAAATTAAATGCAACCGCTTGTGTTTGTGTTGTTTAGTTTCATCGATCTCTCTAATTCTTAAGGCTGCTACTAGATTAAACTTTTAGCGCTTGTCTTGGGTTGTTTAGTAGTTAGGGTTTATTAGATTGTTTGTTTTCTAATTAACTACGACTAAGGAGAGATAGGAAAATAGTTCCAATGGTGAATATTCAAAGTGTGAATGATATATACTTGCATCGATGATCAGTTGTAATATTCCGATGGTGGATGTTGACTTGGACCAAGGTTTGTTCTCTTGATTGATTTCGATACTTTAATTTGAATTGTTCCTTAATTGTTTTTCTTAATTTTTTTTTCATTATACTCTAACCCCCCCCCCCCTCCTCGTTCACATAGCATAAAACTAGACTAGATACTCTCCGTGGGAACAATCCTTACTCGCACTACTACATATATTTTTAAGAGTATAGGTTTTATTTTTGGTTGCTTGCGACAGCACACCACTTCTTTTTTATATGAGCCATCTCCCTCTTTTTAGTCTTTTGTCCTTGTCCATCTGGATGAGCTAGAAATTTGGGTTGGGGGGGTAAGACTAAAAGACAAAATTGAAAGTAAAAAATTAATCTAAAAAATATTAATCAATATTAATAAAAAATTAAATAGCTAACTATATGCTAATGTAATTCTCATACACAATCTAACATAAAATATAAAATTTATTTTATTTTTTTGCACCTGGTTTAATTTACTTAATTGCCCTCGACGATTTTTCATATTTTGAAACTGCTGCATGAGTTCTTCACACTCAATAGTCTTTAATATATCTTTATCAATATATGTGACTAAACAATCATTTATCCATTGATCTCCCATTCGATTGTGTAATAAATTATTAATTATGTTCATTGCTAAAAAAGTTCTTTCAACTGTAACTGTTGCAACTGGTAAGATCAATGCCGAGGCCACTAACGAGTAAAACAATGGATACAAAACATCCTTTATCAATTCTACCATTATTTTAATATAAGAGTTGGATTGTAGGTCTATTTATGTGTAAGAGAAGCTGTTGTGGGAATTGAAAAAAAGAGAAAAGTTATTTGTCCTTTTGTATAGAGGGGGCAAATAAGACATTTTTTTTTACAATATAGTAGTATTATTAGAGAAATTTTTGGAAGTTCAAGGGGGGCACTTGTCCCCCCTCGACCCCCCCCCCCCCACTCCTTTGCCCTTGCTTATGGTCTTATTGACCTTTCTTTTTTGGTTATTCATCATGAATATAGTCTTCTAGGGTTTCTTCTTACTATTCAGGCGTCCAACTAGATAACTTCCGGTCTTATCGGGCTCTTCTTTCCTGGTTATTCATCATGAATGGAGACTTTGGGGACTTCTTTTCACAGTTCAGGCTTATCTTTCTGCATTAAATGCAATGGTGTTAGGCAGGTGACTTTCATTAATATGGAGGTTGTTGTGGAATCCAGGGCCAGCTCAACAACTTTCGGAGTCTTAGGTGAAAGGACAAAATTTAGCTACAAAACTGGGTATAGCCTAAGGCTACAACCTTACTCAATAGCATTTATATTACTACATATTTTGAAAATCTAACCGTTGAATTACATGTTCTTTATACTCTTAATATACATGTCAAATTTTGTGTCAATGATATTATTTACTATATGATTTATAAGATTATATTTTATGCATAATTTTAAACTACAAAAATTTGCAATTTTAACAATTTATTGATGACATAGCTATTAATATTCAAATTTCTAGAAATTTTGTAAGTATGAAAGATATAAGAAGAAAATGTAATCCAATGATGAATTTATCAAAATTCACCTCCAATAAAAAGATATTGAGTAAAGTTGTAGTCTTATGCTACAATCAATTTTATAGCTAAACTTTGTTCTAGGTAAAAATTTTAAGTAGGGCATTTTTTATATTTAAGTATTAAATTTAAATTAAATAATATTTATTGAATTTTTTATTTAAAATCTATTTATTAATTGGTGTGATAACTTATAAATAAGTTGATATGATATACATCAAACCATTAATTGGCGTGATAACTCAAAATATTTAATAAAGTAAAAAGTTTGCATTAAAAAAAAAAGAAAAAAAAAAAAAGAAAAGAGAAAGAAATAGTGGGTTTGTACCATGTGCATATACATTGAGTGTGGGTAGGTTAGTGTTAGGGGGCCAGCTGCGAGCTTTGAGCTATGGGCCTGTGGCCTTTGTGTAGAATCAGAATGTGCAGTGTTGTGTGCACTGCTATGGGCAGACTGTGCAGTGCTGTATTTTAGGATACAATGAGGTCTTTTTAATGCACTCTATTGACCAATAAAAAGATTTTTTTTTTTTTTTTTTTTTTGTAATTAAAAGAAAAAAAAAATATATATATATATATATATATATATATAAAATTTTCTTTTTACAAGTGGGGGCCTTCTTTTATTTAGAGATCTTAGGCAATTGCATCAATAGTTGAGCTAGTCCTGGTGGAATCATCAAGAAGCTACAAAAAGCTACCTTGGAGAAGTTTTACCTTCTTTGGGATTTTACCTTGGTAGTTCGGACAAGCCTCCGGATGTGAACTTGGTATTGGGCATGGGAGAGGAGCATTAAGCCTGACCTATAGCCTGAGGATCTATGTTTATTATCAAAATAGGCTAGTCAATGTTGGGTTTGTCTCCACTGTTTGGGCCATGTTAAATGGCCCAATATCCATCCCACTATAATAACTTAACAAATAGTTACACCAGCCGTGGTGGGAGTAGAACACGTTCCCGTCATAACAGCACTTGAGCCGTAGCAAGATGTGAATGGTCTCGGCAAAGTCCCATTTTTTGACTCACACATAGAGCTTGTCGCTAGTTGGAAACTGTTGAGCGCAGTGGAAACTTCCTCTTCTTAGTTTTATTTCTTCTGGAAAGTGAACTTGGCCCTCGGTCTAGTCAATCACGCGGAAAGAAAACGGCAAGAGAGTGCTTGAGAATGTATCTTCGCTAAAACTTCCAAATTCTTGTAAATTTGAATACCAACACACCTTTATGATATGCAATTCTCTCTCTCTCTCTCTCCCCCTCCATTCATTCATATTTATCTCCCAGAATTTTATGCCCAGGATCAGCAGTGGATGCACCAAGTTGATCCAAGTAAGTTTCAAAGAATTTCGAATTAGACAAGAAAATTTTAATATCTGAATATATGTTTCCTATAATACAGTTTGTTTTAGCTAGTTACAATATCCAGGTGCTAATCCCAGATCTCAAATCCTTTTCCCCGTATACCCCAAGTATTTTATACATAGAGATGTGTCAATTAAGTTACAAGGCCCGGTTATAGTGCTTGCCATTTGCTTATCCATGTACAGCAGTCACTGTAATTAACCAATAGGTTAAGTTAGTTACATTTTACTGTATAACCAATTTTTTTTTTTAGAATCACTGTGTAACCAATTTTATTATTCTGTACTAAAAAGAACATAGAAACAACAAGAGTTGTAACTACTTTTGCTAATTAATGAGAATTAGATATTTTCTTATCAGATTTCAATGTATTGAACACTGACAGAGTAGCAAGTCGTAAACACTTCCATTTCAATGGCTTCGACTTCAGCTTCAACTTCTTCATCCTCTTCACGAAGCTCATCCGTCTTGGATGATCCATCAAATCCTCTGTACCTGCACCATGAAGAAAGCCCTGGTGCTATGCTTGTGTATCAAACTCTCGTAGGAGAGAATTACCCGACTTAGGAAAGATCAATGCGAATGGCACTGATTGCCAAGAACAAGTTAGAGTTTATTGATGGCACATTGACTCTATCATCTCCAATGGTCAAAACACCATTGGCAAAACAAGCTTGGATTCATTGCGACAAAATGGTTGCTTCATGGATCCTCAATTCTGTTTCTCAAGAAATTGCTACAAGTATAGTCTATAAGGACACTGCTCATGAAATCTGGAACGACCTTAGGGAAAGATTTTCACAAGCAAATGGAGCACGAGTTTTTCAATTACAGAAGGATATTGCTGGAATTACGCAAGGTCAATCATCAATTAAATCATATTTCACTCAATTGAATGTGCTCTGGGATCAATTGCAAAAATTTCGACCTTTTCCAATGTGTTCTTGTGGATTTTGCACTTGCAACTTAGGTCAGAAACTCAATGATCTTCAGCATCAAGATTTAGTGATGCAATTCTTAATGGGTCTTAATGACTCCTATTCTCAAGTTAGGGCACAAATTTTGTTGATGGATCCTCTCCCACCCATCAACGAAGTGCACACTTTGCTAATTCAAGAAGAAAGGCGTTGTAGTGTGGGAAACAATTCAAGTCCTCATGTGGAATCATCAACCCTAGTTACTAAGGTATCTTCTTCTTCAGGAAACAAAAATAACAAGAACTCTAAGGGGAAAGAAAGTCCCACTTGCAATCATTGTGGAATGAATGGTCACACTGTTGAAAAGAATTCTAGTTCTGCGTCTACTTCATTTACATTCACTCAGGAGCAATGTCAACTATTCTTGGCTATGTTGGGAACTCAGATTCAGTCAAGCAATTTTGCTTTCACTAATAATGAAACTCACATGACCAACAATGTAATTCAGCTAGCCGCTCACTCCACTTCTATGGCAGGTAATTTTTCTTCTTTGCAGAACTTTCATAGTCCTGATTTCAGTTGTAATTTGAGGCATTCGATATTTTCTGAAAAAAAAGAAAAAGGAAGTGGTTAGTAGACATGCATATGAGGGAGATACATGGGTTGTGGATACCGGGGCTACAAATAACATTGTGCATTCTGTAGCTCTACTTACCACTATCACATTTGTTAAGCAGTGTGTTGTGAACTTCCAAATGGTGAAATAGCTATGTTAACTCTCATAGGATCTGTTAGAATTTCAGTCCACCTTTTCCTTGAAAATGTCCTACGTGTGCCTACATTTTCCTTCAATTTATTATATCTTAGTCCACTTACTCAAAAACTCCTATGTTGTCTTGTCAAACTATCAAATTTCTGCTTCATATAGGACCTTATATACTGGAGGCCGATTGATGTGGGTGAGGTTCATAATGGATTCCACTTGCTGACAAATAGACTTACCGACAAAGGCTTTGAGCTTTATTAATTTTCAACACTTCTCTCCAAGGTGGTTGTGATCAATACTTTTTTTGATTTAGTGGTTGTGATCAGTATCCATGCTCCCCTAGTCCATCTTGAGGGGGAGTGTCAAAGAATTGAAACAATGGAATAAGCACTTTGTTTCTTGTCTAGTCTGCAGAAACGACAGTAGTTTCCTATGCTACAATTTTATTTTTATTTTTATTTTTAAAGTAGTTATTGTGCTTGTCGCGTGCTTGTCCATGTACAACTATCATATTGTAATTAGCAAATAGGATTTGTACTCTTTGAGTATAATAACAGAGTTATAACTTCTTTTGATTATTAATGAGAATTAGATATTTTCTCATCAGATTTCGATATTTTTGGTTGCAGAATTTGTAGCCAACAACTCAGAACTTGGCAGTCCAACAGAAGAAAGAATTCCATCACTCGTAGAGTACTCATTTACCCCATCAGCCAAGTTGGACTCTGTTAGTTCTGTATTGAATAGAACAAATCCAATTCCAGCCAACAACTCTGACACTGATGCTAATGGAGCAAGAAGTCCTTCCATTTCGTTACTCTTCCCACCTGCCATGTCTGAATTTGAAACAGATGAGAGTTGTTCAGACTCAAATGAAACACGATTCTCTTATTCGATACCGTCATACTTCCCACCAGGTAGGTCTGAAACAGAGAGTAGTTCTGAAGATTTTGGAATAATTCCAACTTATCCTTCCATATCAGCAAGCCCTAGACACACAACAACCTTCATTTGTGGATGTGGCTGATCAAATTTTGCAAAGGAATAATGACCCTGAGATTGCAATATTCTTCACAACCAGTTGGATGATCTGGAATAAGCGGAATGAGGCTCTCTTTGGCACTCCTCGTCCTGATCTCTCTTTTCTAGCCAGGTCTGCTGCAGCTTATGCTATAGAATATTTGGAATCTACTTATGGATGTTTGTCTTGAGTTTGTAAGATAGTTTTGTTTTTTTGGCTTTCCTTGTTGTAATCTTTCTTTTAGCTGCTGTCTTTGGTAGGGGTAGGGAAAGCTGAGTAGCTAGTTCAGGTTTCTTTGGCTTTCTCTGTTGCTGTCTTGCTTTTGTACATTTTTTTTCTTTCTTTGAATAAATTTCTGCCGATTACTCTCAAAAAAAAAAAAAAAAAGAGATTCTTAAGCCGAAAAGCAGTAATAGTTCAAAATCTAACGGAACACCTCCAAATTTCTCTCATTCCAAAAACAAATCCATATTGTCATTATTTTCTGCAGCCAAGTCACTAGCCAACAGTTCCAAAAGACCTAGACGCACAATCCTAACAACAAGATTCCAAGGCTTGATGGAAATTATAGATAGGGAAATTTTTCCTTTGAAAATGCTACTTGAAGCCACTAACAACTTCTCAGAAGGTTGCAAGATTGAAACAAATGACTTTGGCTCACTGTACCGTGCCATTTTAGATGATGGCCGAGAAGTGGCTATTAAGCGTGCTGAAATTTCAATGTCTAAGCTCAGTGACGATGACTTCCTAAGTAAATGCCTTGCTTTGTCCCTCATTAATCACCAGAATGTTGTTCGCTTATTGGGATTTTGTGAAGATGGTAAGGAGCGCTTATTGGTCTACGAGCACATGGAATATGGTACCCTTTCTGACCATCTTCACAATCCTAAAACTACTTCTCTAATGTCATGGGCTGCCCGGGTTAAAGTGGCACTAGAAATAGCCGGGGGCATTGAATACCTACACGTGTATGCAGTACCACCAATCATACACCGCAATATCAAGCCGTCTAACATATTTCTAGATGCCACGTTGACTGCTAAGTTGTCTAATTTCAACTTATCTGTGGAAGCCCCTGTGGACGATTGGTCTGGTTATGAATGTGAATGGGTGGTGGGCACTTTTGGGTACATGGCACCTGAGTATGCATTTAATGGCAGTTTGACAACTAAAATCGACATGTACGACTTTGGAGTAGTATTGCTAGAAATGTTGTCCGGGCGCAAGGCATTTAATTTAAATGAAAATATTGAGGAATGGTTTGTAGTTAAATTTGTAGAGCCATACATTGCCCAAAAGGAAATTCACAAGATTTTGGACCCAAAAGTACCACCACCTACCCCATTAGAAATGGAGGCACTGGTAGATGTTGTGTCCTTAGCATTGGATTGTATAAGTGAAAAAATTGTAATTCGCCCCTCAATGACTGAGCTTGCAAACATCCTACAAAGTGCCTTGGAAGGGATTTTGGAAGGCAAGGTAATTGCTGACAATTTAATTGCATGCAATTGTGAATCAATGAGATGATGTGGAAAGTGAATCGAGAGAGACTGGCAGAATATCTTAAGAGAGCGACTCCCTACTGAGGGATATAGGAAAGTTTTTAGGAATAATTGTAATAGCAAAATCTATTTATTTTGTGTTTTTTATTTTTTATAAATAAATCTATCTGTTGTTGCTATTCAAATTTTACATATCAGGTTTATTAGTCAAGCCAATTCACTGTTGTTTGCTTGTTGGTATTTGTCGGTTGATCATGTTATTCATTACCCTAGGAAAGTTTTAAACTTTTAATTATTTGCTTGGGATATTAGTCATGAAGGAAATTCAAGACCAGATTGCTCTAGGACACTAACCAAATTGTTCACATATCTTGTCTGACGTTAATAGAACTGTAATCTGGGTTTGAATTTTTTTTAAAAAATATTTTATAATTAAAATGCAAAAATTATGCAGCAATAAGGTGGATATCATATACTCAATAGACTAGCTTTGGAATTAGATATTAGAGACAAATGGACTAGCTTTGTTGTATCCTTTTCACAGGCTAGAACACAAGTTATAGCCTCTTTTTAAGTCTTTAACTTTCATGTAGCCAATTTGTGAGGTTTACCCCTATTAAAATAAGGGGGTTCATACAATTGTCACCCTTGTGATTTTAATGTGAGTGTGAATTTGATCCTTGCATTTTTTATTTGAACAATAACCACTTGCACTTCAATTTTGTCAAAATTTAAACCTTTTATTTGTACTTCCCATTAAAGAGTAGTGCATCTAATCATACGGTATATGTATAGTTCTTTTTATATCATCAATAAGTTTGATCTGGATGTGTGATTTGATGCAAATTTGGTACGATTGTAAATATAATCTTATAAGCTTTCCAACATTATCTTATTTTGCACAAACCTGAGGTCCGGAGAAGTGCAGCCAAGTAAGAAATTGCAATATATATATATATATATATATATATATTATATAAAAGCTAAAACTTATTATTTATTATTATTATGCTCTTGTTGAGCTACATCAGCGCCATATTATCCACTTATTTTCTACCTCTTATTGTCCCTTATTAAACTTTTATTCTCCAAATTCTTAAAAAGATAAAATAAATAAATAAATAAATAAAACTTCTTCTCCCTATTAGTCCACATTTAATATTACACTTTGTTCAACTTTCCCCTCCCTCTTTATCTCTGCACTACTCTTTACTTGACTGTTACAATTCCTTCATCATTTTCTCTTTCTTATATTTTGACTCTTCTTCTCTCTCTTTTATTTTGTATAAATTCGATGTCATTTCTTCCAATCAATTCATGTTTTTCCCAACAAAAATGTATGAGTACTTTCTCTCTTTCTCTCTCTTGGATTTTTTTTTTTCTTATAATTAAGATTAAGGTTGATGGTTTTTTTTTTTTTTAAATGTTTTTTTATTTTTTTTTTTTTTAAATTCCTATTACAAAGTTCTCTCTCTCCCTTCTATAGCTTTGGTTAAATTTTAATTTGGGTTAATACTTGTTTTTTTAGAAATAGGAATTCAAGTTTATGTCAAAATGCAATCTACATCGCTATGAATTTGAATATTTCTACCAATTTTTTGAGTAACAAATTATTATAAAGTCTATCTTTTATTCCTTTTATTTCATTGTAATTTTGGCTAAGATAACATTGTAATTTTGTGATGAATTTTTATTATTATATTTGAAAGCTCGGATTTGTGTGAAAAAGCAAGAGCTGTTTTGGCCCCTAATTAAAAATTACGACTAGATTGCTTTTACTCTAACTTATTTAATTGCGAAAACAAGACTAAATGAAGCGCAATCAACCCATACTACTCTAGTGCATAAACATGAACAACAAACAATAGAAGTAAAGAACAAGAGTAAGGGAAGAGAGATGCAATCACAAGATAACACCGAGACATGTTATCGAAGAGGAAACCGAAGAATTTGGCGAAAATCCTCTCCGCCACCCTCCAAGTGGTAAATCGATCCACTAGACAATAAGTTGGGATACACGAATAGCAAGAGGCCCTCCAAACCTAATCTACCCAATGTACCTAAGCCCTCCAAGCTCCTACTCCAACAAGGCTTCTCGGAACTGTGTCTTGTCTAGCTTTCCGGATCCCGTAATATGCCTGATTGCATCCGTTAAGCCTCACCGGCTTCTTTTGGCAAATCCCCAAAACTTCTCAAGCTCTAAAACACTCTTTACACTCTGAATAGGTGTGGGTTGTGTTTGGGTACAAATCTCCTCTCAAGGTATGACAATGGGAGAGGAAGGAGAAGAGGCTAGAATGATTTCTCACTAAGGATGAGTAGTTCTCTCTCTAAAAGATGGGTGTGTGTGTTGTAAAAAACATATCTAGGGTTTTTCTCTCTGAATGGCCTCTCTTACATTTGTGGGTAATGAGGGTATATATAGTATGGGTGAAGGGTAAGAAAGTCGTACTTAAAAATCTTCTAGGCAGAATGTTTCACAATTACCTCACGGGAAAGCCTTACCCACAAGACACTCGCGAAATTGACAGCCTGGCACGACTCTTCAGCTTCCAATTATGTGCTTCTCACGTGGCTACTTCGCAAGTTAGCTTCTCACGAAATCCACTTGATCTTCAATTAAGCTTGAGTCTTCACCAACTTAATACTAAACCCAATACAATAAAATCTCACAAAATACAAGGAAACAAATTTATGCAATTACAACACTTTTTGTCATGGAATAAGCCAACACTAATGTTAAGAGAAAAATCATAACTTAACAATAATAATCTCATTATTCATTAGGAAATAAGAAATTTGAATAATAAATTTGAAACTTATAAAGTTTAGTTGTATATCAAATATAATATACTACAACAGAAGTTAGAAAAATATAGTTCACCTTAAAAGAAACATTAACCAAACATACAAAATATACTAATATGATATATTTGTACTTTGTATAAAAAGATTAAAAAAATAAAAATAAAAATAAAAATACTTGTAGAAATATTTAAAAATAAATAAATAATACTTGGAGTAATTCTTAATTTTTATATATAACATATGGTGAGAGTGCCTTTTTTTGTGACACTCAGGCCCAAGGATTCCGGGCCTAAATAAGTTGTGGTTTGGTGGACCGGGCTTTGACTCACCACAGCTAACAGGCTGTTTAAGAATCAAGTAATGCACAGGGCACGCTTCCTACAATACTCGTAAAATGACAAGCAAGGATATTCGTATTGAAAGACATATTAAAATAGCAAAGTAAATTGCAGAAAACAGGATCAACAAAAGAGCACAAAACAATGTTATAAGGATCCTTAAATCAGTAAGACATATTTCATTAAGATTTTCTTTGTTATGGTTACAGTATGCTCACTAAGACGAGATACAAGGTTCAAGCAAGCTCAAAAATTACAGTCTTGAATGGCTATCTCAACCTTCAAGACTTGCAAAGTTTGATTCTTTTTGAATCCGAGTATGTGCAATAGTGGCTTTCACAGGATACCGGGAAAACAATGTTATCAAATTTCCCTCAGTTTTCTCTTCTTTTACAAAACTTTACCAATAGTTTTTTCTCTCAAAATCTCCTCCTTTTCTTCGTAGCCTCCCCCTCCTTTTATAGTGAAAATTCTGGAATCCTAGGGGAACCATTAGTTCCCCTATTTCGTCTTATGATTAACAGAGCCTATACCTTGCCCACCACTCAGCAGGTTCTATTCCCTATTTTTTCATTCTTTCTCTCTTTTTAGCTTTGATTATTTTGAAAGTCCATGGCTGGTTATCTACTTCGGGATGTGCTAAGGTATGCCTTTCTTGATCTCACCGTTTGGCAATTCTCCCTTTTTGCCTTTTTTCCCATCCGGGCGGAATCCCATTCTGCCAATTTGAAAGTCGTCTGTTGCCATTCCCCTTTTCGTACTTCTCCATTCTGGTTCCCCGAGACGCTTCCCACTTGCGCTATGAGAGGTCGCTGGTTATTTCCTCTCTTTTTTGCTGGGTCTTTTGGCGCTTGTGGCTTCTACTCTCTTTCTTATTTTCTTTTCTTGTCCTTTTCTTTCAAACTGTCTTAATCTTCCTTTGACTGTGCTTATGTGCCTGGAAGGATCTGTGCCACTTGGTGGTTGCTGAGGATCCTGGCTATTTTTCTTTAATCTCTTGTCGTGGGTTTCTTTTCCCTCTTGATGCTTCTTCTTTTGGGCTTCAAGCCTCTTGGGCCTGCCATTTCTTTTTCTTTCGTGGTCCCCTTGCACCTGCTTCCTTGGACTTGGCTTATTTTCTTTTGGGACTTCTTTAGGCTTAGGCACTGTGATCTTTTTTTTAGACCTCAACATTTAGCCCCCCGAGCTCGTGGGTTGCCTGAAGCCCACACATGAGTAATTCAGGTTTTCTTAGATTTTCGTAGGGTCTTCTTTTTAATTTCCCCTGGGTTCCTTTCTTTCTTACTCAGGATCCCGGCCTTTCCTGCTACTTTTTGGTCACCTTAGTCCTTTACTATGTGTTGTGTTCTCTCATTTTACAGTTTCCTCTTCGTATAGGACGTGGTAGTTGAGTATTTGGGGTAAAATCCATTTACCCACTTTTCTCGTTTCCCGTAACTTCCATTAATAACTACTAATTAATATTTTTTTCAAAATTAAATTTTTTGGCAACTAGCGCGTCTTTCCATACACTGTCTTCTCCAACTGCTCTTTGCGCCTTTATTATGGCTGTTTCACATTATCACTCTGCTTCTCTGAGTCTTTCATTCTTCGGTCTCTTTTTTCTCTCTGTGATTCCCGTCTTCCCCTTTTTCGTTCTTTCAATCCCCTTTTCTTCTTATTATTTGCTTTGTTCCAATGGCTTCTTCTTCTTCCCAAAAAAGAAGAGAGCGCACCCCAAGCCCTTATGAGGGCGAAGGTTCTTCTGGTTCCGCTCCGAGTGATTCTCACAAAGTTTCTGAACATTCGGCCTTCCCTTTACGGGACCCCTGGTACTCTCCCAGTCCATTTTTTCCTCAGGTATCTCATAGCGAGGCTCCTCCGTCTCCTCACGCCTGGATGTTTTCTGGCCAAACGGGTTTTGCTGGTTCCGCCTAAGTTCCAGACCCTAGAGAGATTTTCGACCTTCAGATTAGACAAGGAATTCGAGAGGCGGTGCCTATCTTTTTTTATTTTGTTTTGGGGAAAATCCAAGGCTAGCCCATCTGGGTAGACAGGGAATTGTTTGATGTGGAGTTTGTGGGTCGCTTGGAGAGCGCTGGTATCCTAAAGGCGGTGGCAATTTCCAGAAATCTTGAGGGTTTCAGAGATGCTAAGGGGCTCAGGCATCTGGTACGCCGTTGGTGCCCTTCCCTTCATACTTTTTTCTTTTCTGTTGGTGAGTTGACGATTACCCTGGAGGATGTGGTTAATAACTTCCTTCTCCCAGTGTTTGGTAATGAGAGTCCCTTTGATATCAACCTTTCTAAAGAGGATTTTGTGGTGGAAGATAAACTGTTTGGCCATTTTGGCGATCGTACTGCCTCTCCTTGTGGTAAGCCGGCTAGAATGGGGAGATGGGTGATGACCCTTTCTCGTGAGAAGAATAAGGAAGTGAGGTGGGCTGGTTTTCTGGCATTTTGGCTTAGCAAGTTCTTGTTCAGCGAGTTCCCTGGGTACGGGGTTAAGTCTTCCTTTTTTCCGTTAGCTATCAAGTTGGTTCGAGGTACCCAATATCCTTTAGCCCCTCTGTTTTTGGGTCATGTTTATTCTCAATTGGATCAGCTTCATGGAGATGAGGCCGAGAGTGATTCTTGTTATATGATTACCTCGTCTCTTCACTGTGCTATTCTTCAGATTTTTATGTGGGACCGTTCTGCAGCTACTTTGGCCAAGTGTAGGAGCTTGAAGTTTGTAAAGGATAAATTCCAAGGATCCCCTGACATAGTGAAGGGTCTTTGTGGCAATTTGACTGATGTTTTTCCCATTATTTTTCATTGGATTAACTTGAAAGGTGGTGGCCTCAATCTTGTTGAGTTATTTGATCAAGCAGGGAGCTTACATTGGAGATCTCCTCGTGAGTTTGGCCCCGGCTTTGCGTGTGATTCTGTGTTGTCTTCCTTTTTATCTTCTACAGGTAATACTTTTGACTTGCGTCGTGGTGATGAGGGCAGTCTGGCTTATCTTGCTTGCATTAGCCCCTCTTAGCTTCCTGTGCCCTCTTTGAGTGGTCCAAGATATACCCATTATTCAGCACACCGGGTGCTCCGGCAGTTTGGTTTTGACCAAGACATTCCTCCAGTTTTTAAGGACATAGTGTCGTCCCTTCCTTCTTCGAATCCTTTCTTGAGGCTGCAGGCCTTTTCTTATTGGTCACAGAGGAGCCCCCAATTTGTAGTACCTTACTCCCAGAGAGGAGTTTTTGCTTCTAGCGGCTATACTGGTTATTGGAGAAGAATACATAAGCCTTTTGTCGACTATGTTGGCTCTGGTTTAGTTCGGGAAACTCCAAGTCTTGGTATTGCCTCTGCTCCAACATCCAATAGGCATTTATCCCATCCTACTGTTGGGATTGTTTTTGCTGCCATAAGCAGCAAGACTGGGTTTGCAGAATGGCATGCCTCCAGGGAAGGTTGGGTGACTTATGCACAAGATTTTCCTGGAACTTGGTTGGGTTGCAGTCTCATTATTGGTACCTCCTCCGGAGTACCTATTAAGAAAGGTGCAGTGGAGACAATAGGTTCTGCTACCGCTTTAGGTAAAGGCAAGGATGTCAGGCCGAAAAAGACAAAAATAGTTGATGTTGAGGAAAGTACAAAGGGTGTGAAGACTGGTCCTGAGACGAAAAGAAGAAAAACTGGGAAGTCTCAGACACATTTGGTATCCTAGGAAGACAAAGAGGTCAGGCAACCTATAGCCTCAAGGACCCGGAAGAAGACCAAGGTAGAGTCTTCTTTTTTCCAGGTTCCTGTGACTGCTTCAGTCCATGGTTCTTTAGGATCCTCTGATTTTGTATCCCAGCCCCCCTTAGGACCCTCTGGGCATACTCGTAGTAAGCAAAAGACCTCTAGATACTCTGTAGAAAGAGAGAGAGAAGGGCAAGACCTCTTTCCTTCTTCTCTCTTTTTCACTTGTTCATATTGTTGCAGTTACTTCCTCTTTGCTGACGAGTGATGGTTTCCTTTGCAGTCCAAACGCAAGTCTGATTTCAAGAATGGCAAAAGCCAATCTTCTGGTGATGACATGGTATGTATTTCCCTTGCTCATGTTTCTCTGTTTTTTTTGGTACTATGTTGTTTGTATCACCCTGTTGTCTTCACTTATTACTGCTTCCCCTTTTTTTTAAGGTGGATGCATCCCCTCCTATGACCGGCAAGGTTCTGGAAGAAGAAGCGGTTACAGCCCTTTCTGTTGCATTTCCTGTTATGGAGGGGGAGCCCCCTAGTGGTGGTCTGGCTGAGGAGACTGGGCAACCGACACAGGGTGCCCAGGCTTTTCAGGATCCCGAAGCTTCTAAGATCCGTGCATCTCAAAGTCCTCAGCTTGTGCGTACTCCTAGTCCCATCAGAACCATGTTTCCTCAAACATTGTCAGTTAAAGAGACTTTGGGAGACACACTTTTATCCAAACAAACAGGTGAGCTGTATTTCCCTTTAAAATAGTGTTTCATCTCTATTTCTCTTTGTTCCCTGTTCTTTTAAATTTCTTCTTTCCTTTCTCTTTTAGGTCAAGCCAGTGTGAGGTCTGCTCCTAGTGTTGCCTTCTCCTTGGAATCAAAAAACTCAAAAGGTGAGTGCGAATTGTTTCCACTGTATTCCCTTTTTCTTTCTTTCTTTCCCTATCCTCTTTTCTTTTTCTTCTTCCATGATGAAGCCCCCTGCATCGTTTCCTTCCTTTAGCCATTTCCCCACAGGTTCTTCATCCTTTCTTCAACTTGCTTTATGTCCTTTCCCAGAATCTTCTAGGAAATCAGAGGATTAGGAGGAAGAGGCTCTGCCTCAAGAAACTGGTATTGGTTCGCTCTTTTTTTTTTTTGTCACTCCTCTCCTTCTTCTTTTTTTAAGACTAAATTTGTTCTTCCTTTCTCTTTTCTTTTACGAATGTTGATATAGGCTTTAGAGATTCTGAGCCTGCTATTCTTGAGGGAATTGTGAGATCTGTTCAAATTGTTGATCTTCAATCAAAGCAAAAGGCTGCAAGTTTTCCAGTCTCTGTAGGTGGGGACACAGTGATGGGGGATGCTTCGGGAGTGGCTGTCCCAGATCTTGATTCAAGGCTTTCCTCCTTCCTAGCTCGTTTTGACCTTATGGAGTTTAACAGCCTTCTTACCAGCCACTTCTACTTTTTTGGGTCTTCTTATGGCAGCTTCTTGCGTTTCTCTGTGCCTGTTGAAGGCCTGCCGCTGTTAAAAAGTTTGCTCAAGAGTCACGGAGATTTCACCAGTGGTTTTAGGGGAGGCGTTTTTCTGGGTAATATTTTGATGGAGTTGCTATGTGCTGTGCTGGTTTCATTGAGGGATTCTTCTGTGGACTCTTTGCTGAGGTCTAAAAAGGATCATAGTGAAGGAAGCCCAAAAGAATGAGTCAAGCCCAAAAGGAAAAATCAAGTTAAGCCCAAAGTAGCAGATGCAGGAGACCCATGAAGGAATAAAAAAGGCCCAGGGGATCTTGAAGCCCAGACGAAGAAACATCCAAAAAAAAGAGAACCACGGCAAGGGATAAGAAGTAAGGATCCTCAGGAACCATCAAGAGGCGCGGATCCTTTCAGGCACAAAGACAAAGGAAGACTAGGACAGCTCGAAAGAAAAAGACAGAAGAAGAAAACAAGAAACAAAAGCAGAAGAACGCAAGCGCCAGTAGAACCCAGCGACCTCTCATGGCACAGACAGAAAAGGCCTCGGGGAACCAGAACAGGGAAGCACAAAAAAAAGAATGATAACAAGCGGCTTTCAAGTTGGCAGAACAAGATTCCGCCCAGATGGGAAAGAAAAGGGAAAAGTGGAAAATGCCAAAAACGGGGATGCCGAGAAGGGCATACCTCAGCACATCCCAAAGAAGATGGCCAACCAAGAACTTTCAAAAGAATCAGAGCTGAAAGAAGGAAAGAATGAGAAAAAACGGAAATGGGACTTACCGAGTGATGGGTACAAGACGTGCTCTGTTTGCAAAAGGGTAAAACAGGGGAACCAACGGTTCCCCGAGAAGACCAAAAACTCCATTATAAAAGGAAGGGATGGGTTGCGAAGAAAGGGCAGCGAAAAAAAGAGAGAAGCACAAAAAAGAAGAGATTTTCTAGATAAAAAAACTATCAGTAAATCTGTGGTGAAGAGAAAGAAAAAATACCAAGGGAAAAATAAACATTGCTTCCTGGTATCCTGTAAAAGCCACTATTGCACATACTCGGATTCAAAGAGAATCAAACTCTGCAAGTTTTGAAGGCTGAAATATCCACTCGAGACTGTAGTTTTTGAACTCGATTGAATCTTGTATCACGTCCTAGTGAGCTTTCTGTAATTAAACAGACAATATATTAATGAAATATGCCTCATATTTCCTAGGATCCCCTCAACATTAATTTTGTATCACATTGCTAATCCTGTTTCTTTCCTTCTGAATTTACCTTGTTGATTTTTTTGGCATTCTTCAATAGGAATATCCTTGCTTGTCATTTTTTATATTGTCAGGAGCATCCCCTATATACCACTTGATTCTTAAAAAGCTCGTTAGCTGCGGTGAGTCAAGGCCCGGTTCACCAAATCTTTTATTTAGGCCCGGGATCCTTGGGCCTGAGTGTCACAAAAAAGGGCACTCTCACATTCTTTATATGAAGAAAGGCTTTTGGAGTGGAGAGGGGTGGTCCAAGACCTTCTAGAGACCAAGTTCAATTTGTCTTTTTTGTTGGATCACTTGCACCTGTTGGCCCGCATGTTGTTTCAGAGGCAAACCTCTAGGAGCATAAATGTTGAGATTGCTGCTATTGAGGAAACTTTGGCCCGTGCTCACAAGGCTTTTCAAGATTTGAAGGTCAAGCGGCAGAGGATTCTTTCTTCTTCGACTGTGCCTGTCATTCCTCCAAATGGCTCCTTGTTGGCCGGCCTCATTCCTTAGCTTTCTTCCTTTTTTTTTAGACTCGTATAAACAATTTGGGGTTGTATAAGTTTCTTTTTTTTTTTTGAACACTGCTCTTTTTTTTTTTTTTTTTTTTTTTTTTTTTTTTTTTTTTTTTTTTTTTAGCTCTGTGTTTGCGTTTCAAAACTGCTTCTAATTTCTTAGTATGTGGATCTGCTTTTCTCTTTGATACATTGCCCTCTTTTTTGATACATGTTCTTTTTTTTGATACATAAGTTTTCTCTTTTCTTTCTTGAGCCTTGGACCATGGTTCCTACAGGCTTCACTGTAGGTTCTGGTCCAGGTACCCGGTGGTTACTTTATTGTGCAGGTACTGAACTGGGTACACTGGGTATTTTTTCCTTCTTTCAATTTTTTTTTTGTATGTATATTTTTTTTGAGATACGGTCCCAGTTCATGAACTTTGACAGGTTCCCCTTTTTGCTAAGTGCTAGGCTAGGTATCTTGGGCATTTTACTTTTCCCTGTGATCCTAGACCTATGCACTTGGAACTGTCTGTGGGGTATTTGAAATCATCTGTGAGGTGAATCCTGGGCCATGTGTAAAAGGGTATTACATACCTTTTTCTTTTCTTTTTTTTTTCTTTTTTTGACTCAGGTATCCTTCCTTAAATTTGTCCAAACTTGGACTTTGCAGTATTTAAAAAAAAACTCAAATATTGAAGAAAAAGAAACTTCATTAAAATATGGTCATCTTTTAAGGAACATAGAGAAAATCATTTAATATAGTACTGACCACAGAGTGTCAATCTATCATAGGTTCCTGAACAAAATCATTTAGACGAGAATTCATGACAAAAGCTGAAAGAAATAATAAGAGAAAAACAAAAACACTTAGCGGGTTGTGAAGCTGGCAAAAGGATCCTGACATGCTAAGATCCCTTCGTCCTTATGCATAGTATTGTTTCAGCCATTTCCCATTTATGGGTTCTGTCAAGACTGTCCCATCTTTCTTGGTAAGGTAATAATACCCACTTTCATGGGCTGCACTGATAATGTAGGGTCCTTCCCATTTTTGGGTGAACTTAGAGGGTCTTGGTAGGTTCCTCCTTACGTGCTCTACCATCCTTAGTACCAATTGCCCTTCAGTGAACATCCTTGGGCGTACTACTTGTGCATATGCTCTAGTCATTCTTTGCTAATACCTCTGGCTTCTTTTCTTGGCTAGCTCTCTTTCTTCTTCTACCCCTTCCAGATCTACCAACCTTCTTTCATTGTTTGCGTTCTCACTTTCTTCTTAGCTTTCTTCAAGAACTACCCTTGGTGTAGGAATAACTAATTCTATGGTATTCCTAATTCTATGGGGCTGATAGCTTCTGTTCCATAGACTAGGGAAAATGGCGAGAATCCTGTGGCTGTCTTTACAGAGCTCCTACATGCGCAGAGTACACCTGACAAATGATCACTCTATTTTCCTCCATACTCATGCTTCATCTTCTTAAGGATCTTTAACATTACCCTATTGGTAGCCTCAGCTTGGCCGTTTCCTTGTGGGTAGTATGGGGTAGACCTCCCATGTTGGATGTGATATACTTCAATTAACCCTTTCATGTCTTTGTTTATGAATGGGGTCCCATTGTCACTGATCAATCTTCTTGGGATCCCGAACCTGATAATGATGTGGTTTCGAATAAAATTTGCTACGGCTGCTCTAGTGGCATTTTTCAAAGAGATGACCTCTACCCATTTTGTAAAGTACTCGGTGGCTGCCAAGATCCATATGTAACAATTGGATGGAGGGTTTATAGGCCCTATGAGATCAAGCCCCAAAGTGTGAAAAGGCCATGGTGTCGTCATATCCTATAGAACTTTTGGGTGAGTGTGAATTGCATCTCCCAGGACTTGGCAGGCGTGGCATGTTTTGACTAGCTCCTCAGAGTCCCTTTTCATTGTTGGCCAGTAATATCCAAACAAAAATAATTGCTTGTACAACTTTCTTTTCCCCGGGTGACTCCTACAATCACCGGAATGAACTTCCCTGACTACTTCTCTAGCTTCTTTTGGCCCCAGGCACCTTAATGGATCCTCACTGTATCCCTTTTTGAATAAGATGCCATTCTGCAGGAAATACCTGTCCGTTAGTTTCTTGAGCTTGTGGGTTAGCGTCCTGTCAGTTGTCAGGATCCCCTGATCCATGTATTCTATGAAAGGAACTCGCCAATCTTTTACAACAAACACAGCATAGCTTTCTTCCTTATCTATTGCCAAACAACACTCCTGACATTTTTCCTGTATAATTGCTGCCTCCTTGTTCATATTTGGCCAGTAATACCCCATGCGTTGCATCCTTCTATATAGGCTGATCTTTTTTGCAACTCCACAAGCTTGGGTATGTAATTCTTTTAACTTCAGCTTTCCTTCCTTCTCGGTGATACACTTGGACAAGATTCCACCTGGCAGCCTTCTATACAATCCCCCTTCTATCTGAGTGTAATCCTTTAGTTCTTTGATGTTTCCTCTGGGTCCTGCCTTTTTCATCTTTTCTTTGACTTCGCTCCTCCAGTCCCACTGTTTGGACTCTCTGGGGTACATCCCTTGGAGGATCCTTACAATAGAATGTTCCTACCTTCCTATTTTTATCAGCGTGTCTCTCCCTTTGAATGGTATTTGGGATCCCAGAGTAGCAAACGTATCAACAAACCTGTTTTCACTTCTTTGAGTGTATTCTATGCTAAAGGTCTGAAATTCCAGCTCCAGCCTTTGTGCCTAGGTTCTGTAGGCCGTTAAGCTTTATTCCTGTAACGCGAAGTCACCTTTCACTTGGGAAATTACAAGATTGGAATCTTCCAACACTCTCATATGCTTTACTCCTATACTGAGTGCTATAGTCAGCCCGGTTAAGTATGCCTCATATTCAGCTGCATTATTAGAGCACGAGAAACCAAGCTTGAAAGACAAGGGTATGGTGTCCCCATTTTCACAACTTAGTACAATTCCTACCCCATTTGAAGTTGCCGTACCTGACCCGTCAAACCTCATGGTCCATTTCTTTCCTGGGATCTCTGTTACTGCCACCTCACCAGGGATTTCTTCACTCAGCGGGCCTTCCTCCTTTCTTGGGAACTGAGCCAGCAGATTTGCTATGGCCTGGCTTTTGATAGTTTTGGGAGTTCTGATGCCTATGTCATATTGAGAGAGCAAGACTAGCCATTATGCTATTCTTCCCGTGAGGAGGGGCTGGTGTAGGAGATATTTTATGGGGTGCGACTTGGTCACCAAAAGGATTTGGTGAGCTGAGAAGTACCTCTTTAGCCTTTGGGACGTGTAGATGATTACTAGGCAGGCTTTCTCTATTCTGGGGTACCTGGTCTCGGTATCCTTAAGTGTCCTGCTTACATAGTAAACAGGCTGCTCATTCCCCTGGTCGTCTTCTTGTGCCAGCAAAGCTCCCATTGCCTGGGAATTTGATGCTAAGTATAACAGCAGAGGTCGCCCACGTACTGGTGCCTGGAGGGTGGGCAAATGATTCATGATGTACTAAATTCTTTGAAAAGCCTCCTGTTGTTCTGTTCCCCAGGTAAACTCAGTTCCCTTTTTCAACAATTTGGATAGACCTACCATAGTTGAGGCCAAACCAGGCACAAATCTCCTAATATAGGAGACCCTTCCCAGGAAGTTTTTGAGTTCCCTCATGGTAGTCGGTCTTCTCATCGTGGTGATAGCTGTGGCCTTTGCTGGATCCACGCTTATGCCTTTGTGATGTATCAGAAACCCAAGGAACTTTTCAGCAGACACCCCGAAGGCACATTTCATGGGGTTTATGCATAGTTTGTACTTCCTGCATCTTTCAAAAACTTGCTCAAGTACTTAAAAGTGTCCTATCCTGATCTTTGATTTGACCACAATGTCATCTACATAATCTTCCATCTCCTCATGTATCATGTCATGAAAAATGGCTGTCATGGTTCGTTGATACGTAGTCCCCGCATTTTTGAGGCCAAAAGGCATTACAGTGTAGTAAAAGTTCCCGATTGGAGTTCTAAATGCCGTCTTCTCTGCATCTTTGGCAGCCATGCGGATTTGGTTGTACCCACTATACCCATCCATAAATGAGAACATTGAGCTTCCTACAGCTGAATCTACAAGGAGGTCGATATTGGGCAAGAGGAATTCATCTTTAGGGCACGCCTTATTCAGGTTGCAAAAGTCCACGCAACAACGGATCTGACCATTTTTCTTCTTCACAGGTACAATGTTGGAAAGCCATTTTGGGTGTTGGATGGGTTTGATAAAACCAGTTGTTAGCAACTTTTTGACCTCTTGAACTATTTGAGCTTCTACCTCGGTATGGAAGACCCTAGCCGGTTGAACTACTGGCCTCATTCCTGGGTCCACATTAAGAGAATGAACTACCAATCCTAGGTCTAAACAAGGCATTTTATCATAGGTCCATGCGAACACATCTCTGTATTTCTGAAGTAAGGTTACCAATTGTTCCCTTTCTTGTGCCACCAGCTGACTACTAATGAAGATAGGCTTTCGAGATCCTGGCTCGGTTCCCAAATCTATTTCCTTTAATTCTTCCTTAGGCTGAATTTGGGCTTCCTTGACTGGTTCTTCTGGGATTTCTTCTTGGGCCATCATGCAGCTTGGTGGTCCGGGACCTTTCTGCATAATGCATTCAGGTCTTGCGCACCTTCACAAATGGTAGATTAGCCTCCCTCCAGGTTATCGCACCACCACACATTCTCGAGGTCTTGAGGAGCTGAGCTCCCTTTTTTGTCTTTTTCTTTCAAAAAGGTTCCGCAAGTCACGGGTGCCCCTCCTTCCTTCTTCTTCTTCTAGGATAGGTGCCCCTGGAGTCCCCGGGGTGGGGCTCTTGTCATCTGGTTCTAACTCATCATAGAACATTGTTTCTGAAAAGTTTACTTCTCCCTGGCTGAAAAGGTTACGGTTGGCAGGGATTCTCACGGGTCTCCCATTCAGTCTCCCTTTAATGCATTGATGGAACGTAGATGGAATAAGGCAATGTTTATGGAGCCACGGGTGTCCCAACAACACATGGTAAGATACTTCTGCATTAATCACATGAAATCTTGTCAAGGCTACTATTGGTCCTACCTTTAAGGCTAGTTGTACGTATCCTTCTGTTGATTCCACTGACCCTCCAAATTCTGTTATTTCCATGGGAGCACCCAGGATCCTTCTGTCAACCAAGCCCACAGCTTCCAGAGTACTCAAGGTTATGAGATTGAGTAACGCCCCTGTGTCGACAAATGCTCTTCTGATTTGGACACCATTTATGGTGGCCATTAGATAAAGGGACCTACGGTGGTCTGGGTGTTCAATCTCCATGTCTTCATCGGTGAAGGTTATTGCATTGGTTGTCTCCAGGAAAGCTCGACTAGCATGTGACTCTGCTGTAAAGCATTCCATTCCTGAATTTGCTGCTATGCTCATCAGAGACTCTGTGGCCACCCTTCTTGCTTCTGGTCCAAATCCCAGTTGGTTGAATAGTGACCTGAACTTGGGATTCTTCTGGAGGGTCCTGACTGTGCTCGGGTGGAAGGATCCTTCGGATTCTTTTGCTTCTGCCGGGTTCCCATGGATTACTACTGCTACCATCCCTTTCCCTTTGTTGTTAGGCAAGGGGTTTCTCTGTACTTTTGGCTCCTTCTGAGTGAGTTCCAGGGTTCCTTCCCTTAGTTTTTTGTGGAAGAATCTGCGAAGGGTCCAGCAATCCTTGGTGGAATGCTTAACATAATTATGGATTCTGCAAAACAAAGGGTTCTTCCTTGCTTCTTCAGTTGGTAGCCTGGACACAGTAAATGGCCTAACAACTCCATCTCCGATCCACTTGTCTAAGACATGGCTTAACTCTTCAGCTGTACATGGGATCACCAGTGGTTCCTCGAACACCTTCCTATCTGGCCTCTTCCTTTTTTCTCCTACTGATGCTGTCATAGCTTGGGACACGGGCATCTTTTTTGTTCTCATAGTTTGTGCTATCCTTCTGGTCCTCTGTAATAGGTCAGCAAACTGCGTGATACACAGATTTTCAAGGTTGAGCTTGTAATCAAAAAGCATGTTGGCTACACAGGTTTCCACGAGCTCCTTTTCTTCGTGGTCCCCATAGCAATCTAGGGACACATCTTCAAATCTTTTAATGAATTGGACGGGATCCTCTCCAAGTCTCTACCTTACCATCTGAAGGTTTTGGAAAGTGATCTTGTCCTCACCAGGATAATATTTGGAACAGAATCTTTCCATCATTTCATCCCAGGTTTTGATGGACCCGGGTCTCAGCGTGGTGTACCAAGTGTATGCCCTATCAACTAAGGATTTGGCAAATTCCCTTAGACATAGTTCTCTATTTCCTGCATAGGGGCCCATAGTGTGAATGAACCTACTCACATGTTCCACAGCACTTCCACTTCTTCCATCGAAAGGATGGAACTTTGGGGGTTCATACCCCTTAGGGTATGGTTTGCCAAGAAGTTTTGGAGGGAACGGGAGATCCCGAGAGAATTGCTTAGGGATCCCCAAGAGTTTTTCCCTTTCTTGCTCTAGGAGGGCACTAACATCTGCCAGTGTTAAGTATTGGGGGTTGGCTCTCCCTCCTACTGCTGACCCTTCTTCTAGCTGCGTTCCATCTTGGTTACCAGCAAAGGGAACATTGTTCCTGATTTCCTGTGTCCTGCCTTCTTTGAGAAGGCGAACTTCTTGCTCCAGATCCTTTAACATTGCTGTCATCCTGGCCATGAGGTCTGGTTCCTGCCTTGTGTGTCTTTATCCTGACACAACCTCCTGTTCTACCAGGGGTATCTCGCCTCTTTGCCTGGAAGCTACCTCGTTTTCTCCCACAGGCTCAGAGGCCATAAGTGGTACATTAGTTCCTTTGTTGTTTCTTTGTCTTGGAGGCATGCTCTGTGAAAGGATTGCTTCTTCCCTCTTTTTTGCCCAGTCCCCAGTGGATCCCGGACCTAAATAAGTTATGGTTTGGTGGACCAGGCTTTGACTCAACTCAACTAACAGGCTGTTTAAGAATCAAGTAATGCACAGGGCATGCTTCCTACAATACTCATAAAATGACAAGTAAGGATATTCGTATTGAAAGACATATCAAAACAGCAAAGTAAATTGCAGAAAACAGGATCAACAAAAGAGCACAAAACAATGTTATAAGGATCCTTAAATTAGTGAGACATATTTCATTAAGATTTTCTTTGTTATGGTTACAGTATGCTCACTAAGACGTGATACAAGGTTCAAGCAAGTTCAAAAATTACAGTCTTGAATGGCTATCTCAACTTTCAAGACTTGCAAAGTTTGATTCTTTTTGAATCTGAGTATGTGCAATAATGGCTTTCACAGGATACCGGGAAAACAATGTTATTAAATTTCCCTCAATTTTCTCTTCTTTTACAAAACTTTACAGATAGTTTTTTCTCTCAAAAATCTCCTCCTTTTCTTCATAGCCTCCCCCTCCTTTTATAGTGAAAATTCTGGAATCCCAGGGAAACCATTGGTTCCCCTGTTTCATCTAATGGTTAACAGAGCCTGTACCGTGCCCATCACTCAGCAGGTTCTATTCCCTGTTTTTTCATTCTTTCCCTCTTTTCAGCTTTGATTCTTTTGAAAGTCCATGGCTGGTTATCTACTTCGGGATGTGCTAAGGTATGCCCTTCTCGATCTCACCGTTTGGCAGTTCTCCCTTTTTGCCTTTTTTCCCATCCAGGCGGAATCCCATTCTACCAATTTGAAAGTCGTCTGTTGCCATTTCCCTTTTCGTACTTCTCCATTCTTGTTCCCCGAGACGCTTCCCACTTGCGCCATGAGAGGTCGCTGGTTATTTCCTTTCTTTTTTGCTGGGTCTTTTGGCGCTTGTGGCTTCTACTTTGTTTCTTATTTTCTTTTCTTGTTCTTTTCTTTCGAACTATCTTAATCTTCCTTTGAATGTGCTTATGCGCCTGGAAGAATCCGCGCCTCTTGGTGGTTGCTGAGGATCCTGGCTATTTTTCTTTAATCTCTTGTCGTGGGTTTCTTTTCCTTCTTGATGCTTCTTCTTTTGGGCTTCAAGGGCCTGCCATTTCTTTTTCTTTCGTGGTCCCCTTGCACCTGCTTCCTTGGACTTGGCTTAGTTTCTTTTGGGCTTGGCTCACTTCTTTGGGCTTGGGCACTGTGATCTTTTTTTTAGACCTCAACACATATTTAGATCCCATTACATAATATTTATATATTCCCACGCATCACATGAGTCTGCGGTTAGTCTATATCTATATCTAAAAGCTAAAGCTCAACATTTATTATTACTACACTCCTGTTGAGTCACATTAGTGGTCACGTTACTATTTTATTTTATTTTTTGGTTTCCATCTTTATTGATTGTGTATTGCGAAATTAATTATTTGTTTGACCAACATGATGCACAACACACCATCATAAACTCAAATTGTCTATTGTCTATATTGAAAGTATTGAAACCTCCTTTCAACATTGAGTGTCATTTTCTTTCCATCATTCTACACACACACACACACACACACATATATACATTCATTTATTCAATAAATTTTGTTACTCAATCATTGAGCCACATCATCCACTTATTTTCTACCTCTTCTTTTCTCTTTTAAACTTTTCTTCTCACTACTTAAAAAAGAAAAAAGAAAAAAAAAAAAAACAACAACAACAAAAACCTCTTCTTCTCCCTTTTAGTCCATGCCTATGGTTACACTTCCTCCAACAATTCCTTTCCCTCTTTTTCTCTTTACCTCCCCCGCCTCTTTACTGCCCTTGCCTCTCTACCTCCCCCATTACTTTCTACTTCACTGTTACACTTCCTTTTATCATTTTTTCCTTCTCATAATTTGACTCTTTTTATTCCCATTTTATTTTGTATAAATTTGATATCATTTCCTCCATTCAATTCATATTTTTCCCACATAAAAATTGTGAGTACTCTCTCTCTACTTCTTTTTTTTTGGTTGAATTTTTGTTCATTGTTATAACTCTAATTAAGGTTGATGGGAATTTATTTTTTTTTATTTTTTTTTAAATACGTTTTTTGGTATTGTGTTTCCATTTCACATCACAAACTCTTCTCTCTCCCTTTTATAGCTTTGGTTGAATTTTGGTTTGGGTTAACACTTAGATTTTTTTTTTGGAAATATGAATTTGAGTTTATATCAAAATACAATCTACATTGCTATGAATATATGTAGACCAATTGTTTGAAATTTTGAATAATAAATTATTATGAAGTCTATCTTTTGTTCATTTGATTTCGTTTTAATTTTGGTGATAATAAAATTGGAATTTTGTAATAAATCTATCTTAATTATTACGGCATGTGGTGCTCTCTTTGAAAAGATAATTGAAATAATCTTCAATTATTTTTTCAAAGACAGCACCATGATAATTTCGTTTTAATTATTATAAAGTTTATCTTAAGTGTTATGATAATCTCCTTATTCCTTGAGAGATGAGAAATTTGAATAATAAATTTGAAACTTATAAAGTCTAATTGTATATTAGGCAAATATAACACGCTACAAAAAAGGTAGAAGGATATGGTTCACCTTAAAAAATAATATTAATTTTTTTTTGATAAGAAAATAATATTAATTAAACACAAAAAAAAAGGAATAATATATTTGTAGTGATAAAAAGATAAAAAATACTTGTAGAATTTTTTTTTTTTTTTTTAAATTGACAATATTTGAAACAAGTGATACTTTTGGTATATTACACCCCATTATATAATGTTCATACATATTATAGATTCCCATGCATCGCCTGAGTATGCGGTTAGTTTACTTAAAAATCAGTTACATCAACCCCCAAAGCAGCTAAAAAACTACACTTCCTTTATCCAAACGACACATTATAGGCAATCTTCTGCGTTAGTTGCCAACAGATTATAGGCTACATTGCCCACGTATACAAATTGACTAAGTCAGATTCCATGAACCTGCATGTGAATTGCAATCCGTGTGTGCATAATACTCACTTTAAATCTGGAGCAACTGTTCATGAGTTTCCTGAGTTCTATCGTCTTGTCCTGGTACAAGCAAGCTCGTTCCATTGGAATTGGCAAGAGTCAATTCAATTATGTTCGTCTTCCTTGATTGTTGAGTTGTAATAATGTTACTAACATACCCAAATTATATCCTACAAAGTTGTCTAGATAAGGGGTAATATCATTTTCACATGTATGATGTATCCACCACTGACCTCATTATGCACCAAACACAATTTGACATAATAGTTGGTTGTAAAATTGGGTATGTCGCTCAACTTATTGGTATACCATAAGCCTTGAGTCAACTTTTAGCACAACTTTGTGCACAACTATTTTTAGGAAAAAAATAATAGCTATCAGTCAGCAATTCTAACCTACTCCCCCCTCAACCAGGGATAGGGGCAAATGGCTTCCAATTATATATTTTTTTAATTTATAATTTGATAGATACAATGATAGAGGGAGATTTAAATTCTAGACATCTCTATTAAAAACACCAATATGTAAGGCAGAGATCTAGGTAGATTTGACTGTTAGATGTTTGGATAGATTTTACAGTTAGATTGTTGATTTGGGATGACGTGTTGCTTTTGATTAGGTGAGATTTTATTATTAGACTAAGTGATCACCATATAGGGGTCACATATATGTACTATTGGGAAAAATATAGGTAGAGTTCCTTAGTTGCAGTACATTAGTTCTCAAATTAAACTCAAATGCATTGTTGTATCGACCGATGAAGAGTAAATAGGGTTATCTTTTCAAAGGCAATTAAATCTAAGTGGACTTAGATGACATGTTGTAAACTTGGAAGTCCTAAATTCTATGCACCACATCATTGTTCCTTATATATAAAAGAAGGTGAGACGAGAAGTTGTGTTAAAGCAATCAATAAAGGAGATCATGGGATAGTGATTTGCTGTTCAGGGATAATGGCAAATTTAACAATTTTTGGATGTTATGCAATGTTTTCAGGAGTGTATTTGTTTTGGAATATTTCAATATAACATAGTGATAGGCTACTTAGGAATAATGGTTATAACTAAATCTATTTATTGTATTTTTACGAAAATAAATCTATTTATTGTTGCTATTCAACTTTATATCAGGTTATTAGTCAAGCCAATTCTCTACTGTTTTCTTGTTGTTATTTGTAGGATGATCATGTTATTCATAACACTAGTAAAGCTTTAATTCTAGGGCTCAAGGTATTGGCCTTCAAATTATGCCCAAGACCTCTTATTTAACTATTAAAAACTTTACTAGTTAAGCTAACTAGAACCTACTTTATTTTATTTTATTTTATAATTTGAGATGTTCTATAAGCTACAGTTTAGAGAATGCTTCATCAACATATGAGATTATTGTTGATGCGATTATTTCAATTTTGATAGTTATAACCCCAATTTCATTTATTGGGGTGGCAGACTACAGGCTCACGGTTGTGGGAGTTGTAATGTACAGTGAAGCCAAGTACAAATTCATATGAAACTTGTGTTATCATGAAGCTAGCAAATTCAATCATACTTTTACTTTGCACGGGGGGGACACCATCAACATTTCGATACCATGGTTCAGCCTATTTGCTAAACTAATGCCTGTAATTTACCTGCATAACTTTTACTAATTGGAAGCTAATAAGATAGTTTTCATGATTACACACCATCAAAATTTAATAGTAATTAGCAATTTCTATACAAAACCATTGATCTCCACTTATTAGGCTGCAATATTAGCTTTTGTTTCAGGGTATTGCTGGACCTAATGCATTCAGTAATTTCTTTTTAACCTTAAGACTCCTCGGTGCTATGGGTTTCAGTTAACACAACTGGTAAAATTTCTAATGGTTGAATAAGAGATCTAGGGTTTCATTTTATCCCACTTAAACCAAAAAATGATTGGTGTTTTGGTCTAATGATACTGAGCACAATCATCAGAAGCAGATGCCAAAGGTTGTAACTCTATTAAAAAAAAGACTCATCAGTGCCATACCTTGATTATTTAGTGAAATATTTTTCAACATTATTTTAACAAATTCACCATTAGTATCCAAGTTATAGTGTTGTATGGGAGCTGTACAATGTTTATCAATATGCTGGACGTGTTTGATAATTATTTGTGCCTTTCACAGAAATTAGGATTTAACATGTTTGATAATTATTATTATTATTTTTTTCATGTTGATAATTTTTTAAAATAATATTTTAACAAAAAGAATACAATTTTCATCCAAAATACGAATAGAAAAAAGAAAAAAGCAATGTGAATCAAACATCTCCAACAACAAAATTTAATGTAAACAGCCAAAAAATGTTTTATTTTTCTCTATCCAACATGAACCTCATGTGGTTGTGATAATAACAATAGAAATAAATTACAGTAAATTATTCCACAGGGTTTTATCCATTTGAACTTTTCATCTACTTAAACGATATCCACATGAACAACCATGGTTACATAAGATAAATACAAATTTTCCCTTCTTAAGACACATTTTAATGATTCTCAAAGCACCAAAACACAGCAATTCCACAAGAAAATGTCTTTAAAAGAATCACAATTTGTGCATGGATTCAGACATTTCTGCTTTATTTTCAAACCAAATGTTATTACCATATCTAATTCATATCTACAAAATACACATATGGCATAGCATCAAACAAATCCATGAGATCCAATTGGTGTTGAGAGTGAGTTAAAAAAATATGATAGTTTATTGTTGGGAGATTTAAAAATATAACTGTTGGAAATTTGAAAATATAGCCATTAGGAATGAATAGAGGAAGAATAAAGAAATATTGAAGAAAGAATGACAAAATATTAAAGAAAAAAAATGAAGAAATAATATTTAAATGATATAGAAAAAGACACTATTCACTTCCTAAAAAATGTAAAAAATACTATTCACTCTCTAAAAAATACAAAAATTTGGAAAGGCTGTTGCCTGCTGGAGATGCTGTTAGCATTTTTGCACCCAATTTGTGAGATTTACCACTATTAAAATAGGGAAGGGTTATACAAGTGTCACCCTTAATTTTAAAGTTAGTGTCAATTTGATTCTTGTATTTTAGATTTGAACAATAATTAAACACCTATAATTTAGTTTTGTAACAAACTAGCCGTGAACTTACGCATTGCGTGTGATAATTATTTTTATGGTGGTTTTATTAAAGAAATTTTTATAATTTAAACTAATCTAATAATGAGTAACGTATTTCGTAATTATATTTTTATTTATTATAGGAACAATCATAAATGTAATTAGGAACAATCCAAAACACCAAAAAAACGTAAACTAAAAAGAATTAATAAAACTTAACAATGATTAATTGAACCAATATTAGGATAAAATTTTGTTTTTGATAATCTATTAAGGTTATTTTCTTTGTAGAAATTATAATTTTGGCTGCCTAAAACATATTTTCAAATAAACAATTATTAGCAAAATCTAAGAATTAAATTTCTATACATGCATTGTTAAAAATAATAATAATCATAAAATTGCAAAAGTTAAAATTTGTCATCTATCCGATTATTTTCGTTTGGCTAACCTTTGGTTTTCTTTAAATAAATGGCATTATAGAGTACTTCTAATACAACTATTACGAGTACTTTGTCTACCACAAAGGATTAGAAAATAAACAAAAATTAGTAAAGTTTCATAGTTTAACATCTAAATTGAGCACTATAAAAAAATATACTATGTAACAGAATAAATACCAAATTATCCAAATCATGCTATGTAATAGAATAATATTATATTTTTATATGTTATATTCAATTCTTTAGAACGCAATAGGATAACATTTAACAATAAAAAAAAAATTAAAAAAAAAAAAAAAAAACACAACAACAACAATTTGAGAAACAAAACTAAATCACAATTTAAAAAACAAAACTAAATCGCATTAACCCAAAATAGAGTTTTAAAGAATATAAAAATTATCAACCTAAAGTAGAGATTCAAGAAAAATAAAAAATCCACCAAAAAATTTAGAGAGAGAGAGAGAGAGAGGGAAAACTATGCATAGAATAGAAGAGATAGTGACAAATTTAAAGTAAGAGGGTGTGAATAAGAAGAGACAAAAATAAAGGAAGATGACGAGAAAGATGAAGAATAATATTAATGTAGAGGGTAGTAGGGAGATGAAAAGATAAGGGAGGGAGAAAGATTGAAGAAATAGTGGGAAGATGAAATAGTAAGGGAGAGAGAAAGGTTGGAGAAGTGTAAATATTAAAAAAAATAAATGTTAAAAAACAATTATAAGAAAATTGGAAAGCAAAAAAAAAAAAAAAAAAAACCTAAAGCTGAAAAGGCTCACACAAAACCCTAAAACTGAACTGAAAAGGTTTTGGATTGGACTTGACAGTGGAACTAAATAAATAAGAAGTGAGCTGAATTAATTATACAGATTTATTATAGGATGATAGTGGAAATAAATAAATAAGTAGTGGGCTGGATTTATTATAGGGTCATAGTGGAAATAAATAAATAAGTAGTGAACTGCATTTATAGGGATAAAAATTGTAAAAATCATTTTAAAATTGTAGGACAAATTATATTTTAAAAAAGAATGACGTAGCTGCTGATGTTGCGCAACGTGAGAGCAGCAGCATTAAATGTTACACTTCAGCTTTTAGTAATATATAGATATAGATTAAACATTTTTACTAGTATTTCCCATTAAAGAGCAATACATTCAATCATGATATATATATATATATTTATTTATTTATTTTTCTTTCCACATCATTAATAATTTTTTAATTTAAACGTCTAATTGATGCAAATTTGGTACCATCGTAAAGATAATATTATAAGCTTTTTAATTGTACCTAACCCAACGACCCTCTGGTCCTCGAAGAGCTGCCTAAAGATGGTGGCAAATAAGAAATTGCAGAAAATCATTAGAAATTGGGGAAAAAAAATAAAAAAATAAAAGCAAGTGGGATTTAAAAAAAATAAAAAACAATAAAAGTTGGAAATTTATGTATAACCCACCAAAGGCCAAGGCAGCCGTAAAACAACTCTGTAATTCCTCTATCTACATATTAGAGACTATGTTTTTTTGGTAAGCTATTAGAGACTATATTAACTATATATAAAATTCGCTTAGTCGGATTCCTTGAAACATTATGTGAATTTTCTCTATGAGATGGCCAGACGGAGCATTTGTAGAACATCCTTGTTGTAAGGCGCGAACAGTTGCAGCATCATCGCACTCAACAAAGCAATAGAAAATCACAATCTCTTTTGCGAAGTTTATCACCAATGTTAATCCTAAGGGAAAATAGTCCAGTCGGCTATGACCTCGTGGGATTGTAGAACATGTTCCTTCTATAACAGCACCCTCTGCATTGAGATAATTATACCTAAGCCGTTACAGTACGTCAATATGTAAACTGAACAACCTAATTGATGTCAGAGGCCCTACTGTACACTAATTGAGCCATAGCAAGATGCAAGTGCTCTAAATAAGTAAATAAGGCTTGAAAGGAACAATTCCAGACTTGCCTAAGCAGCTTTCCATTCCATCAGTCTTCCCTTCCAACAACTAGTCTGATACTAATTACAATTCCATTGTGTTGTTCTTTCCAGCAGCCATGTCCCAAATACAGACAGTTCCGAAAATGGTGAAATAATTATTCCAAATCTTCCACAACCTCATTCTTCCCACGCAACAAGTCTGAGACAGAGACAGATAGAGAGATTTGGAAGGAATGTCGCTACTGTGGGAGAAGAGCACAGATCAGAATCTAATGAAACACTTCATGAGACACAGTTCACTTATTACATGGGGTCATTCTTCCCACCAAATAACTTCAAACTATTTTCGAAGTTTTATGCTCTTTTTCACAATTTTTGGAGGTCACTCTGACTCTCTCCATGTTCTCCTTGAAAAGGTTTCGTTCATTATAATATATAGAATGATTTTTGTGTCCATTTCCTCAACCTTAATTTCATTCTTCATTAGACTTCACTGTTTGTTCTCTAATTTTAATGAAAAAGATGTTTTATTTTGCAATAAAGTCGATTCCTTTGCTTATCCCTCTTCAAAAAAATGACGTAAAATTAATTTTGGTTTTGTTTACTTATTATATTGAATTTTATTTTTCTTCCTTTGTAGTTTTAGATGTTAGAGGTTGGGGATTGCTTTAGTCATCATATAATTTTATATTAGTAACTAGTAAGAAAACAAAAGCATGAATACAAAATATGCTTAGAAACAGGAAATGTCGTTAATATTCTAATATTCTAACTGTAGACATTGGTAACAGCAAGTGATCTTTTCTTGAATCACCTTTATTTTATAATAACTTTACCTGTAGTTTGCCGAAAAAACACTTTACCTACCTATGGTCTGATCCATTAACCAAACGTTACCCACCTTTGTTATCAGTTTCAATATTATTAGCAGGAGGAACAAAAACAGCAGTACTAGTAGAAGCAATACTAGGAGAAGAGAAATCATACCCTAAACCTTTTCAATTAGAAGCAGATTTCTGAAGACTGAGCATCTCATCAAGTTTTGCACTTGAAGTCCTCTCCAATTGAGCTCTAACTTAAAATAGCTTCGCTTCAAGTTTCTCAGTCTTCTCAGCCAAGAAATTATTCTCAAACCTTAGTACTCCAATAGTTTGATTGGCTTCATCAAACTTTGTGGAAAGCTCTTCTCATTCCAACTCTACATCACTAAGCTTCTTGGTGGTCAACCTATACATCTTCTCATGCTTCTCTAAAACCTTGTATAACTTTGCATAGGCTATGTGGATGTCATCTTGTTCATCCATCTTCTCAAACTTGGACTCCACCAATTCCTCTTCTTCATCCACATCTTCAACAATCCCCTCAGTAGGATTGACAATGGCAGTGAAGGCATTTAGGATTCCATCATCCTCATTATCAGAATCATCCTCAGGCTCAGTGTCACTCAACATAGCAGCAAGTGCCTTGCTCTTCCCAATGGTCTTGAGATACGTAGGGTACTCTTATTTCATATGTCCAAAGCCTTGACACCCGAAGTAGTTTGGTTCTGAGGGAACAGTGTACTGACCGCCATCCCTAGCATCCTTCTTCCCTCTGTCTTGGCTCTTAAACTGTAAGGAGCTAGATTGCCTACGATCCTTGTCGAAGCCTTTCCCATTGGCATTCTTCATGAACTTCTTAAATTTCTTAGTAATATAGGACTTCATCTTATAATCTTCATCATCTGAAAACTCATCAATATCACTGCTCTTCGCCTTCAATGTCATGCTATTGCCCTTACCCGACTTGCCAACTCTTGTTAAACCTAACTCATAGGTCTGCAGATTACCAACCAGCTTTGTCAAAGGAATCTTGTCGATGTCCTTTCATTCCTCGATCGTGGTGATCTTAGCATGGAATCTCTCAGGTAGAGATTTGAGCACCTTTCTCACAATCTTGGATTCAGCAATGGTTTCCCTAAGATTAAAAGTTGAGTTCACTATGTCCTTGAGCTTGGCATATAACTCATCAAATGACTCATCCTCCTCCATCTTGATCTCTTCAAAGCTTGTAGTGAGCCTCTGAAGCTTTGAATCCTTGACAACCTTAGTTCCTTCATAGGTTGTCTAAAGGATGGTCCACGCTTGCTTCACAGTTTCAGTGGAGGATATCTTCTTGAACTCCTCATTTGTGACTGCACTGAATAGAGCATTCAATGCCCTACTGCTGAAGTTTACCGCCTTGATCTTAGCATCATCACAGTCGGCCGGTGCTTCCTTTGGCTTGGTCCAGCCTATCTCCACAGCTTACCACACTCTCTTATCTAGAGACTACAAGAAAGTTCTCATGCATACTTTCCAGTATGCATAGTTAGTGCCATCAAATAAAGGAGGTATAATGAGATACTGTCCTCTATCCATGACAAAAAGGGGTCAATGGATCACACAGCAAAGATTAATACCTAATCAGAGTGTGCCTGCTCTGATACCACTTGATAGACCAAAAACGAATCAACCCCTTGTGATAAATTAATTGGTTAATTAACCAAGTTTATTAATTAATCAAATTAACGTGCAAAGCGTGTGGTAGCACAAACAAATCACCAATTAAACTAAGTATGCAGTAGAAATTAAATTGACACAGTGATTTGTTTACGAATGGGGAAAACCTACACAGCAAAAATCCCATTGGGTGATTTCAAGGTCACCACTCCCGAGAATCCACTATTATCACAACAAATAGTTACAAGTAAAGGAATTCCAATACCTTATACCAACCTACAGTTGAACCCTTACCCCAATACCCAATTGGACTTGTTTTGTAGTGACAATTTCTCCTTTTCAATGCACAGCTCCCAGTACGTGACTAACCAATTGCATAGATCCCAGTACGCGACTTCAATCACCAATTAGAGAAGGTTATTGGCTGCAAAGTTCTTCAGTTCATCATACGATGAAGATCGAGAAGCTCCTTGGTTACAAAACCCTACGGTGCACAAACACAGTAGCTTCTTCACAAGAAAGATGAATTAGGGCAAATTCTGTCTCCAGTCACAATTTGTTTGAACAAACTTTGCTCAACACTTGTGCAACTTGTGTCTCCTTTTACAGCCCTTAAAATAATCCTTTTATATGTCTAGGGTTGTGAGAAAAGAAAGCCCAAACATACAATCACGGATTGAATGAAAAACAGTTCTAAAAAACTGAGTTTCATAAACCTCGACAGATACCTATCTGTCGAGCTGCTGTCGAGCCACGGGCTGGAATAGCTCTTCAAGGCTCAATAGATGCTAGCTATCAAGTTTTAATGAACAGCACTTTTCAGCTTGAATATTGGACAGACTTGCATGGCTTTAACACTTGAACTTGAAACCTTATTTCTTAAAGTATTAAACACATCCTAAATCTACCCAATAACAAGTAAAGTGCGTTTTGTCAAAGGATTAGCTAATTACATAAAATAGTGACATATGTTCCTAACATGTGAAACACATATGTCCTAACACTTTTCTACCCAAAAAAAGAAAAAAAAAAAAAAAACTAAGTTTGTTCATTTATTTATTTCATCTTTCACTTGGGCTTTGGTTTCCAATTATCTCCCACTAGTCTTGTTAAAATATTTGTGTTACATGACTTTATCAGTTAGATATCTACACTGTTTCCTTTTAAATTGGTATGGGCATATAATATACTACAATGACTAGAGTAATGCTTAGACGTGTATACTGAATAGATTTTTGTACATTGCTGATTTAGTATTAATCACAATTTTTTTCTTTTTTAAATATGATAATTTAAAGATTTATTTATTTAGTTAGTTTTTTAGGCCTAAATTTATTATGTTCTTGATATCAATTAATTACTTTCTAAAAAAAAAAAAATTCCAATTAACTATATGAATACATATTTAAAATACTAGGTCATTTTCTTATATCCATTTATTTTCTTTTAGTTATATAGTGTTATTTATTACCTATTTATGATTACAATTATTTTTAAATGATTCCAATGCCTGTTGTGGATAGATGTAGCCATCTGCCCGTCTCCTATATATTACAAGCATTTCATGCATCTATGCTAAGTTGCTAACTACTTTTCTTTCTAAAGCTTTAATACTAACCATTTAAACTCAAATATAATTTTTTTTTTCCCCTTCCAAACTCTTTCGGTAATTTAACCCGTGCATTTCATGAGTTAAATGACTAGTATATATTAATAGGCAAAACTGGAAAAAAAAAATACAATTAAGTTCTAAATTGGATTTTAAATGTAGTCTAATTTTGCACAATGTGTCCTATTTAAGTTTTTTTTTTTTTTTTTTTTTTTTTTTTTTTTTTTTTTGTTTTAGGTGATTTCTTTTTTGAAAAGGTTTATTCTAGGTGAGTTAATGAGGTGCAAAAGACAAAGAATCTTTCTTTTTCTTTTTCCTTTTTTTTTTTGAGAATAAAAAGACGAAGAGTATAATATAAATAAATCATCAAAAATCCAATAAACCAATAAAAATAAAAGAAAGAGTAAACTCATATGTATATTCAAAAGAAATTAAAATAAAAAGAAAGAAAAAGAAAGAGAGAGTATAATTTGAATTCATACATGTGTGTAATTATAATTTTTTTTAATTGTATTGTGCATAAAATGTATGACAAAAGTTTCTTGGAAGGAGATTCTTAGTTGTTGATGTCAGCATTGCACCATGGAAATGATATCCTGATTCCTAATGGTCTTTAGTTGATGATATTCATCTTTGTTCTAGGGCTTTTTTTTTTTTTTTTTTTAAGAATTACGTTTATCTCATACAAGGAGAGAAGGTAATAAGATAGCCAATAGTCTAGCTCGATATGCTTCACATATTTTGAATTTTGTTGTGTGGATGGAGGACATTTCACCACAAGGTTTTCCTATTTTTCAGGCTAATTTGGCCGACTTTCAATAAAATAAACTAAGCAGTGTTGTTTCTCAACAACAATAAATAATAAAAAAAAAAAATTGAATACCAACACACACTAGTAGGAACTGTTCAACGCAGGGGAAACTTCAATCTCCTTTCATTTATTTCTTCTTAGAAACTTCCAAAATCTATATATATATATATATATATCTATATATCTAAAAGTTGAAGCATAGGATTTATTGTTGCTAAGCTTCTATTGAGACATATCAGCAGCCACATCATCCACTTACTTCCAACTCTCTCTCTCTCTCTCTCTCTCTCTCTCTCTCTCTCTCTCTCTATTAAGTCTCTCTCTCTTTTAACTCTTTCTTTTTATTAATTTTCTTAGCTTATTGTTACACATTCTCAAACCTTTTCCCCTCCCTTTTACCCTTTCATCTTTTCACTATTAAATAGCATAATATCTTTCTTCCTCTATCTCCTTATCTTCCTTTATTTTTGGCTCTTCTTATTCTCATCTTCTTATTATAAATTTCCAATTCTCTCTCACCTTCTGTGCATAGTTTTTTTTTTCTTTTTTTTTTCTTTTTTTGGTTGTCTTGATTTCCTATTATGTGACTCCTATGGATTTGTTGTGCTAGAGAAATCATGGTCCACTCCCAATCCTTTGTGGTCATGGTTCAGTGTATCAAAAGTTTTTTTTTTTTTTTGGTATTAATCATTAATATTTGTTTGCAGCTCATTTGCATCAAGCCATATCATAGAATTCATGTTTGTGATTTCAGCCAATCTGATGTAGATTTGGGAGTAAGGAATAAGTATACCACGAATGCTTAGGAAGCCTAAGTATACTGCTGTTAATTGTTAATTACAATTGTTGTTTATGTTGTTAGGTTCTAAAAACTTAGGTTTTTATATATTTAGAACTCTAATGTGTATTGTTGGCAAACCATGATCAAAACAATGTGTTTAGTAGTGTTTAGACTTGCTCAAATTTGTATCTTTTATGTAAAGTTGGAATCGAGCTGACGCAGAAGTTACTATGCATTTCGGCCTGGCTCGATCGATCGAATCTCGGGCAAAATGCGTTTTTCTGTAGATTTCCAACTCAGCCCTAATTTGTTTAAAACGTTTAGGGTTTTCTAATTTGTCCTAAGTATAAAAGAAAAACCCTAGCCTCGTTTTAGTGTTGCTCATATTACTGTTTGTGTAAATCTCTTGTGAGATCTAGAGGAGCTTTCCTTTACACAAACTTAGGGTTTTCAAGGAGGAGATTTTAACTACACCTTGATGATCAACTCAGTTGTTGCCATTGAAACTTAAAGAAACAGAAGTGGGTGTGTTTGTACCTGGTGGTGAATTCAAGAAAGAAGGAGTCCGTGAATTCGGAGTTTGCACGTAGTCATGTCAGTAAGTTCTACTGGTGGGTAGCAATAAGAAGTTGAGCATAGGGGCTTGTAAGTCTTATTGTATGAACTTCAATTCTTTCAAGATAGTGGATTCAAGTTTACCTTGAGGATAGCTAGGTTAAATCCTCCTCAGGTTTTTACCGGTTTGGTTTCTTGGGTGATCATATCTTTGTGTTATTTATATTTCCGCTGCTTTGCATGATATGATTGTTATGATTGTGATAACCTAGTTTTGTTAATTGGACTAAGTAACAACTTGGCTAATTACCTAAGTTAATCCAACTGTGTTTTTAAGGGGTCTAAAAACTATCAAGTGGTATCAGAGTAGGTTGCTCTCTTGTTGTTGATCTTTTGATCACTGAGCTAATCTTTGACCCCTTTTGTCATGGAACACGGACACTCTCTTGTTATTCCTCCTCACTTTGATGGGAATAATTATGCTTATTGGAAAGTAAGGATGAAAGCATTCCTGAAATCAATTGATGAGAGAGTCTGGAACTTGGTTGAATACGGATGGGAGAAACCCACTACTCCTATTAGTGAGTGGGAAACTTCTCAAAAAGAAGCAGCCGTGTTCAATAGCAAGACTATGAATGCTATCTTCAACGCTATTTCTATGGGGGAATTTAAGAGAATCTCTAATGTTGAGGTTGCTCATATTGCTTAGAATATCCTCTAGACTGTGCATGAAGGCACAAAGGCTGTCAAAATCAATAAATTGCAGCAATTGACTTCAAAATTTGAAAGCATTAGGATGCCTGATGATGATTCTTTTGATGAATTCTATGCTAAATTGAATGATATTGTTAATTCTGCTTTTAACTTGGGTGAAATCTATGATCAACCTAAAATTGTTAGAAAGATTCTTAGATCTTTAACTAAAGACTTTAGACCCAAGGTGACTGCCGTTACTGAGAGCAAGGATGTGGACTCTATCCCTGTTGATGAACTTGTAGGATCTCTTCAATCTTATGAGTTAGACCTACCTAAAACTAACAAATCTAAATCAATGGCTCTTAAGTCAGTTGATGATGATGAGGTTGGTGGATTTGATGATGAGCTCTCTACCACAGAGATTGCTTACCTTGCCACAAATTTTAAAAACTTTCTTAGGAATAGTAACAGGAAGGCAAGAGACATGAACACTGTTGAACCTAGAAACTTTAGGAAGAATGATACCACTAAGGCTAACAATAATGATAAACCTAGAGAAAAAGTAGGTCAATCTTCTAATAATTCTATGGGTACTCAGTGTTTTGGATGTCAAGGGTATGGTCACATGAAATCTGAATGTCCTACCTATTTGAAGTCTAAGGGTAAGGCTATGGCTATAACCCTTAGCGATGGTGAAGTTTCTAATGATGAGTCTGATTGTGACGAGGATAGAAACTTCATTGCTTTCACTGCTACTGCTGTAGTAAATGAGAGCATATCTACTGAAGAGAACCCTTTTGATGGGGAACTCTCTGAGGATGCAGATCTTTAAGAGACCTACAATAAACTTTGCAAAGTTGCTGCAAAGGATGCTATGAATGTTGAACTTGGCCTGAAGAAAATTGAATCTCTTAAGCTTGATAAGAATAATTTGCTTGTAAAACTGTTTGATGCTAATGAACTTTTGAACAATGTGAAAATTGAGAATATGCTATTGCTTGATAAAGTTAAATCTTTGGAACTTGATTTATTTGTTGCTAGATCTGCTAGTTCTAAACTTGATCAAATGCTGAGTGTTCAAAAATCTCATTCTGACAAATCTAGATTAGGTTATATTGAAAGCATCTCTGTGTCTGCTCCCCATTTCACAAACTTTGTCCCTTCATCTTCTTCTAAACCTTCTGTGAGTGAGATTGTGAGTGAAACTGTCAAACCCCTTATTAGTGAGGTTGTCAAACTCATAGAAGTTTCATCATCTAGGAAGATTAGGGTTGATCTGAAAGAGTCTAAACCTAAGAAGCCTACCTTGTCTAAGGACAAATCACATGATAAACCTGCATGAGTTTGTCATTTTTATGGAAAGTCTGGACACATTCGTCCAAACTGTTACAAGCTGCAAGCTGCAAAGAGAGCAAACAAACCAAAAGTACCTGTGCCTCAAGCACAAGATCCTATGGTACTCATTGGTGAATTGGTAAAGGCTTTAAACCTTTATTCCAATCCTGGAGTTGGTAATCATTCCCATGTGAATAAGAACTCCAATGCTCATGGTGCATCTAAAAGGTTTTGGATGCAAAAGACTCGAACTAATTGATTCTTTCTGACATGGTCCTTGTGCTTCATTGCTCTACTCTTTGTGACCATTTTTTTTGGTTTTGTGTTCTCTTGTTTCTAGGATTTGCGTTGCATAACATTCATGCATTTCATTCTAGGTGTTTTTTTTATAATAATTAAAAAATAAATAAATAAAAAAAGGGGAAGAAAAAGGAAGCAAATTGTGTTTTGCACTAGTTTCTTGGTTTTTGAGAACAAGGTTGGTCAATTTTTTTTCACATAACATGTCTTTTGTACCTTGTTTAACCTTGATGAGTTTACTTATTGCACATTACTAGTTGAAGCTTTGTAGTGCATGTTGTGTGGGAAAGATGTTTATGGTTTTGATCACTTTGTCTTGATCTTGAAATCACATGTTTTTTGACTGTCAGACTTGAACTTTTAGAGAAAGGCATAAATAACCATTTCACCACTGTTCACTAGCCAATCATGAACGCCTTAATGCATATCGTAAAATTTTGTGCTTAAGAAAGTGTAGCACATGCACAAAAAGAACATAAGGTGTGCCTTGGTTTAATTGCTTAACACTTAAAATTGGTGTGTACTATTAGGCTTGATGCCAAATCACATAATTAAAATTGGTGTGTACATTATCCTGGCTTTTTAATAAGTTTCTGAATAAATTAAAATTGGTATGTATATTATGAGGCAAAATTCAAGAAACTTACATGATTGCAAGCTTATGATCTAGGATATGTGGGAGTTATATGATATAACTCTTTAGGTGATAGTCTCTTTTAAATTCTATGTGATGAATTTTGTAGACTTTGTGATTAATTGCTATTTATATATCACCTCACTTGTATCTCAAGTCTTTTCTGGTTGCACACACTACACAAGTTACTCTTTGCTAAACATTGTACATGTTATTGTGTGTGTTTTTGGTCTAACCAACCAAGTTTGCAAATACTTTGAATTTTGTGCAAAATTGATTTGATGCTTGAAAATTTATGGAGAACGTAAGAAATTTAAAATTTGGGAAATTTGGGCTTGAATTCTTGTTTTTGAAAATCATATCATCACATTCTCATGCATTTTGTTCCTCAATTTCAATGCTTTGAGTTGTTCCTAAATTTTTTTCAAAAACTGTGTTTTTCCTCAAATTTAGTGAGCCTCTGCTAGCTTCGATTAATCTAATCTATTTTTCGATCAATCGAAATTTTTAAAAATAATTTTAACGAGCCTCTGTCTGTTTCGATTGATCGAAACTATTTTTCGATCAATCGAAACTCGTGAATCAGGTTTTTTAAAAACTCAAATTTGACTTGTTCGAAACACTTTTTCAAAACTTTTCAAACTTTTTTTATCTCTCTCCGACTAGGCAAGGCTCCACTGAGATTTTTTGTCGTTTTCCTCCATTTTTCTTGCAGGGATTCTCTCTCCCTAAGCCGGTATGTCTATTTTGCCCTTCCTTTTGCATTTATTTTCATGTTTTCATGCATAAACTCATGCATTTTTGTGGGATTTTTAGAACTTTTCAAAATTGGGATTTTTGTTGAATCAATCCTCTTTTTTTGAAATTGATCATTAGGTTTTGTTCCTATATTGTTATATTCATGATATATGTTGGTTAATTTGATCAATTTGGGCTTTGTGAAAAATCAAAAATTCTAGGGTTTGTCTTGAATCCAAATTTGGGCTTTTTGTTCAAATTGGTTCAATTGATGAAATTGGCTTGTTGAATTGATGTAATTGGTCTTTATTTTCTAAAATCTATCTTGTATGATGATCAATTCATCAATTTATTACAAATTGATCAAGTGGTTTTTCAAAATTTTGGGGTTTTTGTTAAAAACTCTATGCTCAAGCCAAATTTGTGAACTTGAACTAATTTTGAACTTAATTGCACTGCATTAGGTCATGCATCACTACATTTAATTTGCTCTATATTTTTTTGTGCTAACTTGCAGTCTACCCTTGTTTTTTTTTTTTGTATTGTTTTTTTTTTTTTTTTGCTTTGTGTCTTGGTCCTTATCCTAGCACTATGCCTAGGAAAACTAGAGCCCATAGAACCCCCTCCACTTCCTCTGAGTCTCCCTCTAGGAGTGAGGTGTTTAGAAATGACAAAAGCAGAGAGGCCTTTGAGAATCTAAACAGTAAGTGTAAGATTTGGGTTGAGCGTGCTGTAATTTTCAATGAGATTGATCAGGCCATTAGGGCTAACTTTGAGTCTAGAGGTTGGTTGTCCCTCTTAGAGATAGATCATCCACCCCCGACCGCCCTGATTAGAGAGTTCTTCTCGAATCTCTCTTGCCATGTCTATGATTCCAACATTCTTGTTAGGAGTTGATACGAGGTGTTGAGTTCACAATTACTCCTCGAGTAGTGGCTGAAACTCTTGGGGTTCCGGTTGTTAGGGGCCTGACTAACCCTATGATGAGTCTCCACCCTTAGATGTTGTCATGTTATACATCACTGGGTCTTCTATCCAGTAGGGTTCTGATCCTAGGATCACGTCTGCTGGGCTTACCGAGACTACCTATCTCTTCTTTACGATAGCGTGTCATTCTTTGTGGCCTATCTCTCATCTCCACAGCATCCCTCTAGAGCGATATGTGTTTTTGTATGCTTTTGTTTCTGGTGCGTCTATCAGTTTCTCTCATCTGTTCCTTCGTTCTTTGAATGAGGTTCATAGGAGTTCTGCCGTAGGGCATGCGCTTATTTATCCTATTTTCATTCATAGGATTTTGCTGTTTCTGGGTCTAGATGGTTTTCCTTCCGGTGAGCCTGTTCATGTTGTTGCTCCCATAGGCGCCACCTTTTTTAGGTAGAGGGCTGCTCACTTGTGAGTTGCTCCTTCGCGTCCTAGAGGTGCGTCATCTGGTGTTGTTCCCCCTCCTCCCTCTTCTACAGGTGTTGATGCTGCTGAAACGTTTGGTGCTGCTGCTGCTGATGCTGATGTTCCTCCACCGACTACTTCAGATGATTTGGACATTCGACGTACGTTGGATCATGTCTTGACCATTCAGGCGCTCATGGACAGATTTTGGTGGACGTGCTCGATGAGATCCGTGCTTTACCCATAGAGTTGGCACAGTTTATACGATCTTCACCGCCACCTCCCTTTTGATGATGGATTTTGATTGCCCTTTGACATTCTGTCACAAAAAGGAGGAGTACATATTTGAGCTTGTAGAGTTTTTGTCTTCAGGGGGAGAGTATTTTTGTTGGTTAGAGCTTGTGGAGTTTAGATTGTATCTAGGTGCTTTACATTGTATTTTATCTTTTTAGCTCTTACCATATTTTTGTTGGGATATTCATGTTAGGGGGAGTTACTTTTATTGCTTTTTATGTTTCTTGTTTTCAACTATTTATTGATTTATATTTATGAGTTATTCATTGATATATGTCTTTATTATGTGTTGTTTGAAATCAAGCATTTATTTAGTTTACTTGTGTTTTCCACACTTGCGGTTATGCATTTTGTTTAGTGTTTCAGGAAATATACAAGTTGATTCAATTGAGCTACTGTCTACACTTGCAACTGATGGATAGTAGTTAGGATTGAGTTTGTTTTATGAGCATTTGTTTTGTAAAAGGCTTTTCTTTGTAAACTTTGAGCTTCTAGTTGTGTTTTGTCATGGATTGTCAAAGGGGGAGTTTGTTAGGTTCTAAAGGCTTAGGTTTTTATGTATTTAGAACTCTAATGTATATTGTTGGCAAACTATGATCGAAATAATGTGTTTAGTAGTGTTTAGACTTGCTCAAAGTTGTATCTTTTATGTAAAGTTAGAATCGAGCTGATGCAGAAGTCACTATGCATTTCGGCCTGGCTCGATCGAATGAAGCTTAGGCTCGATCAATCGAATCTCGGGCAGAATGTGTTTTTCTGCAGATTTCCAACTTAGCCCTAGTTTGTTTAAAATGTTTAGGGTTTTCTAATTTTTCCTAAATATAAAAGAAAAACCCTAGCCACATTTTAGTGTTGCTCATATTGCTGTTTGTGTAAATCTCTTGTGAGATCTAGAGAAACTTTCCTTTACACAAGCTTAGGGTTTTCAAGGAGGAGATTTTATCTACACCTTGATGATCAACTCAGTTGTTGCCATTGAAGTTTAAAGAAACACAGGCGGGTGTGCTTGTATCTGGTGGTGAATTCAAGAAAGAAGGAGTCCGTGGATTCGAAGCTTGCACGTGGTCGTGTAGTAAGTTCTACTGGTGGGTAGCAATAAGAAGTCGAGCGTAGGGGCTTGTAAGTCTTATTGTATGAACTTCAATTCTTTCAAGATAGTGGATTCAAGTTTATCTTAAGGATAGCTAGGTTAAATCCTCCCCAGATTTTTACCAGTTTGGTTTCCTGGGGTGATCATATTTTTGTGTTATTTATCTTTCCACTGTTTTGCATGATATGATTGTTGTGATTGTGATAACCTAGTTTTGTTAAATTGGACTAAGTAACAACTTGGTTAATTACCTAGGTTAATCCAATTGTATTTTTAAGGGGTCTAAAAACTGTCATATGTTATCATTGTTATGTGTTGAACTGAAGGAATGAACCTATATACTTGGCCTAAATTGAACATGACCATGCCAAATTTTGAGATGCATATCCTTTTGAGTTATCAAATACGCCTAGACCATATGAGTTTCTAAGTTTTCATTTTTTTTTCTTTGGTTGTCCTTTCCAAAGTATTATTGATAATTGTGAATTGAAAAGTTTCATAATTTTTTACATCCAATAATGTGGTTGATGTGGTATGGCTAGCCTCATATTACAGTATAAAGAAATGCAAGTATATTTTCAGTTATTGAATAATTAATGTTCTGTTGTAGGTTATTGAATTAATCAATCTCATATTATCAACGTAAGCTATTTTCAAAGCTTACTTTAAGTTGATGAATTTTTATGTTTTTTAGAACTTTACTTTAGATTGATGTGATTTAGTTTTGTATTCTTACGATGGTATTTTTTTTTCTTTGATTTAATAGATGTCATCTTATTACATTATAAAGATAGTATATAAGAATATATCATTATTATATTATATAGCATGATTTGAATAATTTGATGTTTATTACTATATCTTATATTTTTATTCTTTTTGTTCCTATATATTTTTTTAAAATTTGTTACTCTCTCTCTCTCTCTCTCTCTCTCTCTCTCTCGATTTTTTATTCTTTCTTGCAACTCTACTTCAAGTTGATGAATCATTGTATTTTTAAAACTTTATTTTGGGTTAATACATTTTAGTGTTATATTTTCAAGTTTTCCATATTATAAGTAATCTCTCTCCCTCTTATAGTTTTGGTTTAATTTTTGTTTGAGTTACTAAGTTATTTTGTAAGTGAGAATTTGAATTTAAATAAAAATAATAAAAAGTCTTGACTATGCATTTGAATGTGTCTACCAATTATTTGAGTAACATTAAGTGCAATTTTGTTATGATTTTTTATTATCATAATAATCTTCTTTAAGAGAATGAGGAATTTAAATGATTTATTCAAAACTTAAAAAGTTTAATTGCACAAAAAAAATTAGAAAAACATAGAGCACTATAACATAATTTCGAATAATATGGACCACCTTATAAAGGAATAATATCAATCAAATGCAACCCAAAATAATAAAATAATATATTGGTAGAGTTAGAAATATAAAATAATTTTAGAAATTGTTTAATTTTTAGAGGGAACAAAATTACCTTCAACAAAATTTAGAAATCAAATTATATTTTATACCACAATTATAAAATAATTATCTATTCCCACGCATTGCATGGGTTTGTGACTAGTCTATATATTACTAAAAACTAAAGCGTAGCGTTTAATGCTGCTATTCTCACGTTGTGCCACATCAGCTGCCACGTCATTCTTTTTTTTTTTTTTTTTTAATATAATTTGTCCTACAATTTTAAAATGGGTTTTACAATTTTTAGCCCTATAAATCCCAGCCCTATAAATCCCAGTCTTATAAATGCCACCCACTACTTATTTATTTACTTCTACTATCACCCTATAATAAATTTGTATAATTAATCCAGCCCAATTCTTATTTATTTAGTTCCACTATCAAGCCTGATGGGCCACAAACTAAATGACCCCTTGTGATATAAATTAATTAATTAATTAGCCAAGTTATTAATTAATCAATTTATCATGCAAACGCGTGGTAGCACAAACAAATCACCAATAACTCAATAAGCAGCGGAAAATAAATAACACGGTGATTTGTTTACGAATGGGGAAAACCTAACGGCAAAACCTCACCGGGTGATTTTCAGGTCACTACTCCCGAAACTCCACTATTATCATAACAAGCGGTTACAAGTAAAGGAATCCCAAGTACCTTACCAACCTACAGTTGAACTCTTATCCCAATACCCAATTGAACTTATTCTGTAGTGATAGTTCCCCTTTCAGATGCACGACTCCCAAGTACGTGACTAACCAATTGTGCGGATCACAATACGCGATTTCAATCACCAACTAAGAAGGTTGTTGGTTGCAAAGTTCTTCAGTTCATTCACACGATGAAGATCAAGAAGATACTTGGTCAGAAAACCCTACGGTACACATACACAACAACTTCTTCAAGAGAAAGAGATGAATTATGGCAAGAACTTCGTCTCCGGTCACAATTTGCTTGAATAGAGTTTGCTCAAAGCTTGTGCAACTTGTGAACTCTTTGATGGCCCTTAAAACAATCCTTTTATATGTCTAGGGTTAGGAGAAAAGAAAGCCCAAAGACAAATTCATGGATCCCAAGAAAATCATATTTGAATTCTGAAAATCTTAAACCTTGATAGATAGAAGGTGTCGAGCAGGTGTCGAGCACACCAAACTTTGAACAGCTTTCTTTAGCTCGATAGATACAGCTATCGAGCTAGATGTTGAGCTTTAATGAATTTGCACTATCAACTTGTTTTTTTGAACAGACTTGAAGGCTTCAATACTTTATTTTGAAACATGTTTTCTTGAAGTATTTAAACACATCCTAAATCTACCCAAATACAAGTAAAGTGTGTTTTGTCAAAGGATAAGCCAATTGCATAAAATCATGACATAGGTTCTTAATGTGAAACACATATGTCCTAACAATCTCCCCCTTTGGCAATCCGTGACAAAACCATAACAAACAAATGAACATATGAGAGAAATCATAAATCACTCAACTCATATTCACTTGTTGAATATAATAAAATCTATCCTAACACAAACTCTTGAAAAACTTTGCAAGAAGAGAGTTTATGGCAAGTAGACTTTGACAACTTGTATTTCTGAAACACTATAAACAAAACTCATCAAGGCATCTTTGTGTGAAACAGAAATAATAGATTGCATACAAGTATAAGAAACATGTGTTTTAAGGGAGAAAAGAAACAACACATGAAGGGGTAGGTGAATGAAAAACATACATCAATATAAAGAAAGAGATAAGTACAATGTATGTCTATAAATGGTCATAAGACCTCATGTACAAGAGTAATGTATCTAAAAAGAAAGAAAAGAAAAGATACATACTATCCTCACTACATCTCTCAAAACAAATCAACACTCCCCCTAACAAAATGGTCCTATATTAACTCTCCCCCTAAGATAGACTACTCTCATATCCAAAACTACTTCCCCTTTTTGTCACGAGTGACAAAGGGTAAAAGTGTCAAGTAGACATCTCATCAGTAGAGCTAGCATCTCCATCAGCATCATCCGAAGCATCATCGTCATCACCATCATCATCATCCTCATCCTCATCCTCAGAATCAGAAGCCACGAGAGAAGGTGGTGAAGGAGTAGCCTCAGGAGCAAAACGACCCATGGACGCCTGTCGCCGTGCAATATGACCGACATGAACGTTCACTTGATACAACTCCGTAGAGAGTGTATCTAGGCGAGCATCCATGCGCTGCAGTTGCGCCATGATGTCTCCTAAACTCACATCGCTCGAAGAAGAGGGAGGAGCGGATGTGGATGGAGTAGAATGGGATGGAGCTGAATGGGAGGGAGGAGTTGTTGAATCTGACTGCCGTGACCGAAGCTGGGCCTCGTTACGTTTAATGGTAGCGTAATCTATGGCACACATGACGGTGAAATGGTTGGAAGAGGGAAAAGGAACGAAAAAATGGCGTAATATCCTTGTGATAGCAAAAGGAAAGATGAGCTTATCACAGGACGCCGAATTTAGATGAACATCTATAATAAACAGAATGAAATGAGAAGGAAAATCTATAGTAAGATGCTCAAGAAGAGTGAGAGAGTGGATGCAAAACAAAGGTCATCACTATGTTTATGAATCTAGGACCTTTAGCAAAAGGTCGACATGGTGTAAACAGACGCTTATCCCAAGCAGAAGGGCGCTTACAAAAAGCAACCATGAGCTCATCCCTAGACACAGTCCTCAGAGGCTTACAACTAGGATAGTCAGGAAATTCTATCCTAGGGACCCGAAGCACATCCGCAACAAGTTGCGGTGTGATAGGAATGTTCGTATCTCGAATGCGAGTGAAGAAAAGAGGTACTAAACGATTAATCTCGTGCATGTTGGAGTAAAACTCCTATATAAGCACAAGAGGACAGGTGACCGGGACGTCACACAGTGACTCCCATCCATTACTGTGAATGACAGAGGGAAGGTCGGTGTCAGCAAAGTTCGACAGAACGACTTGGCGTTCCGAATGAATGCCTCGCCTAGAAAAGTTCTCCAAAAATGCCTTAAAGGCATCATCATCATGGAACCGAATATGAGATAGAGTAGGATCAGATGATGAAGAAGCTCCGGAACGAAGAGGGTTTCGGGCTGGAGTGGATTTACGCTTAGGTGTCATAGACATGACTAACGTAAATAGAACGAAAGGAAGAGAAAGAAAGACAATCAGAAAAGTCCCAAGCAATTTCAAGTATAACAAGTATATTGAAAAAGAGTGTGTATGCATGGGAAATGCATGGACATGTGACATGCAAAAGAAATTACATCATGGGCTTAGCCCAATCCAAACCTATCAGTACACAAACAGATACCACACATCTAAATGCATGACAATACCATTATAATGCTAATGTGATGCAATGTATGAGATTTTAAACTCATTTAAGTGAAAACCCATCCCAAAATTTCAATAAAAACTCATCAATTTTGAAAAACCCTAAAAAATTTTCAAAAACCCCAAAACCTAGGTTTCAAAACATAAAATGCATGAATATGAAAGGATTAGAAGCTTACTAAGTGAAGAAAAACTTGAAAAAGCTTGAAGAAACCTTGAGGAACAGTTAAGGGAGTGAGATGAGAGAATTTGGGACAGAAATCAGAGAAGTATCGAGAGAGAGATCGATTGAAATGAGAGACGGATCGCAGAAGATGTATAAATAGTATCGGCAGTAAATCTTGATAGATGCAAGTATCAAGAGGTATCGAGATATCTGTCAAGGAGGCGTCGAGAAAAATGGTCATCGACAGTTGAGGTATCGAGAAGGTGTCGAGGAACAACTCAACAGAACCAAGAATAGAATCTTGATCAATCCACCAAGTGTCGAGAAGCTATCGAGGATGCAAAACCATTCTCGATCGATCCACCAGGTATCGACAAGCTATCGGGATTGCGATTGGAAAAAGTTGAAGAAGCTCGACAGACAACAAGGTATTGAGGAGGTATCGAGGAGGTGTCGAGCCAGCATTTAAAATCAGTTTTTCAAGATGTGAAAAACACAGACATGAATGCAATCCAACATGGATGAACATGTGCAGACGATGAACATAGAGGAGAGAAGGGTTGTTACAGAGTCCACCGAAGTACTGGAAGACATCCCTCTAGAAGAGGGTAATCCAATAGAAACAAGTATGGAGGAAAAGATGAAGTAGGACCTCGTCCAATTCTTAAGGAAAAGCATTGAAGTTTTTGCATGGAGTCATGAAGACATGCAAGGAATTGACCCAAGTGTTATTATTCATCAATTGAATGTGTATCCATCTTCCAAGCCTGTTCATCAAAAGAAGAGGGTCTTTGCTCTTGAGCAAGATAATGCTATCAAGGAAGAGGTCTAGAAGTTAACCACAATAGAATTTATTCAGGAAGTCTATTACACGGATTGGTTAGCTAACGTGGTGATGGTTAAGAAGGCAAATGGCAAGTAGAGAATATGTGTAGACTTCACTAATTTCAACAAGACTTGCCCCAAGGATAGTTATCCATTGCCATGCATTAACCATTTGGTAGACTTAATAGCAAGTCATCAGTTGTTAAGCTTCATGGACACCTTCTCAGGTTATAACTAGATAAAAATGGACGAGGCAGATCAAGAGAAGACATCCTTCATTACTAGTCAAGGTTTATTTTGTTACAAAGTCCTTTGGTTTGAAGAATGCGGGGGCAACTTATCGGAGGTTAGTCAATCACATGTTCCGTCCACGGATAGGATGGAATGTAGAAGTTTATGTGGACAATATGCTAGTGAAGAGCTTGGACGAGAAAAAACATTTGGACGACCTACAGGAGACCTTTGACACACTTAGACGATACAATATGAAGTTAAATCCAAGTAAGTGTGCCTTCGGGGTTTTGTCAAGGAAGTTTCTAGGATTCATGGTTTCATAGAGAGGAATTGAAGCAAATCCTGATAAGATCCAAGCCATACTGAACATGGAACCACCAAAGAATGTCAACGAAGTCCAGTCCCTCATTGGACAAGTTGCAGCTCTAAATAGGTTTGTTTCAAAAGCTACAGATAAATGTTTGCATTTTTTCAAAGTTCTTAGGAAGGCATTCGAATGGACAGATGAGTGCTAAAAGGCTTTCCAAGATCTTAAAGTCTATCTTACCATGACTCCCCTACTAAGTCCATCCATACTAGGTAAGGAGTTGTACTTATACTTAACAGTATCCCCACATGCGGTAAGTTCAAAATTAATTAGGGAAGAAAGGAAAGTGCAGAAGCTATGTATAATACAAGCCGAGCACTAAGGGGAGAAGAATGATGATATCTGATGATTGAAAAGTTGGCTCTTGCATTAATAACAGCTTCCAGGATGCTAAGACATTACTTCCAGGCACATGTCATCAATGTCATGACGAATCATCCACTCAAGAAGGCGATGACCAAGTTGGAAGCCGCAGGACGACTGATCCAATGGGCTATTGAGCTTAGTAAGTTTGACATCAGATATCAACAAGAAATGTAATAAAGGCTCAAGCTCTAGCATATTCATTGCGGAATTCACTCCAAGTGATGGTGATTTAGACAGGGTGGAAGAAGTTAAGGCATGAGTCGTCCATATAGATGGGTCATCTACACTATATGCAGGGGGAATAGGAGTTGTATTGAAATCCCCAAAAGGAGATAAGTTAAAGTATGTGGCTTATCTACAATACCAAACAACCAACAATGAAGTTGAATATGAAGCCCTTCTTAAAGGACTGGAATTGGCTAAGTCCTTAGGGGCAGAATCAGTAGTTGTCCAAGGAGACTCTCAGTTAATCATATGCCAAGTAAATGGAACATGAGAGGCAAAGAAAGAACAAATGAAGAAGAACCTTAGTAGGGTGAAATGTCTTATTAAGAAGTTTAAGAAAGCCAGTTTCCTTCAAACCCCAAGGGAGGAAAACATGGAAGCAGACTCCTTAGCGAAGGAAGCATCAACAGATGGATCGGTGGACGAGTTTGATGAAGTCCAATACAGTAAATAAAAGGTGAAGAAAATTGGATGATCCCAATAGTTGCTTACCTAAAGGATGGAAGGCTTCTAGAAGAAAGAGATAATGCCAGAAAGCTAAGGATCAGATTAGCTAAGTACGTCCTTATAGACGAGGTGCTATACAAAAGAGGCTTCTCTCAGCCTTACCTAAGGTGTTTAGCTCTAGTCGAAGTAAACTACGTATTGAGAAAAGTTCATGAAGGAGCATGTGGTAACCATTCAGGAGCTAGAGCACTTGTCCACAAGGTCATCCGTGCAGGGTATTACTGGTCGACCATTCAAGCAGATGCTAAGGCTTATGTGAAGGTATGTGATCAATGTCAACGCTTTAGTAACGTGCCTAGACAACCATCGGAGTACCTTGCCCCGATGATGGCCCCATGGCCCTTTGCGTAATGGGGATTGGATATTTTAGGTCCCTTTCCAATTGGAACCAAGCAGATGAAGTTTTTGGTAGTGGGGATTGATTACTTCACTAAATGGGTGGAAGCTGAACCCTTAGCAAAGATCACATAACAGAATATCAAGAACTTCGTTTGGAAGAGTATTGTATGCAGGTTCGGGGTACCTAGGGTACTAGTGTCAGACAATGGACGACAGTTTGATAACACGCCCTTTAGAGATTTTTGTGAGCAGTTTGGAATAAAAAAATCATTATTTCTCACCCTCCCACCCACAAGCAAATAAACAAGCAGAAGTTGCAAACTGGTCTTTGTTGAAAATCATCAAGACTTGGCTTGAGAGGGCAAAGGGAGTATGGCCAAACGAGCTACCAGGTGTTCTATGGGCTTACAGGACGACTATGAGGACCCCCACAGGGGAAACTCCTTTGAAACAAGCTTATGGAAGCGAAACAGCCATACCTGCAAAGGTGCACATGGCTAACCACTGGGTGATGAAATATCAGGATGAAGAGAATGAAGAATAACTTCGTCTTAACCTTGATCTAATAGATGAGGTAAAGACAGATGCAGAGCACAAAAAAGCAAGGTATAAAAATCTTATGGCTAGACAATAAGATACAATGGTGAAACCCAGACGTTTCAACATTAGGGATCTCGTCCTAAAAAGGGTCTCATTGGCTACCGGAAACCCGACCCATGGAAAGCTGGGGCCTAATAGCAAAGGACCTTATAGGGTTATAAACTGCAAAAGGTAGGGATCATACTACTTGGAAGCCTTAGATAGATGGAAGCTAGGGCACCCTTGAAATGTTAAGCATCTAAAAAGATACTATCAATGAAGGATCAGCTTGGATGAGCATCATCATGGACGAGTATCATGGACGAAGTTAAAGTTATGTATTGCTTCCTCATATTTATTTATGTTTATTACTAGTACTATATGTTTTTAATATTTTAATTCCCTAAAAAGTGCATTAGTTTCTAGCTTTTGCGCTGTCTATGGACAAATTTGTGATAGACAAAGTCATGAACTTAGTTTATCTGTTTGTATATAAGTATTTTTAATTCCCTGAAGGCACTAGCTTCTAAGCATGTGCCATGCTTGTGGACGATGTTTATGTTGTGTATATACAATTTGGATTCCTAATATATATAATGTTGTGTGAATTCCTAATTTTCATGTTGTTTTCATTCAAACTAATCCACAAGAAGGCTAAAAGCCCAAGACGAGTAAAGTCTTTGGACACAGGGATGTAACGTCTATAAGCTTTCCTTAAAATAAGGATAAAGCGAAGAAAAATAAAACCTAAGGTATATTCGTCTAATCAATGGGTGAGGAAAAACCTATGGTGTATTCGTTTAATAAATGGATAAGGCAAAACCTAAGGTATATTCGTCTAATCAATGGACAAGGTAAAAGCTAAGGTATATTTATCTAGCCAATGGACGAGGAAAAACATGCACGTAAAAATATTCAAAATCCATGGATGAATTTGACCAGCCAAATAATCCAATCTTTGGACAAGTAAATGTTGGAAATGTCTTGCCTAAAGATGAGTAAAGGACCGTCCAGCCTATGGACAAGGGATAATGCAAGCTATAAGTCAAATATATGGACAAATAAAGCTAGCAAAAGAAATACCATTCACAGACGAGTTATACTTGTAAAATTTAAAGAATGGTAAAAGTGTTGAACCTAAAAAAATTATTATTCTAAGATGGATGAGCTAAATGCCTTCATGAGTGGACGAACCACACTTAAAAACCATAAAAAACAATATGGACAATGTAAATAAAGGAAATTCGTTCTTATAGTTAAGACGAGATAAAATGTCTTATAAGTGGACGGACTACACTCAAAACCATAGAAATAACATGGACGATGTAAACAAGGGAAAATTTGTTCTTGCATAAAGCATATAACATGTTCAACACCAAATGAAGAATATTTATTCATAAGACATAAAAGGGTAGACGACCATCATCCAAAAACCCTTGAGTTATTCAAAGCCAATGAAGGCTATTGTATTTTTTGCATGTCCATAAACTTGGATGAGGAAATTGTACTTGAATGAATTTTAAGGTAAAGCCTAAAACAATGTGCACTTCCAACAAGATATAAAATAAAATAAATTTTTCTAAAATATAAATAGATTACTGGGATAAACCACTGGGGGTAATACCCCCAGAATTCGAGTCGTCCTTGCTAACATTAATGGCGTCTTGGGCAATTTCAGTTGAAGCATCGTCCACCATGTTAGCGTCCTTAGAGCTTGTCAGAAACAAGAAACTCTCAGTGGCAATAGGGATCTTGAAGGAGTCAAAGTCCATCTCAGGATAGGCCTCCTTGGCATCAGAAGAAAAGTCCTCATAGCCAGCAGCATAATGACGATCCAGACGAATCTTGAACTTATCTGACTTCATGAAGGCTGCAATGGCTTCCTTCTGGCCTTTTCCATAGACGAGGTGAGCCCTAGAACCTTCCCCTCAAGGTGAGTAATATGGGTCACCTTTCAATGGAGTCTGCCTTGAGCTCTTCCACTTTGTCCTTCAACTTCCTCTTAATTCCCTGTAGACAAGTAAGATCATTAGTCAGCCTGACCTTCCCCCCCCCCCCCTTTCTTCAAAAGAACCTCCTTGTTCAGCTCTAAACTCTTCTCCTTGGCAACCTTAGCTCGTCACAAAGCTCCTTGGCTTAGGTGGACACAGTGTAAAACTTTGACATGGCCTATAGATGGACGAAGGAGAGTTAGAAATTTTCGTTGAATCTTTTAGAAAATAAAATAAAGATAATGAAACTACATACCTTGAAAAGGTCATGGATGGCAAAACGCTCAAAGTCCTTCACTAACATGTTACAACATGCGTTCACCTCATTGTCAGTGATAAGCCCTTTAAACGTCCTTCAGGCATAACCCTCGTCGAGCACCAAATTGGGGGGACGCTTGGTTTGCTTTGAAGGATGAGTCTTGTGAGGAGCTTTGGCTACAGGAGGAGGAAGGTTCTTAGGCTAGACAGGTGGAATGGTTTGGATGGGAACCAAATTCATTGCTGGGTCATCTAGGTCTACCATTAGGGAAGTGAATTTTGGAACCTTGGGAAAAGGAGTCTTGCTAGACTTTTGCTTCTTGGAACCTCGACAACTTGGAAGGTCACCAAGGTCCACAGAACTAGATATTCCCTTCCTCTTCCTAACCTGGACAACAGGCTTCTAGACGATCGAGGGAGTAGCATTGTCTTGAACTTGGACATCCTTTTCACCCTCAGTGCCATTGGTGATAGCTTTTTCCTTGTTTTCCTTTATAGTGGCTAACCATATTTAAAAAAGAAAAAAAAGAAAAAAAAAAAGAGTTAATTAAAAAAAAAAAAAAAAAGCGAGTTAATTAAAAAAAAAAAAAAAAAGCGGGTTGGACAATGCTTACTTCGACGAGTGGTCTCCTCGTGGGCAAGGTTTTTAGTAGTAGGCTCAAGATCAAGTCAACAAACAGCTAGACAATTGAAGGTTACCAAATTATGGAAGGATTTCTTAGGGTAAGCATGAGCCCTATTGATACGCTCCAAATGAAAGTCGTCCCAAGTGTGGATGAGTAATAGTTGCATCAATATAAAAGAAGGTTAGACAAGAAAGAATTAAATAAAATAAACAAAATGAAGGAAGAAAGACATACCCTTAGGATGAAGACGATCTAGGGAGCTGGTAAAAGGAAGGAAGGGGGCACTATTTATATCAATTGGGTCCCCAGCCCAATTTCTAGAAATAATAAAGAATTCTTTTTTCCAAAATCTGTCAGAAGAACTATGGCCCTTAATCAAACTAAATTGAGGGCCCCTAGATGAGAACTGTTAAAAACCAGTAGATTGTTTAATCTTTGAGGGCTTATAGCAATAAAGGAACTCGTCCACTGTGATTGGACAGTTCCCCTTAAGCACCTCACACCTTAACACTTGCATGACAAATATCGTCCTCCATCCATTAGGATTGAGCTGGTTTGGTCCAATACCCAATCTATGGAAGAGACTTTTACAAAAAGAATTTAAAGGAAACCTAAGGCCTGCTAAAAGTTAAGAGGTATATACACCAAGACCTGAAGAAGGAGAACAACACCATTTCCCTTTTTTAGGTAGATGAGGCCTAAATTCATTAGGAATTTGGTATCTACCTACAAGAGTTTAAAACTTAATAGCATCCAAAGTAGATGCCACCTTAGGGGCACAACTATAGATTATATTTTCTTCCTTCTCTTCGTCTTGAGGAGGACTAGTTGACCTTCTGGACGAGCTCCATCCTATGTTGCATCTCCTGGAATTTCTTTAAAGGAAAACCAGGGACCCAGACGAATAATGCTCATCTAGAGAACTACTATCACTACTACTTGTACTACCCTCGCTACTACTCTCATAACTACTACCACCATTTCCTGGGGACACGTCTTGGTACTCATCTATCTTTCTCTCAATACTATCACTAGACATAGACATAATTGGAAGAATGAATAAGACGAAAACCTAAGGATGAAGGGAATGAAGTACCTAACGAGACTAGAAGACGAGGCTCTTGGACGAGAGGGTAGAAAGGAAATTATCAGAAGAGTGAAGGGTAAGAGAGAGAATGTTCATATTTATAAGGCCTAGAGGGGTGTCAACAAATCGATGCGGACCAACTAGAAGCTGACACGTGGTATTTTCCTCAAAAAGATGAATCGACGTAACAAGTCAACCAATGAGATTATGACACGTGGCACAATCTGGAACAATAAAATTCCACCTGAGTAAGGACAACACATGGCATAATGATTGACCATTAAAATGTTGACACGTGTCAAAAGTAAACAGTTGTATTACAGTATTCTAGAAGACCTTTGGACAAAGGAGGCAACTAATGGTGAACTAAAAATTGAACCATCTCCAGTTTGGTCCAGGACCAAAAAGGTCAACCCAACATAAAAAGATCGTCCACCGTTAGGAGGTCGTCCATGGGTATGAAGGTCGTCCATTAGGGAAACACCTGGACAACTTCTCAACACTCAGACAATTTTCAGAATGAATTTATAAACAAAAGCTTATAATTCATACCACGTTCTACTATTTTGAAGTCTAAGCAAAATCCTTGTTCATCGCTATAACTTCCCACTAAGTTCTTAACTTCTAATTAGGGCTGTCCAGACTCGACCGGAGCCCGACAACCCGGCCAAACCGCCTGATGTCAACCCGATTCCAACCTGAACCGAAGGTCTAGTTGGTTGGCGGTGGGTTTCCGTTCTCAAAAACCGACACCGGCAGGTCGAGTGGCGGGTTTGCATCTCCAAAACCCGAGCAACCCGAACCCGACGAAAGCTAAAAAAATTCTAGCCAAATCCTGCAAAACCAAGCCAGATCCAGTGAGATCTCGATTAGATCTAGTGAGATCTCAACCAGATCCGGCTATATCTGGTGGGATTTAGCTAGATTCGACCAAATTACAGCAATTTCTAGCCAAAAAAATGCAGATTACATTAAAAAAATCCAATCTCAAGTGAGATTTTTCCAATTTTCGGCGATATTTTCTAGTTTCTAGCAATATTTTCCAATTTCCAGTGAAATTCCAGATTCCAGCATTTTTTTTTTTTTTTTTTTTCAGATTTCGATGCCTTTTTTAATTCTGACAACTAACCCGACCCGGCCCGACCTACGCTAACCATCACCCAAAACCGAACCGATCGATTTTTTCAACGGTCGATTTTGGGTTCCTCCACTCGACACTGACGGGTCGAGTTCGAGTTGGGTCCAAAACTGACCCGGCCCGACCCGTGGACAGCCCTACTTCTAGTGGCAGTCGTAGAAGATAAGATTGAACCTTTTAACTTCTATAGCAGTCGTGAAAGTTAAGTGTGAACCTTCTAACTTCCATACACGTTGAGGAAGTTACCGAACAAGTAACCACTCCAAAGCTCACTATATAAGAACTCATCCACATCAAGTGAAAGTAAGTTTCCACTACTCCTAAAGTTGGAATTCTTGAGTTCTAGAAAAAAAACTAACTTAAGCATTGGAGGGTTCTTGCCCAGTTCACCTTGATCACCTTTGATCTTGTTTTTCTTTCTTTTCAGGCCTTCCAAGCAATCACTAGCCCAGAAGTCCGGAGCATTCAACCTATTGATTTTCTTTATATCATCAAAGTTTATGGGAGATATCATATTGGATAATGTAGGGTGGGCTAGGAAAGGGATTGGGCCAATCCACTGCTTTGAATTTGAAAATAAATTAATAGCTTTATTTGTTTTCTCACTTTTTCACTCATTTCATTCGCTAGCCGATTCTGAATTTAACCCAAAGTTTTTCTCTTTTGTCATTGAAGGTTGATGTTAAAGGAAGCTGCTAAATTCTCAAAATCATAATTCACCCCAGAAGAAGAAGTAGAAATCCTATCCCTTGTTCTCTCATAAAGTTAGAGGTGTGCAACAAACCCACAAACCTAGTAAAACCAACATAATTCAACCCAAACCTCTGGGTAGGGTTAGTTTTCAAGGGTTGGGTTATGAATTTTATATTTATTTATTTATTTATTAATTTTTATACGATGGTTGGGTTGGATGTGGGTCAAAAGATTCACAAATCCGCCTAACCCAACCCAACCCACCTATATCTAATATATATTTAAAATTTAAAAAAATATATTATATAATTTTGTTATTTACTTTTTTGTCTCTTTTCATAAATAAAACCCAAATCATAAGTTTTCCTCATATAGTTTGTGTTTGTATGGTGTTATACTCATAGTTATTGGGTTATAAATTTGCTCTTATTTGTGGTAGTGTTATTCTAATGCTCAATATAATAATAATAGTAATTATAAAAAAAAATAAAATAAAGGGTCCAACCCTACTCACGAGGAGTAGGTGGGTTGGATTGGATTGAATATTTTTTAATCCACTATGGTAAGTTGGATTGAAAAAACTTCTCAACCCCATTTAACCCGATCCATGCACACCCCTAAATAAAGTTCACCTCCATACCCATCATTTCATTTCACTTGTTGGGTTACTGGGCTTTTTATCATATGATATGAAAAATTCTTAGATTTATGTTTTTGTTGGGTTGTGATGTTAATTGTTTGTTATGAACAAATGTTTCAAAATTGAAATCTTTGAGATTAAGAATTTTTTTTATGGGGTTTGATTGAGTTATGTTCTGATTTTTTTATAGAGGCTGAGATTCAATGTAACATTGGGTCCTTCTAAAACCAACCCTTATCTGTTTCAGACATGTATATTTGTCCAGTAAGCTCTGTTACCTACCCAATTCAATACTTGTCAAACATATCCCAAATGTTAACTTTATTTCCTTTTTAAATTTTGTATTACAACATTTTAATACTTCTTGGATTGGATTCTATTGGACACACCTTGCAAAATAAGACTTAAATGAGTTTAGGGAATGGGATAAAAGAAAACGTACATGGATCCATAACAAAAGATTCATTACACGGGTTTTAATGTTTGAGGTAAAACTTAGTTGTAGTACCCAATTAAATTCAACCATGTGGTTGCATTGGCCAATAATTTATATCCTTGAATTTGATTGTCCTTAGGAAACGATAATATTATTTGTATTGATTGGTCAATGCAATACTGAGAAACCTAATGTATAGCATCTAAGGAATCGTACTTAAGTTTTGTGTCAAATTGTTAATTAATTCATCTTTTATTGACTTATAGATTAGGAACACAAGTTTTATAATCTACTTTGATTTTACATTAGTTTTTAATAATATAGCTGGGAGTTGATTTGGTCTTTTGCTTTAAGCGTATGTGTACGTGGGTGATATTCTTCCATTTCATTTCTTATTCAATATACTTAAAGGATTGTGCATTCTTTAAGTTCTCACTGCAACTGTTTAGCCAACAAGGTTCTCGATTTTGAGGTTGTTTCATTGAAGCATTTTCTTTCCAAAGTGGAAGAACATCATGACAATTCAATTGTTTGAAATTGCAAATCAATCAGATGATGGGGAAAGTGAATCAAGAGAGACTGGCAGAATACCTTGGAGACCTACAGCGCAAAGAGGACACAAACGACCGTTATGTTGCTGCTCTGAGAGGAGAAACATTGACCAGGAACCATAGGTGAGAATACAGGAAATCCCAAAACAAAGTGACACTAAGGCTACCCTGGAATAGAAGGCCTACAAAGAAGTAAAGTAGATGGGGAGTGATTTGCTGTTTAGGCATAATGGAAAGTCACAGTTTTTGGATGTTATGCAGCATTTTCTGGGCTGTGTTTGTTTGGGAATATTTCAGTATAACATAGTGATTGGCTGCTGTTTCTTTATATAAATAAATCTTTTTATTATTGCTATTCAAATTTGCATATCAGGTTCTTAGTCAAGCCAATTCTCTGCTATTGCTTGCTGGTTTTTGTAGGATGATCATGTTTGGATGGAGAGGGGAAGGAGGGGGAGTAGAGGGGAGTGAGTAGAATTGACTAAAAATAAGCTAATTTTAGGCTACATCTACTCTACTCTCCCTCCCTTCCCCTCAATCCAAACAGACTATTAGTCATGAAGAAAATTTAATGCCAAATTGCTTTTGTTTACATTTGTTAGACCTTAATGTAACTGTTATCTTGGTTTGATACTTTAAAAAAACAAAGTTATTTATAATTATGCAGAAATAAGAAGATAGATGTCATTTGCTCAATCCTTCTGGTCAGGAGGGGAACATATTTGTAGTATTGAATGGCCCACTGGTAATTTGGAATCAGATATTAGAGATCAATAGATCATCTCTAGAACATAAGCTATAGCCTTTTTAGAATTCATGTAGCCAATTTGTGAGGTTTACTCTTATTAATATAAGGAGGTCTATACAAATGTCACCCTCGATTTTAAACTGAGTGTGAATTTGATCCTTGTATTTTTTATTTAAACAATTTAACACCTGCACTTTAGTTTTCTAACAAATTAAACCTTTTTACTAGCACATTTAATCATGATATATACGTAGTTTTTTCTACGTCATCAATAATTTTGATTTAGAAGTCTCATTGATCATTGATGCCAATATGGTAGCATTGTGAAGTTCATCTTATCTGCACAAATACGAGGTCTGGAGGGCCCTCAAAGAGCTGCCCAAAGTTGGTGGCAAATAAGAAATTGCAGAAAATCATTAGAAAATGGAAAAAAAGAATGTAAGAATTTTATTTTATTTATGGATAAAAAGTTATAAATTTATAACTTGCTTAACAAACAGTTACATCAGCCACCAAAGCAGATTAAAAACAAACACTGTACTTCACATATTCACATATTCAATTGACTAAAGTAGGATTCCTTGAACCTGCATGTGAATTTCCTCAGTGAGATGGTCAAACGGAGCATTTGTAAAAAAATAAATAAAAATTAAAAAATTAAAGCAAACGAAAATCCCAATCTTTTATTTTTTTGTTCTGAGAAGTTAATAGCCAAGTGGGATTCTAGAACATATGCCCGCCATAAAAAATAAAAAATTCAAGCTACCAACGCGCTTTTATTTCTTCTGGAAAGTGAACACGGCAAGAGAGTGCATGAGAATGTATCTTTGCTGAAACTTCCAAATCATCAATATCAATTGTCAATATGTATTTATATATATATATATATATATATATATATATATATATCTAAAAATTGAAGTATAACATTTATTGTTGCTATATTCATGTTCAACCATCTCATCCGTCACATCATTAGTAATTTTTATATTTATTTTTTACCTTTATTTTTGTTACAGTATTTATTAACTATATAAATATATTGATTTTACAAATTCATTTATGGCGGTTTTAATTGTTCATCTACTTTAATTTTGATGTTATAACTAAATAATAATTTAATGGAAGATTAAAACAAAAGTGTTGTCTACATATATTCCTCTCGGGTGGTTTTAAATTTAAATATTATTTTGCTCTTTTATTTTCATTTATTTTGTCTCTTCTTATTCTCATCTTCTTACTATAAATTTGCTACTCTCTTTCATTCTATGCATATTTTTTTCTATACAAAAAAGGTTCTCTCTCTCTCTCTCTCTCTTTTCATTTTTTTGTTGGATTTTTTGTTATTATTTTTCTTGCATTTCTACCTTAGATTGATGAATATTTGTGTTTTTTAGAATTCTACTTTTGATTGTTTATAACTGAAAAATGAAATCAATACAAAATAAAAAATATTTTAAAAAAAAATTGTCTATAAAAAATGTATTCACAGGTCTTTCTTAATTATTAATTGGTAGAAAAGATACAACTTGATAGCTGCCCATAGGAGGATCTCCAACTAGAGGTTTATACCCTCATTGTCTTATTATTGACTAATTCATGTGTTTTCCTTGATGCAAATATTTTTTTTTATCATTTTATTTACAACACTAATTACTTTTAATGAATAGTATTTGTTGTTGATTTAATTTGGAAAAAAAAAATCATATTACAATAAATCTATTTGATTGGCTACTATTTCTTTATATAAATGAATCTATTTGTTTTTGCTATTCAAATTTGCATATTAGGTTATTAGTGAAGCTAATTCTCTGTTGTTGGTTGCTGGTTTTCGTAGGATGATCATGTTTATTCATCACACTGATAAAGCTTTAATTCTAGGGCTCTGGATATTAGTCATGAAGGAAATTCAATGCCAGATTACATCTGTTTTTTTTTTTTTTTTACATTTGTTAGACATTAATGGAACTGTTATCTTGGTTTTATTTTTTATTTTTTATTTTTTTAAGTTATTTATAATTATGCAGCAATAAGAAGGTATATGTCATATGCTCAATTCTTCTAGTCAAGGAGGGGAACATATTTTTAGTATTGAATAGCCCACTGTTAATTTGAAATTAGATATTAGAGACCAATAGACCATCTCTAGAACACAAGCTATAGCCTATTTAGCATTTCTGTAGCCAACTGTGAGGTTTACCCCCTATTAAAATAAGGAAGTTTAAACAAATGTCAACCTTGATTTTAAAGTGAGTGTCAATTTGATCCTTGTATTTTTTATTTGAACAGTTTAACACCTGCACTTTAGTTTTGTAACAAACTAAACCTTTTTACTAGTATTTCCCATTAAAGACTAGCACATTTAATCATAATATATACATAGTTCTTTCTACATCATCAATAATTTTGATACCATTGTAAAGATAATCAAATAAGCTTTCAAACAATACCTTATTTGCACAAATCTGAGGTCTGGAGGGCCCTCACAGAGCTGCCCAAAGTTTGGTGGCAAATAAGAAATTGCAGAAAATCATTAGAAAAAAGGAAGTAAAATGGAAGAATTTTATTTATTTATGGATAAAAAGTTACAAATTTATAACTTGCTTAAAAGCTGTTACATCAGCCGCCAAAGCAGTCAAAAAAACAAATAGCACTACCAAACGTGCTTTGAATCTTTTTTTAATTTCTTCTGGAAAGTGTAAACCGAACTTGACAGTTGGCCATCTGTCCTGTCACGCGGAAAGAAAAAACACCGCAAAAGAGTTTGAAAGTATCTTCCTTGACACTTTCAAATTCTTATAAATTATGAACCAACACACAGCATTTTGGTATCAAATTCTCTCTCTCTCTCTCTCGCTCTCTCTCTCTCTTTCTCTCTTTCTCAATTCAGTTCTGTCAATCTCTCTATTCGGTATTATGCCGCAGCGCCTAGTTGATCCAAGTAAGTTCCAAAGAATTTCAAATTAGACAAGAAAATTTTTAGTATCTGAATATATAATTGCAATTTATGGTTTCTTATTTTGTAACAGAAGAAAGAAGTCATTCAATAATAGAGTCAGATTCCATTGTAGCAATCTTCCCACCCTACAGCTCTGACACTGAAAGTGAGAGTAGTTCAGAATCTAACGAATCGCCTCCACAATCCTCTTATTCCCTGGAGACTATAGAGACGATCTTCCCACCGTGGAGGTCTCCGAATCATTCAGATAGTTTTGAAAGTTTTGAAGAAATATTTCCGATTGATCATTTCATATCACAATCCTCTTATTCCATGGAGACTATAGAGACGATCTTCCCACCGTGGAGGTCTCCGAATCATTCAGATAGCTCTACACGCACGCCCCAACACAAGTAAGCATGATGTCGGAGCACAACCAAAGTTATTTTTGAAATTTATTAGTATTTCAGATTTTGTATGTATATATATTTGATTATTTAGAGTTCAGATAAGGATTAGATTTCATGTCTTTTAGATAGGGATTAGTTTTCAGCCAAATAAATCATATACATGGTTCATAAATTATCACAATCATTATATTTAACTAACATTTAACCTGCGCGCTGCGCAGGAACATTTTACATAGTTAAAATTCAATCAACTTTACATAAAAATATAATAATAATAAAAAAATACATTAAAATTCATTTGGGTAATGTTGTACATCCATTTGTTTGTCCTGCTTGTAATCAATTAATTATGCTTTTTTTCATTTTAAGAATCAAACTAAGTCTTAAAAATTTACATCAAGTCAATTTTTATAATGATTCGATATACATTATAAACTATTTTAAATTGTATGTGCAAATATTTATGCTAGATATTATTAAGAATTTCATAAATCATAGATCAATGTAACAACTCTGAAATTTTAACATAAAAAATTGAATAAAAAATCACTACATTAGAAATATTGTTAAAAAAACCATTTACAATTTATTGAGGCTATAGTGGAGAAGTTGGAGCAATGTCTTTCATTCCTCGTTTTTAATTGTTTTTTAACAGCATTGTCATTAGCATATTTTCAAAATACAACACATAACCATCAATTCATTAAAACAATCAAAACCTTACATGTAGAAAGAAAATCTATTGAGAAATAGTTGAAGCACATTTAATTTTTGTTTTTTGTTTTTTGTTTTTTTTTACATTTTTGTATAATTATCAATTATTATAATATTATTAATATATTGATTAAGATAAAAAGAAATTAGTGTTTAAACTTTAAAATAATAAAATACTGATTATGTAGTGATCGAATGGAATGAGATTGAATATATTCACTTACTCTATAAAATTAGATTGCTTGGTTTTCTAGAAATAACATATAGTAAATTTATGAGATATTGAGTTACAGTATTAATATATAGGGTCAAAACGTCAAATATTACAAAAAACCTTAGTTCTACACCAGTGGCAGCTCCAGGAATTTTTTTCAGGGTGTTCCTCAATAAGCATAAATTAAATAATCTAATAAAAAGAAAATTTTTTATATTGACAACAACAATAATAAAAAAATACATAAATACATAAAGTTTACAATTGCCTTCTATGTGATTTTCTTAACAAATATTTGTCCATAATTCTAGTAAAAGAATAAACAATAAACTATAAGTTCATTTGAAATATTAATAAAATTATTAATTATTGTTGTTTAGTTGTTTCATTAATTTGTTTGTCTTTTATAAACTATAATTTGTTATATTGTTGTTTCATTAATTATAAAATTATTAATTGTTGTTTAGCCTAACATAATTTAATTTGTTTTTCTTTTATAATGTATTAGTTAATTAAATTATTAATTATTGTTTATTAGTTGCTTCCCCCAATTAATTATTGATTAATTAAATTATTGTTTATACTTATGTATTAATTAAATTAATATTTATTCAATATTTTTATATTATAATATATTTCATTTAAAATCTATTTTTGGTGAATTTCTTGCTCATTTGTGATATTTTCACCTAAATTTTATGTTATATTTTGTTTATTACTAATAACAAATTTATTCATTGATCCTTTTTGAGACTCAATTAGTTTTTCTTCTTTTTTTCTTTTTAAAAATTTTTCATATCCAAATGCATATTTTCTAGTAGAAATTTCTAATCAAAAAATATATTTATAAAGACTAAAATAAAAAATAACTTTCAAGTGTAGAGCAAATAAGAAATAAAACCTAATTTATATAAAAATTATTGTTGTAGTTTCACCGAACAATGACAAGTTTTTACAATCTCAACCTGCATAAATAAATATTTATTCATTATATTACCAATAACTAATATATATATATATATATATATATATATATAAACACAATATTAAAAAAAAATTAAACACAAAACTGTACAAGCCCAGCCAAGAGGATGTCTGCCAAGATGGCACCCACAAAAAACATAAAACAAATCCTATTGCAAAAATTTAAAAAAAAAAAAAAAAAAAAAAACGCAGGCTTAACAAAAATAAAATAATAAAATAAAATAAATTTCGAAGGCCCAAACATGGTGAAATGTCTAGCCCACTGCCCAGAGAAAACTTAAGGTTATGTTTGGTAACAGTTTTTGTTTTTTATTTTCAAAAACTTGTTTTTAAGAATATAAAGAAAAACCAATTTTCTTATATTTTTGAAATCAAAAACATGTTTGGTTAGCTGAAATTAAAAAGATAGTTTTTTGAAGAAAAAAATAGAAAATACTAAAATATGTTGTTACTAGGATTTAAACTCTAATGCTAACTCATTAAATAAGACAGATTCATTTAATTAAATGAGTGTTTTCATTGACTTTTGAAAATTAGAAACTAAAAACAGTCTTTTGCATGTTTTTTATTTCCTACACAAATTGAGTTTTGAGAACAGTTTTTATTTTTTGTCCATTTAGGATTGACAAACAAGTTTTTTAATCTCAAAAATAGATTTTTTTTGAAAACAGAAAATAAGAGGAAAAAACAGTTACCAAACATATCCTAAGTCTTTAACAAATCTAAAGAAGAGTCTAGAGAAAGGCCAAAAGGAAAAAAGGCAAAAATCCAAGTACCTCAAAACTCAAAACCCATTTAGCCATTCTTCAATTTTACAGAATCAAAGGTACACATGAAACCACTAAAAAGACCAAAGGTACACATGAAACCTCAAAAATTACCAAAATTTCGATAATTTTTTAGGTTTTGGGGTATTTTTGTCATTTTTTAGATTTTGGGGTAGGTCATTTTTTAAATTTTGGAGGTATTTCAGTCATTTTTTAGGTTTAAGGTGCATTTTTACCATCTTATAGGTTTAAGGGGTATTTTGGTCAATTTTAAGGTTTTGGGAGTATTCTAGTCATTTTATAGGTTTGGGTTATTTTGGGTCATTTTTTAGGTTTCAAGTTTATTTTGGTCAATTTTTAGGTTTCGGGGTTATTTTGGTCATTTTTTAGGTTTTGGGGAGTATTTTGGTCATTTTTTAGGTTTAGGTGGTATTCTGGTTAATTTTAGGTTTAGGGGGTGTTTTGGTTATTTTCTAAGGTTTCAAGGGAATTTTAATCTTTTTTCAGGTTTATGGAGTATTTTGGTTAATTTTTAGGCTTTGAGAGTATTTTAGTCATTTTTAGGTTTCGGGGGTAATTTGGTCATTTTCTAGGTTTTGGGTGTATTTCGGTAATTTTTTAGGTTAGGTCGTATTTTGGTAAATTTTTAGGTTTTGAGGGTATTTTGGTCAATTTTTAGGTTTCAGAAGGTATTTTGGTCATTTTCTAGGTTTAGGGAGTATTTTGGTCATTTTTAGGTTTTGGGGATATTTTGGTCATTTCTTTAAATTTCAGGGGCATTTCAGTTATTTTTTAGGTTTATGGGGGATTTTGGTCAATTTTTTGGTTTCGAGGGCATTTTGCTTATTTTCTAGGTTTTGGGGATATTTTGGTAATTTTTAGTGGTTTTTAAGCATATTTGGTTTTTTTAAAGGTTTAGTGCGTATTTTGGTAATTTTAAAGGATTTTAGGAGTACTTTGGTCATTTTCAAGTTTTAGGGGCATTTTTATAATTTTGATTATTAGGTAATTGGGTGGGTTGGGGTTTACCCATGATAATTGGGTGGGGTGGGGTTGGGTTTGGGTCAGAAGTAATTAGTTAAGTGGGTAATAAATAGGTAAATGAGTTTTATGTACCCAACCCAATTATGCCTACCCGAATCCCACCCATTTGACACCCCTAGCCTCTAAGCATGTTACTACTATAAAATGTTGAGATACCAATGTAACACACACATATAAGAAGAATTCGAATAATGATTGATATTCACCTAGTGTGAGTAGCAACTCTTACTCATCTAGAGCTTTTCTTTTATCTATATATACTATAAAATATATATACTATAAAATCGAAGATGTTGGACCTTTTTTGACCTTATGAGACGTCCCCACCTTAGCTTTGCTGCCTCTGCAATTTTACACCTTATTGTTATTTATTTATTTTTTATTTTTTTGACTTTATGAGAAGTTGCCATAGCAGCTTTGCCGCCTCTAAAATTTCATACCTCATTGTTATTTTTTAAATAAATTAATCTTTTTGCTTAAGTTTTTTTTTTTAATATATATTTCCCACCTGATAAACTTCCTCTCTCCTCCTGCTAAACCCTTTCTTCTTCATTATTTTTGTTCAAAGTCGTCAAACGTAGTAAGCCGTCTTTTTGCCTCTCTCAATTCTCAAAACCTCAAAACCATAGCCTAGGAGCACTATCTGATTCTTTTCTGCCACATAACCCAATATGCAATTCATAAATCACCAATGTTTCTTTCTTTTCTTTTCTTTTTTCCTTTTTATTATTTATTATTTAAAATTTATGGAAACTTCTCTTTCATATGTGCTTGAAATTTTCTTTCTTAATCTTCTTCTTCTGTTTTGTTTAGAATTCTTTTTTTTATTTATTTATTTATTTATAGTATTTGGGTTAATCTCCATATTTATATTGACAAATTTTTCATGGTTTTGGTTACTGGGTTGAAAACTTCAACTAATTATTGGATATTATATATGATAAAAGTGTAAAACATCACCCAAATGTATTTTTAAACAAGAAAATTGGTGTTAAATATGATTTAAGTTTTGTTATTTTGTGTTGATTGTCTTAGATTTAGATATTTTTGTTATTGGTTTGATTGTTTTTAATTTAGGTTTTTGGGTTTTTGGTTTTGATTAAGGTTGAATAACGAAGCAAAACGAAAAGAAGGGCACATTCGAAGACATTTATAACCCCATTTAGAGAAGAAGTGGAGAACGTGGAATAATAGGAATGGAAAATTTAAGCTTTGTACCAAATTAACATCTTGGGCAGTGTTGGTGTAGTCTCATAGAAAACAAGTAAATACTTATATGTGTGTGTGTATGTACACACATATATATATATGAAAACCATTGTATTAAATTTAGTCGATTGAATTCTGATTCAGATGAATAAATAGTTCAAAACAATGTGTATATATATTTTTATTTCTTTTGCTCCTCTTAGATGTTGTTACAAAGTATATTTGTATATTGGTTGCTTCAATATCTATGAGACTACTAATATAGTATTTTGTACCATAGATATTACACAAACAATGTGGAATGAAACTTCATATACATTTGGGTTTAAAGACAATTTTTATGTTTTAATTTATTACAAATGTTTTTTTAAAGTTGTAATATCTATGGGACAATATAGTATTTTGTGCTTCAATTTATTACATTTGTTCTTAAAATATATATATATATATATATATATTTGAATGATATCTTGAATAATTATTCTAGCTACAATATAATGAAATGAAGATTTGAAATAATATCTTAAATTAAGATAAGAAAATATGCAACATCTCATATTCCATATCTTTCTCATGCATCACAAGGGTTAGTGACTAGTTATTCCTAATTGACCAAGTCACTTGTCTAACTTAAATCATGCATGCCAATTTCTGAATAAATTACCAATATGTTGTTATCTTTAAATAATAAATCATTAGTCCTGGCTAGGATAAATAGAGGTATTCAACTTAAATAACTAAGAATCATTATAATGTAGGCATTGAAGATTGGTATAAAAGTCAAGCATCCATACAAATGGCATTACCTAAAAGCAAAAAAAATTATAGAATTTAAAGCAATAATAGATCTTGATGATTCTTAAATCAACTAAAATGTATATTAGATATTGATTAACTTCTAAGCAAAAATGATCATTATGGTAATTTTTGATGACTCATAATAATTATTGCCTAATCTACCTAACCAATTGTATTATACATATATTGCATTAGAAACCACTTCTCAATTATCAATGAAATTTTCCAAAAAATCCATCCAAGATGACCATTAACCCCATTTCAATAGATTTATTCTTTAGAACTTAAATAAGTATCACTTTTGACCAATGAGTTTAAGCTGAAAAAATTTTATGGAGCTAATAAGATTTTCTTGAACCTGGAAAAACAAAACAAAAACAAAAGTCAAATTGAGAGGATGCAAGGAGAAATGTTCTAATGTTTTTGAAAATGATAATATCTCTTTGAGAGTGTGTGCATGTATGTAATGCTTATATAATGATAAACTATAGGTTCTAAATGAGGCAGTCAATGAGATTCCAAGTTGGTGTGTAGAATCAAATTTCAATTGTGCCTCTGGTAGTTATTCTCTAATCATGAATGGATACCTTTTGTGATTTAAGTTGTGAATTACAAGATAGGATTGTGAGTTTGCTATTCTTGCAGATCACTTATCACAAAACTTAATGATATTGACTTGCTAAAAAAAATTACTAAAATCCATACAACTGTAATTTTCTTTTGGTATTCAAGTAATAACTTTGGAATATTTTTTATCATACATTACAACATAAAAGGCATCGAATGAGGTAAATAATATAATAAAATTGATAAATAGTATCTAAAAGAAGCACTAAAGGGGAACACATTGCTTAATAGCATAACCAAAAGTGATGCGGGATGCGTGCTTGCTCACTCCCAAATGCAGAAGATTGTAGCAATATTGAAAATTCAAATAAGTGTATAAACACCCTTGAACGTTTAGACCCCCAAATTACAACTTAACCAATTCAAGCATTATGTCAAACAACTAGTGTGCGGAAAATTAACATAAGCTATAATATGGAATTGGTAAAACTATCTAAGCCAAATTAAAATCACAACCCACAGCAGATAATAAAAAGGCAAAGATAGAGAGGAAGGAAGATGCAAACACAAAGACAACACGCGATGTGTTATCGAAGAGGAAACCGAAGCCCTCAGCGTAAAACCTCTCCGCCGCCCTCTAAGCGATAAACAATCCACTAGAAAATGTAGTTGGGATACATGGACAGCAATAGACCCTCCAAGCCTAATCTACCCAGTGCACCTAAGCCCTCCAAGCTTCTTGCTCCAACGAGATTGCGCCAAACCTTTTTCTTTTCTAGCTTCCCGGATTCCGCTACTAGACCGTAGCATCAACCAATGAAGATTGGTTCCTTCCTAACTGCTTCCCAGAAATCCAAACAGTTCTCTCACAGTAATGAAAATGGTGAGAACCAGGTTTGGTAAGATGCCTCTCAAGGATTTGACAATGGAGAGGAAGAGAGTTGAGGAATTTGAATAGACTCTAATGTATAGATTGTTGGTGAATCAATCTTGTTTTTCTTTAGGGTTTCTCTCTCAAAATTCTCTCTGGAAGCTCTCTTACATTTGTGGGTAAAAGGGGTATTTATACTGGAGTGGGAGAGGAATGTGAAACGTCAGGATTTACAAAACATGGGTGGCTCGTGGCTTGACTAAGTCGCGAGATCCAGTCGCGAGATAACCGTATGGCCAGTTGTCCTGTTTTGTTCTGTAGTGCTCCAGCTAGCATGACTGTTCACCTTCCGGCATGCTTGGCACGTGTGCTGCATTTGGAGGCTTGTAGCCGCGAGTCACCGGCGAGGCCAAGCCGCGAGACTCTGTTTTCTTGCACACTCTTAAGCAAACTTCACTCTATCTCACTCACTACCCTTACAACAAACCCACCTAAATACAGGGTTACTAAATGCTGAAATACAAGTAAATTTGGCACGGAATAAAGCCAATTAGATGGTTGAATAAATTCAACCTTACAAATATAATTCTCGGAGTACCAAGGTCGAACCACAAGGAATAGTGTAAATTAAAAAACAATATAATTAAACAACAATTTGGGTTTAGAAGAAAAGTAATTTTGCTTGGTGATTGTTAACAAGAATAATAAAAAAACTAATTTAAATCAATATTGTAAATACTAGGGCATTGGGGTGTTTCCCTATATGGATATGAAATTCTTTGTGATCTAAGAAAATATATAATTCTTAATTGATTATTCTTATATAAATAAAAACCTATGATTCGGTTGAATTGAGATAATTCAAGAATAGTTTTCAGAAAAACCTTTTCACTTTAAAACCTGATTTCTATATGAAATTATTAGAAATTCATCTAAACAATAAGAAAAACATGATTGAACTTATTGAAAGTATGGAAGATCTAATACATCAAAAGGAATCTAATTGAACAATCAAATATGTCGTTGTCTAAAATTTTAAAAAGAATCATATTGAATATTCATACCGTATAGAAGAAACATAACCCCTAACCCTAGCAAAGAGTTTTGGCTGCCATTAGAGAAAGGAAAATACAAAGTTTTTTCTCTGCAAAATTCGTTCTCTACAGCCTCCTTTCAAATACCCTAACGTAAAAGTTTCCAAAGAAAATAAAATTTTTACTATTTAATTTTTGTCCAGATTTACAACAGCAACTTGTGAGTTAATTTCAGCCTTCAAAAATTGTGAATTTTGAAAAACTCAAAACTGAAAATTTGTATATGTTTAAGTTACAATTCCAACCCATTTTCCTTTGACTCAATTGGAATTTTTAGGAGAGAGATACACCCAAAATACTGATCAGTGCTCAAATCTGATTCTTTTTCCTTTTCAAATTTTGCCTCTTTGATTTCTTTCCTTATTTGAAGCTTTCAAACATGGTAAACGACTCAAGCACTCCAGCTGTACCTCCTTAGACATTTAAGCATGGTCCTTTAGCTCCTATTTAATTCTAGTTGGCCTCCATTCTCTTAGAAACTCTTGTAAACTCATCCTTTAGCACCTCCTTAGACATTTAAGCAAGTCATGGCTTACTTATACAAATTAAGCATAATAATAAAGAGATAATACTCACATAAATATATAACAAATATACATTTTAAAGCATTATCAATGTGGAAGCGTCAAGAAGCAAAACACGCCTACCTCTAGAAAACAAGAAACAAAACACATTTGCTTTTGAAAATAACCTCAATCTCATGAGGATTCCTTGAATCCATAAGGGTCCTTGAATCCACAAAGAGAAAGGGTCTAGAATCCACAAAGAATAGAAAAACAAAAGTCTAAATTTTATTGATTAAATAATTGTTAAAAAACGTGTATAGACTTAGGGGCCTATTTAAGGGCATTGTAAAACTTGACAGATAATAAAATATATTTTAATAACTCCTAATTAATACCTAACCATAACAAGAATCAAATTTGACATAAAAAGCATTAAAGGCACCAAAAAACAAGGAAATAAATCACCTAAACCTAAAATAACGTTTTTTTTTTTTAACATAAAAATACCAAAATTTAAATTATTAAAAAATAAATAAATTCTAGATTCTGTCCTACATCAAAAGTCTGAAATAAACATAGAATATCATGCCTACCATCAAATTGTAATACTGTCAGACTGTAGTAAGACCAAGTTTCAAAGTTTTCTAAAGACATATAACCTAATATTGTGGCTTCTTTAGTGTGTGAGCTCTCAATTTATAAACTTTTGCCACCCATCATTCTCTTACAAAATAGACCTTAAAAGTATGAGATGATTAAGGAAACTGTCTAAAATAAGTTGGTATATCACACTATAATTTAGGTAAATCATAAACTTTCATCATTCGCAAATCGAAAAGAAATCATCTGAATTGAGTTTATTACTGCATAAAGCCTTGAATTACTAAATTTTCTCATGTGATTGCATTACAGATTCTCTACTTGTCAACTTAGCTTAATCATGCCTAGAAACCCTAATCCTCCCACTTTTGTTCTTGTGTCTTTATTTCATTTGTTCAACATGTCTCTGTTTGCCCTAGTTGTCTATACTAATATGTCTCTGCTTTCATGCTTTGTTTGTTTTGTTTGTTGTTTTTTCTTCACATGCTAGATTAGGGTTTTGATCACTTGAAATGCCATGAACATTAATACGATTTGTCCATGCATTGATGCATAAGTGTTGTGATGCAGTTGGGTAAGGCATGCATAGGTGCTGAGATTTGGGGTTCAATTGGTTCATAGTGGATTGATTGGGGAGATACCTTATTGATAAGTTGGATAAATTTGTTCTTCGGAGCTCTATTTTGGTTTACTCAAGCACATTCTTTATTCGCACTGTTCAATGTTATAAGTTGTGAGGTTCAAATTATTTGAATTGGTTGATTGAGGAACCATCCTGGAAAAATAGCCTTTATAAAAATAAATAAAGCCAATTTACATTGATTTTTGTGGCAACCTTCTCATAACTATTATTACTTCTCTTGATATCATGAGACTATAGGTTCAATTAGTGAATTCAGCACATAATTTTCTGTTCTAAATACTTTGAATATCACCTTGCTGCATTCTGGCTTAAGGCATAGATCTTTTCTTTTTTTCCCACCCTTTTGATAAGTTCTAAATTCATGGTTAAAAGTCCCCAAATACTGGTATTTCAAGGTAGTTAGAGATGTGGATATAGTGTGATAAAATAGTTCAGAAACTTTGGTTTGTTTAGATGATGACGATGGTGTGAATCTCAACCGTGTAAGTGTTATGGTGCTTCGTTGATTTCCTATATGGGTAGCTTTGTATGAATACAATTTTCCTTGATTCAAAACTATTGGGAGTTGAGATTGTGTATCAAATAATCAGATGCCAAAGCCCACTTTCATATCATATAGGCACATTAATACAATTATAAAGCTCACAGAAAAGCAGATGAGCTCACATACTATTATACCTTTCTAAATCTGTTTGTGAATCAATCAATGCATGTTTGAGGAAATTTACATGTGGGGAGGGATTAGGTAACAGCAACACCTTAGCTCCAAAATCTTGGAGAGGCAGCATTTTAAACCAAAAAGAGTATGGTGGATTGGGGCTAAGAATGGAAGACTTTAATAGAGCTCGACTAGCCAAAGATTGGCTGGTCACTAGCAACAAATCAAGACAAAGCTTGGGTTCATATGTTGAATGCGAAGTATGTGTATGTGGGTAGTGCTACTTCCTGTCCTCCTTACACTAATATTCGATGTACACATAGGATCATGCATACCTTAAGTTCTCATTGCTACTATTTAGTTAGAGAATATTTAACTTGTTTAGTATAAGGGATTTCGATGTTGAGGTTGTTTCTATGAAGCATTTTCTTTCCAAAGTGTAAGAACATCATGACAGTTTAATTGCTTGAAATTGTGAATCAATCAAATGATAGAGAAAGTAAATCAAGAGAGACTGGCAGAATACCTAGAAGAGCTGCAGCACAAAGAGGATACAAATGACCATTATTGGAAAGTTATTGGCAGAAACATTAACTAGGAACCCACATCTAGACAGGGAGTAATTCCCTGCATAGGAATATTGGAAAGTTTCACTGTTGTTGGATGTAATGCAGCATTTTCTAGGCTGTGTTTTTTTGCTAATATTTTAGCTAACAGATTGATTGGCTGCTTAGGAATTGTTAATGTGTAATAGGGCTGTGGGCTTTAGACCCACCTTGTTTGCTTATATAGCACATATACTTGTATTACACACTCTGCCTCCTATATAAAGGCACTCATGTATATTTTATTCTTTAAGAAATACAATACATTCATTTATTATTTTTAACATGGTATCAGAGCCACTGTTCTAATCCGTTATTGTGCTGCTCTTAAGCAGTCTTGTCTTCTTGGGTGTCATCCATTGCGGTCGTCGTTGTCAGCAGCACCACTACTACCTCCACTGTGACTACAGTTCATCAAAGACCACTGCCTTGCCGCCACCATTACTTCCACTTCTCTGATTAGACCACAGATTGCACCATCAAAAAGTACACTCTCCAATCTGATAGCCTGCAAAAAATTGTCATCATCGGACCTCTCACGCGCTCCCATGTGCCACTACAAGTCTCAGTGGCACAATCATGCACCTCCACACGCTACCTCTATTCTTCATGCACCTACATGTGCCTCCATGGGCCAGAACACCATTTGTTGACATCATCGATTACATCATCTGCTAATGTCAGCCCTAGTGACGTCATCACTACCACATCATCATCTACTTACATCAGCATCAGTCAACTGCTTGCGTCATCTTGCTGATGTCATCACTATTGACCTCATTGACTGTTGGCTTTGACTTTGACTATTGACTTTTTTAAGAGTTGACTTTTTGCAATCCATGCTCTCCTTACCCAGTTTTTCACGTAGATCTCATTTTTGCAGTCTATTTTTGCATATTTTGCTTCTAAATGAAGAATTAGGGCATGTCTTATTTTTATTGCAACAATCGTAGCCGAGAATCCAATAAACGATTTTGCAATTTTTGCAAATGTTTTGGCCATAATATTGAGACTTGCTATCAACACAACAAATCAGCTATTTCCATTTTTGCTGCTACTGTTACTAACACTGAGAATATCCAACCAATGGCTCCCATCTCTACAAAGTCCAAGTCTTTTGGATCCACTATCACCATTTCCATAGCTAACCTTCAAAATATCATCACTAATACCATTCGTATGGTTGGTAATGCATCTTATTCCTCTTCTCTCTCAGTTTCATCTGGTATGTCTCCTTCCTCTTGGTTTATGGATTCTGCTTGTTGCAACCACATGACACCTTACTCATCCCTATTTTCTCAACTTGAACCTACACCACACCCTTTTAATATTCACACAGCTAATGGTTCCACAATGTTTGGTCATAATATAGGTTCTATCTCAACCTCTAACCTCTCGATTCCTAGGGTCATTAATGTTCCTAACCTTTCTTACAATTTATTTTCTGTGGGACAATTAGCTGAATTGGGTTATAGCATTGCCTTTGATTAATCTGGGTTTTTTGTGTAGGATCCAAGGATGAAACAGGAGCTTGGGCTGGTCCCAGAGTTGGGCGTATGTTTCCCATGGACAACCTTCATCTTCCACTTGTTGCTCCTATTTTTGTTGTTGCTACAGTTTCTTCTATTCCTTCCCTTGCACTTTGGCATGCCTGACATGGTCACGCAGCTTCCTCTTGGGTACAACACTTAGCTTCTAGAGGTTTGTTAGGTTCAATATCCACAAGAAATTTTGATCGTGTTTCATGTCAGTTAGAAAAACAACCAGCTTTGCCTTTCAATACTAGTAAATCAATGTCCATTGATATCTTTAACTTAATTCATTATGATGTTTGGGAGCCTTCCTCTATCTCTAATCTCTAGTATTGGTGGATCTCGATATTTTATTGTCTTTATTGATGATTATTCTATAGCTAGATTTTTCATATGAAATATCATTCTAAATTATTACAAGTATATTCTAATTTTGCAAAAATGGTTGAAACTCAGTTTTCCAAACAAATCAAAATTTTTCGATCTGATAATGCTCTTGAATACACTAAACATGTTTTCCAAGCTATTTTTCATTCCTATGGCACTATTCATCAACTAACTTGTCCAGGTACCTCTGAACAAAATGGTAGAGCCGAATGAAAATTTCGTCATATTCTTGATACTGTTCGTGCTCTCATTCTCTCTGCCAAAGTTCCTGCTCCTTTTTGGGACGAAGCTACTCTTAATGCTATTCATACTATTAATCGCATTTGCAATCCCATCATTCAAAATCAAACTCCATGTGAGCGACTCTTTAGGTCACCTCCAAACTATCACTATCTTCGTTCCTTGCATTTTGCCTGTTTTGTTCTTCTTCAGCCCCTTGAGTATAACAAACTTGAGCCTCGGTCTAGACTTTATTGTTTTCTTGGCTATGATAAAACTCAAAAGGGGTATCGATGTTATGATCCTTTCTCCCATTGTCTTCGTATCTCCCGTAATGTTGTCTTTTAGGAACATCACTACTTTGTCGAGCTTTCTCACTTCCGTGCCTTCTTGCCTATTTCCTCTATCTTAGATATTTTTCCAGATGAGCCACATATTCATTCTACTATTGCTCCTGATCCTCTTATAGACTTCTCTGTCCAACCACCAGATATTTTTGATGCCTCTCCTAAATCACCCTCTAATGAGCAGGTAAAAGATGAATAGGTCGAAGATGAACCACCCAACCCTTAACTTAGGTCCCCTGCTCTTGCTCCGCCTGAAGAACTTGCACAAGACATTCCACCTCGTCACTCAACTCGGGTAAGATCCATTCCTGCACATTTACTTAACTGTTATTGTTATACTGCCCTTACTGCACTGCACGAGCCTCACACCTATTGTGAGGCCTCCACTAATCCTTTATGGCAGATTGTAATAAAAGAGGAACTTGATGCATTATCTAAAAACCATACTTGAGATTTGGTGACTCTCCCCCCTAGGAAATCTCTAGTTGGTTGTAAGTGAGTCTACAAGATCAAGACTTGCTCTAATAGGTCCATTGAGCGATATAAAACTCATCTTGTTGCAAAAGGTTTTACAGAGGAGTATGAAATTGATTATGAAGAAAACTTTGCTCCAGTTGCTCGTATCTCATTTGTTTGTGCCCTCTTAGCTGTTGCTGCTGCCAGTAAATGGGACTTTATTCAAATGGATGTCAAAAATCCCTTCCTTAATGGTGATTTAAGTGAAGAAGTTTATATGCAACCTTCTCCTAGCCTCTCTATTGAATCAAATAAGGTTTGTCACATTCGACGTGATCTTTATGGCCTTAAGCAAGCTCCAAGAGCTTGGCTTGTCAAGTTCAAATCCACCATCTTTCACTTGGGTTACACTGTCAGTCCTTATGATTTTGCCTTATTACTTCATCGTATCAACAAAGACACCATTTTGCTTCTCCTATATGTGGATGATATGATCATAACTGGTGATGATCTTAGTGGCATTCAAGAACTCAAGGATTTTCATAGTTAGCAGTTTGAGATGAAAGATCTTGGACATCTCAACTACTTCTTGGGTCTTGAAATCACTTATTCCATAAATGGTTTTTATATTACTCAGGCCAAGTATACTTTTGAAGTGGGAGAGCTCGACAAAGGGGCGATGTTCCCAAAAGACAACATTGTGGGAGATACGAAAACAATAGGAGACAGGATCATAACACCAATACCATTTTATATTACTTAAGCCAAGTATACTTCTGAAGTGAGAGAGCTCAACAAAGGCACCATTTTGCTTCTCCTATATGTGGATGATATGATCATAACTGGTGATGAACTCAATGGCATTTACGAACTCAAGGATTTTCTCAATCAGCAATTTGAGATGAAAGATCTTGGACATCTTAGCTACTTCTTGGGTCTTGAAATCACTCATTCCATAGATGGTCTTTATATTACTCAAGCTAAGTATACTTCTAAAGCGAGAGAGCTCAATAAAGGAGCGATGTTCCCAAAAGACAACATTGCGGGAGATACAAAGATGATGGGAGACATGATCATTACACCAATACCCCTTTATATTACTCAGGCCAAGTATACTTCTGAAATGAGAGAGCTCGACAAAGGCACCATTTTGCTTCTCCTATATTTGGATAATATGATCATAACTGGTGATGATCATGCACATCTCAGCTACTTCTTGGGTCTTGAAATCACTCATTCCATAGATGGTCTTTATATTACTCAGGCCAATTATACTTTTGAAGTGAGAGAGCTCGACAAAGGAGTGATGTTCTCAAAAGACAACATTGTAGGAGATATTCTAGCTGGACTCACTGATAGCAGGACTGTTGATACTTCAGTTGAACTTAATGTGCATCCCTCGGGGGAAACCATTGTCTAATCCCTCTCTTTACAGACGATTGGTTGACAGCTTAGTTTATCTCACTGTCACTCATCTAGACATTTCCTATGTTGTTCACCAGGTGAGCCAATATCTGTCTGTTCCACGATCGACTCACTATGCTGCTGTTCTATGCATTCTGCAATACTTGAAGGGTACTCTCTTCCGTGGCCTTTTCTACTCTACTTAGTCTCATCTTGTTTTCTGTACATTCTCTGATGTTGATTGGGCAGGAGATCCCGCTGATCACTGGTTCACCACTGGTTATTGCTTTCTTCTTGGTTCTTCTCTGATTTCTTGGTGAAGTAAGAAACAAACCCTTGTGGCCCGCTTCTATACTGAAACAGAATAGTGTGCCCTTGCTGATACCACATCTGAGCTCCTATAGCTACGATGGCTTCATAAGGACTTAGGTATTGAATGGATCATCTGTAACTTGGAATTAGATATTAGAGACCTATAGACCCTATATAGAACACGAGCTAGAGCCTCTTTAGATACACGATTCATCTAAAGAGGTACAACTTATTCATCTCACATTAAATACATACTTTCCAAATATTTATAATATATTCATCTCACTATAACTATTATATATACAATTGCAAACTACTTCAGATACATGATTCAAATTGAAGTTTTTGATGTAGCAGACAAAACAACTTTTGTGATATTTGATCGAGATGCTGAGAAAATCATAAACAAATCTATGAGAGATCTTGTTAAAAAACAAACTGGAGGTACAACTTATTTAAATTAAATTAATGTAAAACTATTAATCATAATATATATTAAATTCCTCATATGCAGATTGATATTTGAAAATGAATCCCACATGATTTGAAGAAAATTTTAGGAAGAAAATATGTTTTCATACTTTGTTTGAATGAATTCAATCTAAAGGATGGTTTTGAAAATTACACAGTTGTTAAGATTTTTGATGCACCTTCCAATGGCAAAAAGGTATGGAAGAATTAAAAATACAAAATCTAATATGCTATATTAATTCTTTTGCTACACTATTCTTAAAGTAACAAAAAAATATAAAAACATTTACAAAAAACTATCACATCACTTAAATTTAATATGAATGCATATATCTATGCACAATCTTAGTGACAACAAATCCAAAAGTCCAAACTTTATAAGATCAAGTCAGAATCTTCCAATGTCAATTCAATAGTGATTAACACAAATGATGCAATAAAAGGAAAAAGTGATGAATACTCAAAAATTGAACAAATAGGGATGGATCAAATTTCAAATGTTGAAGATGAAGAAATAGATGGTGATAACATACCCCTCAACAAGATTTCGAGCATTGCCATACTGCAAAAACAAAGCATTGAATAAACAAAAAAACAAGATTTTACAATGAAGCTCTTTATCATATAACATAATAAAAATCAATAATATGGAATGAATTAACATGTTGTTATCAACTTTTATTATACAATATTACTCCAAAGTGGTTTTTTATTGGTCACTACTTGAATAGAATAATTATAATAAATATGTATATGCAATTTATAATTGTTATTTTATATGATAAACTCATTACTAACAAAATTTTGTAATAAATCTATATATATATATATATATATATATATATATAATAGTTAAGCTAAGAGAAACTCAAATTAGAATTCCAAATTAGAGTTCCAATTTTGCGCCACGTGTCCTAAATTATTTATTCTTAAAGAATTTTATTTCTTAATTTTAGAATCAAATGTGGGACCACATCATAAATATTCATCTAAGTGAGTTATTAAGTACAAAAATCAAAGAGTCTGGAATAAATGAATCTTTTTAAAAAAAGTGTTTCACAATAATTATTTTTTAAAAAATGGACAATTTACATTTTATACTTAATAATATCCTTAGAAATTTTTTTAAAGAGCTAACAAAATATAAAAATGACTATTAATAATATTTAAATTATATATATATATAGGAATTATATTATGCATCTTATTGTATATTTTTAAGTATTTCCATGTATATGCATGGGGTTATATGCTAGTATGATATAATATATGTACAACATTTTCCAAAAAAAGAAAAATTACATAAAACATTACAACATTATCTGTGCATTGCATGGACAACTCACTAGTTCTTACTAATTAATAAGACTAATTCACTCTGAGTGAGTTAGTAATACTTACTATGTAAAGATGTGTCACCAATAATAAAAAAGATATTCAAAATGTTCCTTTATTAAATTGTTTGACACCAATCATATTCTTGTCATATCAGTCTGTAAGTTTTTTGTCATAAAATTTCTATTAGTTTTAGCATTTTTCATTAACTTAATGGTGAATTGGTGATTGTGTTGTATTTCTATTAATTCATAATTTTTTTTTTAGTGGAAAAGATGCTAAAATTACTATAAATTTTATTATAAAAAACTTACAAACTAATGTGATATTTCAAAAAAAAAAAAAAAAAAAATAGTATTGAATTACTTACTATGATCGATGACATATCAATTTATAAAGCCTACGAATAAAAATTAAAAAAAAAAAACTTACTACCCCATATTAATTTGGGGGCCTTTCCATGTTAAGGGGTCAGGGGCCGGCCCTGTTTATGAATATCAACACACACTAGTAGGAATTATTCAACGCAGGGGAAAAGTTCATCTCCTTTCATGTATTTCTTCTGGGAAACTTCCTAAAATTCTTATAAATTACGAATACCAACACACCATTTTGGTATGCAATTCTCTCTATCTCTCTCTCTCTCTCTCTCTCAGTTATAATCAATCTCCCAGAATTATTTTTCCAAGGTCGGTATGCAGAAGCACCAAGTTGTTCCAAATAAGTTTTAAAAGAATTTTGAGTTAGACAAGAAAATTTTAGTAACTGAATACTATATAATTGCAATTTATGGTTTTGTATTTCATAAATTTTGTTTGCAGAATTTGTTGCCAGCAGCAACAACTCAAACCCTGGCGGTCCAACAATTCGTGAAGAAAGAAAACATTCAACAAAAGAGTCAGCTTCCATTGCTTCACTTTTTCCACCCAATAACTCTGACACTGATGATAGTTCAGAATCCAATGAAACACCTCCGAGATTTTCTCATTATTCCAATTCCATAATGGAAATTTTCTCACCAGCCAGGTCTAGTGATTCCGAAAATTATTTAGAAATAATAATTCCAAATTCTTCAATTCCACACTTCTTTCCACTCCCTAATGGACCAACAACAAGTCTTTCCATTCCAATAATCTTCCCACCCACCATTTCTGAAACTCAGACAGAAGATGGTTGCTCAAAATCTAACAAAACACCTCGTGCAGAAACACAACTCTCTTATTCCGTAGTTCCACTCTTACCACCAGCCAAGTCTCAAACAGACAACAGAAATTCTGAAAATTATGAAATAATTCCCACCGATCCTTCCATATCAACAGGTCCTAGACGCACAATCGGAACAGCAATCTTCAATCACTTGACTGAGTTTCTTAAGCTGAAGAGCAGTAACAGTCCAAAATTCACTCATCCCAAAAAAAATTCCATACTGTCATTCTTTTCCGCAGCCAAAGACTTGATCGAAATTATTGAAAGGAAACAATTTCCTTTGCAAATGCTACTTAAAGCCACTAACAACTTCTCAGAAGATCACAAGATTGGGAAAGGTTGCTTTGGCTCAGTTTACCGTGCCACTTTAGATGGTGGCCAAGAAGTGGCTATTAAGCGCCAGGGCAGTGCTCGTGCCTTCCTAATTGAATTGAAAGCATTGTTCCACCTCAATCACAAGAATGTTGCTTGCTTAGTAGGATTTTGTGAGGATGGTAATGAGTACGCATTGGTATACGAGTACATGAAAAATGGTACCCTTCATGACCATCTTCATGAGCTTCAAAGTACTCCTCTAATGTCATCATGGACTGCCCGGATTAAAGTGGCACTAGACATAGCCAGAGGCATTGAGTATCTACATGTGTATGCAGTACCACAAATCATACACCGCAATATCAAGACGTCTAACATATTATTAGATGCTACGTGGACTGCCAAAGTGTTTGATTTCTGCCTGTCTGAGAAGGCCCCCATGGACTTCAAGTCACACCATTTGGATTGTGTGGCTGGCACCATTGGTTACATGGACCCCGAGTACTTTAGTCTTCGGCAGTTGACAACCAAAATTGATGTATACAGCTTTGGAGTTGTATTGCTAGAAATGTTGTCTGGGTACAAGGCACTTCATAAAAATGAAAATGGTGAGCAAAGGCTTATAGTTGATTTTATAGTGCCATTCATTGCCCAAGATCAAATTCACAGGGTCTTGGACCCAAGAGTACCACCACCTACCCCAGTTGAAAGAAAGGCAGTGGCACATGTTGGGTCTCTAGCAGTGGCTTGTGTAAGTTTGAAAGGTCGAGATCGCCCATCAATGACTGAGATTGTAAATAACCTGATGCGTGTGTGGGTACAGGTTATCGGTGGTTAAAACAACTGAACGTTAATGTTCCTTCGCTGCTCTCTCTGCACTATTGATGACTTCCTCACCAACGACTCCAATACCAACCACAACCACCCCTCCCTGTTGCCTAATGAGATTTCACAACTGTATAAGCATTATGGAGCTTCGTTGATTTCGTATATTTGTAGCTTTGTATATATATATATAGTTTTCCTTGATTCATACTATTGGGAGTTGAGATTGTGCCAAATAATCATATGCCAAAACATACTTTCATATCATTACATGTTTGAGAAAATTTACATGAGCTCACATGCTATTATACCTTTCTACATCTGTTTGTGAATCAATCATTGAATGTTTGAGAAAATTTACATGGGGGGGGGGGGGGGGGGGGGGTGTTGAATTAGGTAACAGCAGCACCTTAGCTCCAAAATCTTGGAGTGGCAGCATTTTAAACCAAAAAGAGTATGGTGGATTGAGGCTAAGAATGGAAGACTTTAATAGAGCTTTACTAGCCAAGATTGGCTGGTCACTAGCAAAAAATCAAGACAAAGCTTGGGTTCACATGTTGAATGCAAAGTATGTGTGTGGGGGTGATTTTTTCCCAATTCATTGGCTTGCTTAGTGCTACTTCCTGTTCTCCTTACACTAACATTCGATGTACACATAGGATCATGCATACCTTAAGTTCTCACTGCTACTATATAGTCAGAATATTTTAACTTGTTTAGTATAGAGGATTTCAATGTTGAGGCTGTTTCTATGAAGCATTTTCTTTCCAAAGTGTAAGAACATCATGACAGTTTGATTGCTTGAAATGGTGAATCAATCAGATTATGGAGACAGTAAATCAAGAGAGACTGGTAGAATACCTAGAAGAGCTGCAGCTCAAAGAGGATACAAACAACTGTTATGCTGCTGCTCTGGGAGGAGAAACATTAACTCAGAACCCACATCTAGAAAGGCAGTGATTCCCTGCCTAGGAATATTGGAAAGTTCATTGTTGTTGGATGTTATGCAGCATTTTCTAGGCTGTGTTTTTTTGCGAATATTTCAGCATAAGAGAGTGATTGGCCGCTTAGGAATAATGGTTATAGCTAAATCTATTTATTGTTGCTATTCAAATTTTGCATATAAGTTCTTTTAGTCAAGCCAATTCTCTGCTGTTTGCTTGTTGGTATTTGTAGGATGATCATGTTATTCATCACTTTACAAAAGTTTTAATTCTAGGACTCAGGATATCAGTCACAAAGGAAATTAAAATGCCAGATTGCTCTAAGACACTAATGATATTGTTTACAAATTACCTATCTTGTCAGGCCTTAATGGAACTGTTATCTAGCTTTGAAGCCCTTTCAAAAGAAATAAAAAATAAAAAGAATAAAACTTATATAGTAATAAGAAGGTGGATATCATTTACCCAATCCTTCTAGACAAGGAGGGGAACATATTTGTAGTATTGAATGGATCATTTGTTAATTTGGAATTAGATATTAGAGACCAATAGATCATATATAGAACACAAGCTATAGCCTCTTTAGCATTCCTGTAACCAATTTGTGAGGTTTACCCCTATTAAAATAAAGAAGTTTATACAAATGTCACCCATGACTTTAGAGTGAGTGTCAATTTGATCCTTGTATTTTCGATTTGAACAACTAAACATCTGCACTTTAGTTTAGTTCTTTCTACCTGATCAATAATTTTGATTTAGACATCTGATTGATGCAAATTTTGTACTGTAATAAATAAAATCTTATAAGCTTTTCAACATTACCTTGTTTGCACAAACCCAAGGTCTAGATGACTCTCCAAGAGCTGTCCAAAGTTGGTGGCAAATAAGAAATTGCAGAAAGTCATTAGAAAATGGATAATGTGGGGATACTTTTTGATATAAAGAAGAATAACTTTCTTAACAAACAGTTAGATCAGCCGCCAAAACCACATTAACCACTTGAACAAATTGACCGAGCCATATTCCTTGAACCAGATTGTGAGTTTTCTCTATGAGATGGCCAAATGGAGCACAAAGGCTGAACATCCTTGTTGTAAGGCTATAAACAGCTTCAGCATTACCACACTCAAATAAAGCAATCGAAAATCCCAAGCCATTAGAGTCAATCTATGGTAAAAACTGAACAACCCAAGTCGCTCGCTTTTTGACTCACAAATAAAGGTATCAAACGGACTTTGTCTCTAGGAAAAAACCTCTTCGGCGCAGTGGAAATTTCCTCGTCATTCTTTTCTTGAAACACAATATCTTAGCTGAATTCCTTCCAAACACACCATTTTGATACGCAATTCTTTCTCTCTTATCTCTCTCCCAGTTCAGATATGTCAATCTCCAACATCGGTATGCAGCAGAACCAAATTGATCCAGGTGAAGTTTCAAAGAATTTCGAGTTCTTAGACAAGAAAATTTCAGTGACTTAATGCTACCATGTAATTGCAATTTATAGTTTTCTTTTGTGTGATTTATGGTTGCAGAATTTGAAAGAATTGAGTCACTAGTAGAGTTGTCACATTCCATTTCCACTGCATCACTCTTCCCACCTTACAACTCTGACACTGATGCTAGTTCAGAATCCGACGAATCAGCTTCAAGATTCTCTCATCTTTCCCTTACCATACCCTCCTTATTTTCTCGCATCTTATTCTCACCACCACCAACAACAAATCTTTCCATTCCATCACTTGTCCTACCAACTATATCTGACACCGAGTTAGAAGAATCTAACCAAACGCCTCCACGATTATCTTATTCCATAGATTCAATCTTCCCACGAGCCAGATCTCTGCCATACAGATCAGAAAAAGTCTAAGTCACAAGCATAAACGATGTTAACCATTTCTATCAAGCCGGTACTACAGCAAGGGTTACACCAACGACCTTCACTACCTCACCATCCTTTACTGCAATGGAGAATGCACTCCCGAATGGCGATCTATATATGGGGAGTGTAATGGAAAACGTGTTGCATGGATTGGGGAAGTACTTGTTGATAGACGGGTGCATGTATGAAGGCGAGTGGCGTAGAGGGAAAGCATACGGTAAAGGCAAATTCTCCTAGCCATCTAGAGCGACCTATGAGGGCATGTTTAAGTTGGGTCAGAAGGAAGGGTTTGGTATTTTCATCGGAGCCGATGGGGATACATATCGTGGGTCATGGAGCTCCGATTGGAAACACGGGTATGGACATAAGCATTACGTGAACGGAGGCTTATATGTTGGGTTATGGAAACGGAACGTGCAAGATGGGCATGGATGTTACATTTGGAATAATGGTAACGAGTATATTGGGGAATGGAAGAAGGGTGTGATTTTGGGGCATGGGGTTTTGATTTGGGCAAACAAAAACAATTATAACGGGGAATGGGAAAACTGGGTTCCGAAAGGGGACGAGGTTTTTACTTGGGCTGATGCTAGTTGCTATGTTGGTAGAAGGAATAAGGACCTTAATCAAATGAAAGGGGCATTCTATCCATTGAATGGGAACAATAATGGTGAAAATTTGATAATTACAATGATGGAGAGTTCGTCGGACGGAGAGGAATTTTCTGAGGATTTAAACTTGGGAATCTGATGGAGAAGCAGGGGATATAATTTGTTATATCATTGACAATGTGGAGGCTTCCTAAATTACTCTCATTTGAGTACTTACAGCAAGCTTCAAAGACTTGAATTGAATTGGGTTTGCAGATAGGAAAGTATGCTCTCTGGCTAGTGGATTTTCTACTCCTTTTTGATAGGGCTGTCCAAAGACCTAGACCAACCGACCCACCCGCTCGAACCGAAGGTCCACTAGTAGCTCCGAATTCAGTTTGCGGTCGGTCACAGGTCGGCAAGAGAAATAACCGAATAATTCGGTTCAAATTCGAGTTTAAAAATATTTCACCCAAAAAACCCGAACTGACCGAACTATTTATACCAAAAAAAAAAGAAAAAGAAAAATGATTTGACATGCTAGCAACCCAACATTGCCAGTCTACACGTTTCGATATTTGAGAAAGGAAAACGTGTAAACCAAAGTAAACTTTTTCCACACAAATTACCAATATACAAATCAACTATTTAACTCAAATTAAAATTCAAAATCAATGGTGTTGGTGAGAGTAGAAGCTGAGCACTTAGTGATATGACTAATTTTAGTGGCACAATTACCCATTTCTAAATCAACGGTTATAATCCAAAATCAAGACCCAATCTAACGGTGACAATTATATATCAAAGATCTGATATCTCTCACTATCTCTAATGAGTCTCTTCAATTTTCACTTCAGACTCTTAGAGTTTAGATTACAAGGTTCGTGGTCATGGCTTCACCTTCACGCTTCCTCCCCTTTTTATGCTTCCTCACCTCTTCACTTCTTCAGTTTAAAGCTTTAAGCTTCGGTCAATCTCCAACTCTCAGAATCTTAGTTCTCTATTTAGCTCTCTCAAACTCTCAATTCTCTATTTGGTTGGCTCTTCAACTCTCTCTAAACTAATTCTCCAAATCCAAACCCTATTTGCCTCCAATGTCAGCCCACTCCTCTCTCCGCCTCCAATGCCTAGCTACCACTGCCGTTGTCCACTCCACTCTCTGTAGCTACCGTCGGTGTTTAGTCTTCACCCTGCCACTGTGCACTCTTCACTGAGTCAGTTCTTACTCCAAACGCTTAGGTAATTGTTCTCTGTTTTTCATCTTTCTTTTTTGTTAGTCTCATTGGTTTCATTTGTTATGGAAATCAAATGTTAAAATAAAATAAACCCAAAGATTTATAACATGAAACCTTACCTTAAAAAAACCTTGAAACCCTAACTGTTTTAATTTTATACAGGATTGAAAGCTGACTCCAAGTAGGGTTTTCTGCCTTGAAGTTCGAAACTCATACACCCACAATTTTCTTTAAGGAATGGTTTTTGCTTTCCTTTGTGTTTAGTGTTTAAGTTGAGATTTTTTTCATTTCTTTTTTTGTTTGAGTTGCTGCTTGATAAGGATAATAGACCAATCTGGTGTAATCTTTTATGTAAATCCTATATTATGTTTGGTTGTTATAATCAACTGTAAATCATATATTTTGTGTTTAGTGATTAATCTGCTATGTAAATCATTTGTTATGTTAGTGTTTAGTGTTTAATCTACAATGTAAATCATGTATTATGTTTATGTTTAGTGTTTAATCTGCTATGTAAAGCAAATATTATGTAAGTGTTTAGTGTCTAATCTGCTATGTAAATGATGTATTATGTTTGTGTGTAGTGTTTAATCTGCTATGTAAATCAAATATTATGTAAGTGTTTAGTGTCTAATCTGCTATGTAAATGATGTATTATGTTTGTGTGTAGTGTTTAATTTGCTATATAAATCATATACTATGTTAGTGTTTAGTGTTTAATTAGCTATGTAAATCATGTATTTTGTTTTTGTTTAGTATTTAAGTTGAGTTGATGCTTGTTAAGGATAGAAGATCAATATGGTGTAATCTGCTATATAAATCATATATTATGTTTGTGTTCAGTGTTTGTTGTTATATCGACATTTTGCTATTGTTTAAGCAATTTTAAGCATCACTGTTTTGACTTTTATCATTAAATAAAATTTCAAGCTTATGCTATTTGTATTTGGGCTTTTTTTGTTTTGTGTTTTTATTTTTTGCATAAATATGATACCATTTTTCCTTTTTGGTTTGTGTGGTTATTATTTATTATTATTATTAAAGCTATTAATTATACTTGTTACTCTAGTTTGCTAATACATATCTTTGATTTTTTTAGGTCATTGAAACCTCCACTAATGAACTCTCTGTCCAAACATCAGCTGCTACACAAGATGATAGTGCTATTCCTACCCAAGTTGAAGCTTTTGCTGCTACAGCTAAGTTGCCCCCAGTTCCACCACGCAAAAGTATGACAGTTCCTGTTAGTGGCACTTGTAGTGGTAGGAAAAAGTCAGTTGTTTGGAGCCATTTTGAAAAAATAAATATAGGAGAGGGTGATACTAGTAAAACTAAGGTTATTTGTAATTATTGCCAAAAATCGTATAATGCTGATAGTAAGAGTTGTGGTACTAGTGATTTGTTAGCTCATGTGCCAAATTGTCCCAAGAACCCTAATAGAGAAGACTTAGCTAACAGGCATAAAACATTAGCTTTTGAACGCAAAAAGGATGGAGAAGATGGGTTCCTGCTTGTGTCAACAACCTTTTCTGTCGAGGCTTATAGAAAGGCATTGGTGAAAATGATTATAATTGATGAGTTGCCTTTTAGGTGTGTCGAGGGGTATGGGTTCAAGAAATATGTAACTACCTTACAACCTAAGCTTCGTTTAAAGGATATCCCATCTTGTCAAACTGTAGCTAGAGATGTGATTGGCATTCATAATAGTGAGACAGAGAAGCTAAGGAAATCCTTGAAGGGTTATAGGGTATGTCTCACTACGGACACATGGACTTCTATTCAAAATTTAAATTATATGTGTTTCATGTGTGTCGACACCTAGCCTTGATCGGCTAAGCGAAAAGAACCGTCGCTGTCGTTCCTTTGTTCATCCACCCGCTATGGTGACACCTCCCGTGCGCTCGGGGTCCTGTTGGAGGGCCCCTCTTGAATGATGTGCATGTTGTTCATGCGGAGATTCAGGTGCTCTCTCTCTCTCTCTCTCTCGGTGGAGGAAGGTCAGTTTACCTCTGGCATTATGGCAAGAATCTAGGCCAAATTTTAAGGGATTACCAAAGGTAAGTGGAGTCGCCACCAATCATTGAGTTCTTCTAAGGTGTAATTGGTCACCTATTTCTAGTTGATTTTATTACCAATCCTAGACTAAGGAAAATGGAATTTTTCCTAATCTGATGTGGATGGCAAAAAAAAAAATCTTGATTCTTAGGTCTAGAAGTTTGGTTATGTGTGGGGAAGGTGTTAGGCACCCCATAATACCTGTCCAAGGATAGTCCTTTGTTTTGATAAAACCTTAATTTTTGGAGATTGGCAGTAAAAACATGATTTCAACATTGGCTTTCGAGGCTTTGCATGCATAGGAGCTTTGAGGTTTGGCTTTTGAATAAGTGTGGTCCCAATCTATGCTTTCCTAAGGTATTCGGCAAAGTATCATATTTCCATGGCGAAAATCTAGCGACAAGTCACCTTACTTTCATGGCGGAAATTAGGCATCACTTGCCTTAGGTGACACCGATTGTGACAATCACACCGGAGTGGGGCAAGGAGGTATATATATACATCATGCATAATGCTAGCACACAGAGCAGGAAAGTAAATGCCTACATCCCTAGAGCATAGCCCAAAATATAGATGAAAGAAAATAAACAGGGGTTATCATACTCTAGAGATGAGGACAAATGGTACAAAGCATGATATACCTAATACGACCCATCTAAGAGAGAAAGGGAGAAGGAAGAGAGGGGTTTAAAAGAATACATAACCAAAGGGAAAAAGCTAAACTCCTAAGCCTACTAACTGCAGCCACTGGGCTGATATCGATGTGCATGCATCCTTGCCCTTTTTGGCTTATGCTTAGGAGACAGTGCCTTAGCTCCATATGTCCTTGCTCCATATGTGTACATGCAAAGGAAAAGACAAGAAAACCAGCAGAAAAGAAATGGAAGGAAAATGTGCAAAGAACATATGAAATAGGTATGAAGCAGGCAAGCATGATAGACATGGCAAGCATACAAGTGAGAAAACAAACAAACAAACAAAGGCAAACAAAAGGTGGTGTCCGTGAGGGACAAATGTAGGTTTATATCGGATGTTCATAGCTTCATTATGTTGAAGTATGGATGACACACTAGCACAAAACTCATTCATGGACATGTAAGCAAGTGTGTAAAGATGCATATAAAGCCAACGGGTGGCTCAAACAAGCATGATAAGCATATCGTGCATGGAGTGGAAAAAAAAGGGGAAGGGTATGTAAGGAGCGACCTAGCATCCGAAGACGCCTCTCAAATGGTTACATCAAAACAAGGCCTCATGTGCGTCAGGCGTAACCAAACAAGATCAAGCCCACGGAGGGCGTCAAACATAACAAAGCCTAAAACTAGAAAGGCTAGCACGAAAGATAAAGCATTGGAGCAAGTAAACATAGACATGCAAAATGGGTGATCCAAACCCTTTGATATAGGCCAAGGTGTATGGACAGTGACAAAGACCATAAGGTCTAGATCAGGCCCGAACCAATAGGCCAAAACACAAGAAAAGGCGATAAAGGGAACAAAAAGGGCTACAATAGCACCGAGCATGACAAACATAGCCTAGGTCTAGGCACACAAACATGGCACGAGGCATACAAGCACATGGAAGATGGCATAAAGCAAGTAGAGCATAGATCCAAGCACACAAGCATGTGAAAACGTATATCTAGGCATAGGCATGGCAATATGTGTGTGAACATGTGAAAGCTAGCACATAGGCATGGTAGAACATGGATTCAAGCATGTGAGCATGTACGGATGTGAATCTAAGCATAAAACATGGCGAAAAGCGCACAAACACATAGATCCAAGCAAAGCATAACCATAGACACAAGATCAAGCATGTGAGCACATAACCCTAACATCAACGCAATGCAAAAAGAGGAACGAAACAAAGGAAACATGGCATAAAACCCTAAGCATGTAGATCTAAACATACAAGCATGTAAGGATGTATTTCTAAGCATAAAACATGACAAAAAGCACATAGGCACATAGATCTAAGCAAGGAACACACATAAAGCAAGAAGCATGCTAAAGAAAGCTAAAGAAGCTACATCCACACCCCTAAACCCCAAATCCAAAGTGTGGAACCAAGGAAAGTAAGATTGGGTACAAAAGCAATACCTTGTGTTCTTGGTAAAGAGAGAAGAATCAAGAAACTTTGATGTGTGTTTTGGGTGTTTTTTTGGTGTTTGGAAGAGAGAAAAAACGCATATAGAAGTTGGGTCGGGAGCAAAACTTAGCAAATCTCTTCTTTTTCTTTTCTTTTCTTTTTTTCTTTTTTTTTTTTGGTGTAAAGGGTGCTTGGGGCTATTTATAGCCCCAAGCACGTTTTTAGAGGCAGCTGCCACTAGCAGCCTCAAAAGACCCATGATTTGGTTGATCTTGACTCCCTTGGAAATATATCGGCTTCCTATTTCTGAAAAGATATGGAACTTGAAAAATCTAACGGTCGAATCAAAAGTTATGGCTCTCGAAAGTTTGTGGTGCATCGATCAATGCGTTATCTCGGTTTTTGTGATATCTTGGCAGTTCTAACTCCAATTTTGACCCATGAATAATCATTGAAATGATAATTTGATAATCTCCACAATGGTGTTGGTTTCAACCCATTCTGATAGCCGAATCAAAATTTGGGTGTTTGGGCCCACCCAAGATCAACTTCAGGTTTGGTCATTTTAGCTTAAAAAGGCACTTCGGATGCTCCGATGCCCAAACAGGTTGTGCCATGTTGTTCTGGATGCTCTCGCAGACCCATGGAGCGAAAATAATATTTTTGGATTTTTCGAGGTCTGGCACGTAAATCAAGGACGGACAAAATATGATATCAACAACATGTCACTTTATTGATGATGCTTGGAAATTGCATAAGAGAATTTTAATTTTTGTCAAGTTGAAGACCACAAGGGGGAGGCTATAGGTAGAAAGATTGAGATGTTTTTGCATGAGTAGGGTATTGATGGGATATTCACTTTAACAGTGGATAATGCTAGCTCAAATTTAACAACAATTAAATTTTTGCAAAGGTTGACTAAAGATTGGAATAGAACTGTTTTAGGAAATGAGTTCATGCATATGAGGTGTTGTGCCCATATCCTAAATCTCATTGTGGAGGAGGGTTTAAAAGAGATTGATGCATTTGTTGCTAAGGTGCGTGAAGCTGTGAGGTATGTCAAGTCCTCACCCAATAGAAATCAAACTTTTAGGAGTTTTATGGAGATGTTAGGTATGGAGTCCAAGAGTATTTTTTGTCTAAATGTATCTACTAGGTGAAACTCAACCTACCTTATATTAGAAACTGCTGAAATTTTTGAGAAGGTGTTCCTTCGAATGGATTTTAAAGATGATGGTTATTTGTCATACTTTAGGACCAAGGAAGATAGTGGTGGTTTGGGATCTCGTATGAGTGATTTCCAAAATTGTAGGGCATTTGTGACTTTCTTAAGGCTTTTTATAATGCAACGAAGAAGTTCTCCGGCTCTTTGTATATTACTTCAAATGCCTTCTATGGTGAGATCTTTGTTATTCGGGAAAGTATTTTTAATTTAGTTAAATCCTAAAACACTCTCTTGAAAAACACAGCCACAAACATGAAAACTAAATTTGAGAAGTATTGGGGGGAAGGGGAGAAAATTAATCCTCTTTTGTATGTGGCTGTGGTTCTTGATCCACGAAAAAAATTGAGGTTTTTGAAGTTTTCTTTTTCTGAAATTTATGGAAATACAGTGGCAGAAGTGATGGTTGATAAGGTGAAAGATCTTTTGTATGAGTTGTATAATTTTACTTTTCTATTCATTCACCAAATGTGCAAGAACAAAGTGGGAGTGAGAGGATAGAATTGGAAAGTGATGCTAATGATCCATTTATGATGGTTCACTCGTGATATGAACGTTTCTTGCAAGTTGAGCAATTTGTAGGTTGTAGTAATGAGCTTGAAAAGTATTTGGCTAAAAACTATGATGGTAAAAATGATGTGAATTTTGAGATATTAGGGTGGTGGAGGGACAATTGTAGTAGGTACCAAGTGTTGTCTAAAGTTGCTAAGGATGTGCTTGCTGTACCAATTTCCACTGTTGCATCTGAGTTAGCATTTAGCACCGGAGGATGTATTTTTGATCCATTTTGAAGTTCACTATCTCCTCTCATGGTTCAAAACCTTGTATGTTCACAAAATTGGCTTCAAGTCACAGTTCGAATTTTTCATCACCAGTCAAGGGATGATGTAGAGACATTGGAGGAGTTACTTGACTTAGGTAATATGTTTAAATTTTGAAACTTATTATCTATTAATTGTATTGAATGTCTCATGTATTCAAGCAAAATTTAATCTATTGTGTTTATTTCCTATTCTTTTCTAGTTTTAAACCAATAACCAACAGCAAGTGCAATAGCAAATACCAGTTCAAGCAAGGGTTCCAACTCAGGCAAACGACCCTTAATTAGTATTGATGATTAATCACTAACTTGGTATGATTCTGCCTTTAGCCCCTTACTTACTAGTTGGTCTTGTATTTGGTACTAATGTATTGTTTGTTGAATATTTTTTTTGTCTATTGTAGGTGGACGGTCATTTATTTTGTAAAGAATGCAGCTTTTTATTTTGGAAGCTTTTTTGGATATATTGCTTTTCTAAGTTCTAACAATACTTAACTGTCAATGCTTATAGAAAAGAAATCTTAGTTCATAGGTTTTCTTTTCTATTAGTTATAGACTTATTAACTATAGAGTAGTCATTCAATGCTTTGGAAAAGCTATTTTTTGGAAATACCTATGTTATTTCATTATTGTAACTAATTATATTGCTAGGAACATTATATAACTAGCAAGCTTCTGCCTTATGGTTTACTGCCCGAAAAACTTACAGTAACTAGCTCTATGGTACTAAGTATATATATCCATTAATTGGAATATTGCAGTATACTATTATCTGTTGTGATTTATTTGTTGCTGGAAATATTATTTGTTGTGGTTGGCAGGTTTAATAGGTGTTGAGCTACTAGCTTACTGCCTAGGTGCTTATTATGTTGCTTAACATATCACAGATGGTAAAATTAGGGTTTTTGTAGGTTGTGTTGTGCTATCTTAAGTCTATTTTGTTGTGTTTATTTTTTTTAGTTAATGAGAGAAAGATTATATATTTGGATTGATATGTACTGCTTAGGTGCTTCTATTGTTTTGGAGATCACAAGTGATAAAACAAATAGGCTTTTTGGGTGTGTTGTGTTGTGTTATTTTGTCCAGAATTAAATTTGTGAAAATTTATGAGAAATTGCAAGATTATATTGGGTTTGATATGTCCTGAAGGTCCAACAGGTCTAGTGTAGTTCATAATATAAGCTAAGCTTGAAGGCCCATTTTAAAATAAATTAAGTAAAAAGAGGCCCAATATGAAATATATAGGGAATTCAAAAAATCTGAAATCAATAGGGTTTATTAAACTGCCAAACCAAGTAATTTGGGCTAAAAAGTCCCAAAAAAATGAATTTATGATAATTTTAACTATGTCCAAAATTTCGGCCCAATCTAAGGCCCAAACCTGACAAATTGACAACTCTGACCCAGCCAACTGATTACCTGAAACATCGGATCCGACCCGAATATTCGATTGAATACGGCTTCGAAACTCAACAAACCGATCCAACCGGGTCGAATTTGGTTTGGGCCTTAAACCGACCCAGCCCGACACGTGGACAGCACAATCAATACATTTTCATCTTTACTAATATAGAAGAAAAAACTTAGGTAGTCCCGAATCACTGTTTCGAGACTACTAAAAATTGCCTGTTCCTTTGATACTGCAAGTTAGACAATTAGAGTGGTATTTATGGACAAAATGGCCTTATGCCATTTTCACCCAAATTATATAGCCTTATACCTCCCTTCCCAAACTAAATAGGGAAATACCCCTCTTTTGTAACTCGATTTTCTCAAAATTGAGTTAAAAATAAATAAATTTCTGGAGCCCTATAATGACGTTTTTAAGGACCTATAGTGACGTTTTAAGGACCTATAGTGACGTTTTGTAACTCGATATCCATGAAATCGAGTTATAGGCAATTTTATAACTCCATTTCATGGAGCTCGAATTACAAAATGCCACTATAAATCCTTAAAAACGTCACTATAGGGCTTAACTCGATTTTGAGAAAGTCGAGTTTCAAAATATGGACATTTCTCTAATTACTTTGGAAAGGGGGGTATAAGGCTATATAATTTAGGTGAAAAGGGCATAAGGAAATTTTGTCCTGGTATTTATTACAAAGTCTAAAGAAATCACAAAGAGAAAAAAGGTAGGCTCCCAGACAGGGGAGTGATTCCCTACATAAGGATATTGGAAAGTTTCATTGTTTTTGGATGTTAGGAAGCTTTTCCTTAGCTATATTTGTTTGCAAATATTTCTGTGTAGTAGAGTGATTGGCTGCTTAGGAGTAATAGTTATAGTTAAATTGATTTAGTTTTTTTTTTTTGGTAAATGAATCAAAATTTATTTATTTTTGGTAAATCAAATTTTATTTTTATTTTTTTAGGAAAAAACTAACTGCGAAAGACACAACCTTCAATTTTTAGAAAGGCAATGGCACATGTTGGGTCCCTAGCAGTGGCTTGTGTAAGTCTGAAAGGTCAAGATCGCCCATCACCGATTGAGATTGTAAATAACCTAATGTGTGTGTGGGTACAGGTTATCGCTAGTTAAACCAACTGAACAACTTGTAGATTCATCTAAAAGTTTATGTTTTTTTTTTAAATTTTTTTTATTATAGTACAATTACTTGATTTAAAAACTTGAATGTCATTGATATGATGCAGATTGGCCTAGGAACTAATGGGCAAGTATAACAACTTGAAGATTTTGATAGTCCTAATACAGTCTTAATTTTAATGAATTTGCAGTTTGGGATTTGGTACAAGAGGCAGGTTTAGCATAGACAAGTTTTGATTGATTTCCTTTTTGTTCTGAGATTTGGGGTTCAATTATTTCATTGTGGATTGATTGGGGAGATACCTTATTGGTCAGTTGGATGAATTTGCTCTTTGGAGCTCTATTTTGGTTTACTCAAGCACATTCTTTATTCATACTGCTCAATGTTATGAGTTTTGAGGTTCAAATGATTTGAATTCGTTGATTGAGGTACCATCCTGAAAAATAGACCTTTAAAAAAAATAATAAATAAAGCCATTTTACGTTGTTTTTTGTGGCATCCTTCATGTAAGTATTATTACTTCACTTGATATCGTGCGACTATAGGTTCAATTAGTGAATTCAGTACATATAATTTTCTATTCTAAATACTTTGAATATCACCCAGAGGCATTCTGTCTTGAGGCATCGATCTTTTCTTCTTTGTTTTTTCTTTTTTTTCCCCACCCTTTTGATAAGTTCTAAATTCATGGTTAAAAGTCCCCAGGTATTGGGATTTCAAGGTAGCTAGAGAAGTGGATATAGTGTGATAAAATAGTTCAGAAACTTTGGTTTATTTAGATAATCAAGGTTTTTAAACCCAGACCGGACCATACAGTCCAACCGGGTTAACCAGGAACCGTTCATCAAGCGGGTTCTTTAAACTCCAAGAACCGGCCTATGCAAGAAAGTCAATGAACCGTGCCAACCGCAGTTGAACCTTCCGGGTTTCAAAACCATAAATGGTTCTGAAAATTTTTTGGTACTTACAGGCTTACCGCCATTGTTGAAGGCTGAAACCTCAACCACAGTGAGACGCTATCAGGCTTCAGATCGCACCCCCATCTTCCTGTTCTTCTTCTCTATCTTGCTCACACTCTTTCTGCTTTCTCCCTTTGTGTTTTTGACGATACTGTATCTACATTTTCCCCACTAAAGTCTTCTTTTTTTTTTGGTAAATGGAGTCTCCTTTTTTTGCTGCTTCAACTCAACCACTAATATTTGCTTTACTGTCAACCACCAATGCTTTACTATCAAGCACATTTAACTTTTGTGTTTAACTCATTTTTAAATAGGCGGGCATCCTAGCTAGATTTTTTGAGTTGTATTTTAATGGTGTATGTCTTGTCCGTGGGCTCAAGCTAGCTGATCAGCTTATGGTAGCCCATTGACCCTCTTATAATTTTACTCTCTCTTTTAATAAAATGATTCTACTTGTTTCAGTTCCAAAAAAAAAAAATAGGCGGGCATCCTATAAGATTCCTCTTTTTTTTTTTTTTTTAATTCATAAATGGTGGACTATTCAAATGGGCTTGGGCATAAAACTTTTTTTGAATGGATTGTCAAATAGGCTTGACCATGGACAAACAGACTAATTTCTTCCTTAACCATTTTATGGGTCTCATAAAATTAAAAATAAAAATTATTGTGCACTCAAATGAGATTTGTCATGACTTAAGAGCTCCAACAAAAATGTTAATTAAGTGTATATACATATAAAATTATTTATCCTTATTTTAGTTAAAATTTCTATTTATACTAATTTAATATATTTTTTATATTTAAATAATTATTAAATTAATTATAACATTATCACGGTTCGACCTCGGTTCAACTTTAAAAACCTTAAACCTCTCCCTTTTACAGTTCAATGAACGATCTGGCTCTGAAAACCTTGTAGATAATAACGATGGTGCGAATCTCAACTGTATAAGCATTATGGTACTTCATTGATTTCCTATATGGGTAGCTTTGTATGAATATAGTTTTCCTTGATTCATACTATTGGGAGTTGAGAATATTGTGTGTTAAATAATCATATGCAAAAACCCACTTTCATATCATTGCATGTTTGAGAAAATTTACATGGGGGGAAGGGATTAGGTAACAGCAGCACCTTAGCTCCAAAATCTTGGAGTGGCAGCATTTTAAACCAAAAAGAGTATGGTGGATTGAGGCTAAGAATGGAAGGCTTTAATAGAGCTTTACTAGCCAAGATTGGCTGGTCACTAGCAACAAATCAAGACAAAGCTCGGGTTCACATGTTGAATGCCAAGCTTGTCTATTGCGCCTCAGTTGTGCTACGTGATGTCTGCGTATTTTTTAAAATATATATATATCAGTGTCACATTTTTTTTTTAATCTGGTCTTTTTTTTTTTCTTTTTTAAGATGTTATTTTACCAAATTTAATAAATCATATCTTTTATATATAAAAATATATAGATAGAGAAAGAAGCTAAAATAAAGTAAAAAAATTGTGTTGTGTCACTTTTATAATGTGTCAAATTATTTCATATATATTTTCTCAAAAAAAATATTTCTTATATACTTCTGTGGGGCCCAACAATTCGTGGGCCAATCCCATTTATTCATTGGGGCCCAAGGCCCGAGCCGAGAAGGGTTATAGCCCAGGATCATTAAAACAAGTACAAAATGGCCTTGAGACACAGCCGAGGACGACTCAGTCCTCGGCATGTCCGAGGTCCCATAAAAAGAAAGGGCAAAAATGGTACAGAAACAACTTGGGAAAAATCTAAAATATCTGCGCCAATAGAAAAGGGTATGCTGGAAATAATAACGACCAGGGAAAGCTGCCTTTACTGCCATTCAATACTCTGCACCTGACAGAGCCATACTCTCCAGCTTTTACAACCACCCCCAACCACTCTAGGTATGGGCTGATGGGATAAGTATCAGTCTTGGAATGTCGATCCTACACGTGGACGAAGGATAAAAAAACACAGGCTAGTATAAAAGGAAAAGGGAACAATCAGGACAAGGGCTGGGAAAAATGGCCAAAAACCAAAGCCTCCCAGCCCGCCTCTAGGAGAAAGACTCCAGGGGCGAAAACAACTTAACCATGTCTGGATATCACGAAAAACCCACTGCCTAGTGATCAAGACCTAACCTTTCAAACCCATGCTCTACAAATGATATTGTTTGGGCCTTTTACATGCGAACCCAACACTATTGCGGTTCGTTACAAAATCGTGTCCTTACAACTTCTATATAAAAAAAATATATACATATTTCTTATATTTTATGTAGTAAAGACATAAGAATATATTTATACAAACTATATTTTTTATCCTCTCATTTTTTTTTTTTCTAAACCAAAAAAATAAGTATTCTATTCCTTTATTTTTACACATTTTTTATTTCCTCCCCACACCACCACCAACCACCCCCCCCTCCCCGCAAAAAAAAGTTTTCTTCTTTGATATGCTGCTGCTGCTAACAAATTGACATGCCCAAAACAGTTTAATGAAGCAATAAGTTTTGCTAAATTAGGGATGCACATCTTCTTGTCATCTGTTCGCTGTTTCGAAAAGCGTTGTACATATATGTGACAGAAGTAGGGGTGGCAAAAATTATTCATATCCATGAACCCGCCCATTACCCACCCTATTTGGATAAATCTGAACCCAACCCATTTAAATATTTGGGTTAAATGGATAAGGGTCCAATTGGTTATTTAATTAAATGGGTCTAAGTGGATAAATCTACTATACCCACTAAACCCATTTAAATTTTAAAATTAAATAAACCCACATATTACCCACTAAACAATATAACGTTAAACCCATTCCCTTTCCCTGAGATTTTCAAACCCAAAACATTTAGCCCTCTCACTCTCACTCTCCTAAACACTTTCTCTCAAATTTTCTCGGCAACCAAACAAAAGTAATTACAAAAAAAAAAAAAAATTTATGTTCCTTATCTCTCTCTCTCTTTCTCTCTCTCTCTTGCGTTGCGTTGCGTGTACAGCTGTTTCTCTGTCTGAAGCTTCCCGATTCAATCCCTGATCTCCGATTTGCAATCGGAACACAATACTGCGGTGGCCGTTGAATCATTCATCGGTAACTGACCTTATTGAGTGGATTTTGGCATTTGCTGTGCTCAGTGGCCGTTGAAGCTTCCCGATTCAATCCCTGATCTCCGATTCGCAATCGGAACACAATATTGCGGTGGCCGTTGAATCATTCATCGGTAACTGACCTTATTGACCGTTCAGGTTTGTCTCTCTCTCAACTCTTCTTCTTCTTCATTTGATTTTTTTGTTTGTTTGTGGGTTTGTCTTTATTTTCTGTTTTTGTTTGTGGGTTTGAAATGTAAATTACGTGTAAATTGTAGGTACTGGGAAATAATCGATCGACTCCAGATCACTTTCTGAGTAGTTGATGGGCAATGAACCTGCTGGAATAGCAGCCTCCAAGTTCCCACCATTACTTGAAATTCCCCTTTGAGAAACATCATTGGGGTTGCATGTAACTAAAGCATGACATCTGCTTGAAATTGCTGCAAGACTTAGAGATCTATATGAAATCTTTGCAGCTGAATGAAGGCAAATTATGAGCCCAACAAGCTCAACGATAGAAGATACCTGCCACAGCCCCAATTAAGCAACGTAAGAATGAAAATTATGCGAGTTCTTGAACTGTTATACAAAATAATGCAAATTTCATTTAGTTGTGTGGAATGCTATGAAAGCTCTATGCACATATAATATCTATGTGAATTTTTTTTTTTTTCTTGAAAAAAGAAGATGAAAAAGAAAAAAACAAAGGATTAATGTCCAAAATAGAAGAAATGTTTAATCAGATTTCTTAAAATTATGCTTAAAATATTAATATCAATGTTTTAAGATTCAATATGATATCATCTATGAAATCTCTACCTATGAAGGAACACACTTTCTGCACTTACTGCAAAATCACCACCATTTATGAAGTTAATAAGATCAGGGTTTCCCGTGGTCTCTAGCAGAGCCACAAATTGACTAGCTGTCACAACTAACAACTCCAGAACAAGATATATTTGGAACCTGTGGCTAATTTTGGTCCCTAAACAATGGATATTTTGGCGCAACCTGTTAGTCATATAATAAAAAAAAAAAGAGATGGAGAGACTAAATTGTAAATTTTTTGATCAGGATCAAAATATTAACTTTTTAAATTTGATAAACCAAAATCGAACCTCCACCAAATTTCAGCCACTAAAATTATAATTTATCTGGGGAAAAAAAAAGTTGCATTGGGTTGGATTGGGGGAGAAGCAAATAAAGTGCATTTCTAGCTTTTAAAAATTACTCACAAAAGCACAGGAAAATCATGCCATATATAAGTTACAAAACCTACAAGTTTAACAGAAATAATAAACTAAAAAAAAGAAAGAAAAAAAAGATATCTAAAGTGCCTGTTACAGAGTATTAGCTAAATCCAACTCTAGCGATCCCAAACCCCCTACCTACTCCCTTACCTATCCCGATCAGTTTGTAACTAAAGGGAGTTGGTGGAGTGCCGCGAACCGAACCAGCTCGCCTCTTGCCTCAACTGACAACTCGGAGCTGAGCTTTCCTTTTCCGGCGAAGCCCATCTCAGTGTGAAGATAGAGGATGAACTGTGCCTCCTCCATGTCAGAAATTGGTAGCACCATCTAGCTTTTTTTTTTTTTTTGTGGTATCATCCGGCGTCGACGCACTCAATCTGTTCATATTGGTATGGGAGTGCCAATTGGTCATTGGGGTTTGGCTTCGTAGACAAGTGGGGTGAGGTTTGGATGTGTCAGGTATTTTTTTTTTTTTTTTTTTTTTTGTCAAGTAATTTTTCCAAGCTAAGTAATAATGGAGGCCAAAACTTAAAAGGTCCCACCTAGAGGATGGATTGAAAATTAAGTGAATAGAGATTTTGGGACATGACCCAGCGAAAGTGGTGGGCTGGTCAAACTTAATGTGGACGGCCATTTTAGGAGATGATCACTTGAACCCGTGAATCTGGGGTGGTTAGTCTTACATGAGATGATGAGATTTTGCAAGTTAGGCCTAGAATTTTCCTAAAATTTGGGAGTTTGCTCCAATATTGCTGCTAGATATTGGCTGTGGAATTTTTTTTCTAAGTTGCATGAAACCTGGACACCTATCCTTATTCCATAGAAGTAATGCTTTGGGGTCATATGACTTCTACACTTAAGGAATCTGGCATATCTGTAGATCCTAAGGATCATATCTTAAGAGTAGTAATTAGTTACTGGGAGGCAAATACAATGTATAACAATCTTGCCAACTTCCTAAGCATGTTGCATGCTAAAATTTCAATAATTTGGCGATGATGGGCACCTAGATCACAACCCTGCTACCATACAGCCCACCTCAACCATCAAACAACCACCATTGCATGCGAACTCATCACGAGATGAATGATAAAAAATCAAACCCATTTTCAATGAAATGAATCAACAAACCCACTTGCAAATCCTGAGTACTTTGAGACTCACCAATGAAGATCGAAGGCGAGTTTGGGTATTTGGAGTGATGCCACTTAGATTGATGCTGGCGCTGGGTTGTCTTTCAAAATATGCTGAGTGGGGTTGAGTTCTTAGAGCAATAGGGGATGCTAGATATGAAATCCCAAATAAAGGAGAGAGAGAAGAAATAAAGGGAAAAAAATGTTGTGTGTGTGTGAGAGAGAGAGAGAGGAGGGGGGGGGGGGTAGAAGAAGATAAGGGAGGGTAACAATGACAAGATGCCATTGTAGTTAAAGGCGAGTGCCCTTAGTGAGGCACTCAACTTTTGAGTCTAGGAGAGCAAGGTGACACTACATTGATGCAAATTGGGAGTTGCAAATGAGGGTTTTATGTTTTTCTCATACGCCACCTCCTCGTAGTGGTAAGATTTTGGGAGAGAGATTGTTTAACATTCTAAAAGAATGGGGCATTGAGAAAAAAGTATTTACAATCACTTTAGACAATGTTTCTTACAATGATACCTTGGTGAATAGTTTGAAGAAAAACCCTTCTTTTAGATCATCTTTGCCTTGTAGTGGTGAGTTCTTTCGTGTTCGTTGTGGTGCTCATATTTTAAACCTTATTGTACAAGAAGGTTTGAAAATTATAGAGCATGCTGTGCACAACATACGTGAAAGTGTTAAATATGTGAGAGGCAATGATATGAGGAAGTTAAGATTTGCCGAATGTCTTCAAGAACTCCCTAATTTAACTAGTAAGAAAGTGCGACAAGATGTGCCAACAAGATGGAACTCGACATATTTAATGATTGAGACAGCTCTTACATTTCGGGAAGCATTTCACAATTTGAGTATTGTTGATGGAAGCTTTCGCACTTGTCCCTCAGATGATGAATGGGATAAGGCTGAGAAGATAGCAAAATTTTTGAAACCATTTTATGACATCACCACTCTCTTTTCGGGCACTCAATACCCTACTGCCAACTTATACTTTCATGGTGTATGGAAAATTCATTTGCGTATTTTAGAAGAGATGGAAGATGAAGATGTAGTAATTAGTAACATGGCAAAAAGCATGAAAGAAAAATTTGATAAATACTAGGATTGTTACAGCATTGTGTTATCATTTGCTGTAATTTTAGATCCTCGGTATAAGTTGCAGTTTGTGGAGTTCAGTTATAGGCGACTTTATGGCACTAATGGGACAATAATGGTGATGGATCTTCGTGACAAGTTATATTCCCTTTTCGAAGGATATTTGCGCGCCCCTAATTATGAAGCACACAATATGGTTGAAAATGCATCTAGTAGTGGTGCTAATGAGCAGGTAAGAGATGCTGATATTGCTGGTTTTGATACATTTGAGAGTGAAATTGTTGCTTCAATCAATAGTAAGTCACAATTAGATGTGTATTTGGAAGAGGCCCGGTTTGACCATAACACTCATATGGACTTGGATATTCTTGAATATTGGGAATCACATTGTGGTAGCTTTCCAGAACTTTCACTAATGGCTCGTGACATTATGAGTATTCCTATCACTACTGTTGCCTCAGAGTCTGCGTTTAGCATTGGTGGTCGAATTCTTGATAAGTACCGCAGTTGTCTATTGCCACAAAATGCAGAGGCTTTGTTATGTTCCCGTAACTGGTTGTTTACTGGGCAGGGTGAATATCTTTTTCATATACTTGTAATTTTTATTAAATTATGCATTCTCCCTTTTGTTATTTACTTACTAGTTTTTTACTTTGTTAGTTATACCTGATCATGATGACGAGCACCTTGTGGAGGATTTTGAACACTTATGCATTTCTGGACAAGTTACATATAATGATGAGGTTTAGGTAATTTTAATAATTCCAGCTCAATTAGTTTTAATTAAATGCCAAGTATTTTTTTCTGGACTATTTGTTGTTTTTAATATATTTCTAATTAAATGCCTGATGATATGTTGTATTTTTGGTTCCCATGCATTCAAATCATCAAAACAGCCACCATACCCACTAAACTTTGCAAGAGGGAGAGCTCTAAGCAGTTCCACAATTCCAAAATCAAGTTCCCTCTGGTTTTCAAGAAAATTCGACCACCCTCAAGGAAGCTCAAGACCACATATAAGGCATCAAGGCCAAACCTATTTATGTAACTCATTTGCTGATAACTTTCTCTGGTTTCCTGCTAGGATTCTTATTTAAATGAGCTTTAGATGTAAGACATGGGTTTTAAATTTTTAATACTTTGGACTTTCAGATTCTGTTTTGGTAGGAGAATACTTTTCATAATTCTTATCATTTCTTCCAGTTTTTGATGATAGTGAGAAGCAGAGGATGTATAAGATGATTTCATTTAAGGAAATTCATGACGAAATTGTTGAGCACCAATGGTTTTATACTTAAATTATGTTCTTTGCTAATTAGTTTCTCTTCCATTTGCCTTATTTGTACTAAAACTATATTTGATGAAATCCTGGGTTCCTCCACATTTGATTCTTTAAAGCACATGACAGCCAATTTTGGAGTTGTTTAGGTGCAACCATCTTTGGCTTCAAATTTTAAGTGGCTTTCATTGTGGATGTCAGAGTACTCTTCTGATAAAGATTCATTTGTAGCAGTAAGTTATGTTTAAATTATTAATTTTTATTTCCTTTTTTCTACGATGATTTATTTGTTAAAGCCATAGACTGTCAGCATCTATACGCAATTCTTTTTTCTTTTTCTGGGCATTGTGTAAGCTACCTATTAATCTATTGATCAATAACTGAAGTTAAGGCCAATGTGCTGCTGAAGTAAATAGAATTGGTTCAAGTTATTTGTAGTAGCATATTTTGCTTGCCTAAAATTTATCCATTTCTTGTCTTCGTGCTTTTAGTTTTATGTGCAAATATAGAAATTACTTTATTGAAATAATTCCCTTTATATGGGTCCAATTTGGGAAAAAAATACTTTTCCCTAATGCAAATTAAATTCTGGGACTGTTTCAGGTAAAATATACATCCAATTTTCTCACAGGACAGGCATCAATATCTTGTGCTCACTAGATGACATTTGGAGACTGACCGGTCTTGTGAAATGTATTTACATTCACTCCTTTTCATATTTATCAAGTTAATTTTGGGGTGTATCCTTTTTTATACCAAATGACATTTTACTTTATTGCACCAAAACAACGAGAAGATACACCAATCAAGCTATAGACCACGGAGCACCCAAAAGAACCGGCTAGCACTCAAAAATTCACAACATCATGCTTTGTTTTTTGGCTAACTAATTTGACAAATGAGAAAACTTGTATATTTATCATTCTACGGGTATTTTGGTAATTTTGGATGTCCAAGGGTATATTGGTAATTTTGAAAGTGTAGGGGGTATTTGGATCATTTTAGGTATTTAAGGGTATTTTGGTAATTTTGGAAGTTAATAGGGTATTCAACTAGTTTTGGAGGTATTTGGGTTATATTGGGTTAAATGGGCGGGTTATTAATTAAATGGGTTGGGCGGGTAATGGATAATTAATTTATATATAAATGGGTCATAAATGGATAATTACACACCCAACCCATTTATGACCCAACCCGCTCATTTGCCACCCCTAGACAGAAGATACTGGGACTAGTGGCATATCCATGAACGAAGCAACTTTTCTTTCTTTTTCTTGGTAGATAATCAAGGGAAAGATTTATTGAGAACAAGTTGCCAAAACACCATTTCATTATTCTAAACAGAGAATCTACATGACCTAAGAAAGTCTATAGATATAGTCGCCGTTTACAACAAATTTCTTTGTTCTCATCAGTACAAGGGATTGATCCATTGAACTGAATAAGTTTGACAAACATGATGGTTAAGAAATCTGCAAGAAATAAATGCAAACACAAAACAATAAAATGTTGAGCAAAAGATCCCAAGAAAGTAAATTGACGGTGGTAGTGAGACGACCAAAAATTAAGAGAAGCATCCAGCAGTTCTTGGAATGAGTCAATCTGGACTAACCCAAGTAAAGCCACCATAGTTGGCCATAAGTAATTGTAAGTTCATGTAGCCACAGCCTCCATAAACTCTGCATCCTCTCCCATAGCCTCTAGAGTCTCAGGCAAAAGGCAAGCTTCAAAATCAATGCTACCCTCCTCCTTTCCAGGAAAAACAAGTAACCGCCCATCAAATTTAGTCCCAGCACCGCTTCGCAATGCCACGGGTTTTCCCCAACCAAAGTCATTACCATACACGTTGTGCCGTGGGGAGCTTCCTAAGAGCAAGGTGTTACTTATGGGGCGACTAAAGTTCACCATCCTAGGATTTTTCACCCATTCATCTAAGAACTTTCTCACGTCATGTGGCGTCTTTGAAGCAAGCGCATTGTTTATGCTCCAAGCCGCCCAGCCGAGTCCATGTTCTAACAGTTCCCCTGCTGTGCTTGTGACACTCTCCGAGTCCACCGCATTCCCGAAGTGCTGTTTTGGCAATGGAGGCTGCATCCTTTGCCTTGTACCCATAGCAATCGTGCACTTAACCTCTTCATCAGCCTCCAGACACCGACAGCGAGTCACAGATCGCCAAAAATGACCCAATAGTGCTTGCAGAGATGAGATCCTATCGGTGCCCATTTCATTGTTGGCCTTTGCTTTAAGTTCAGCAATTTTTTCTTTTGTAAAGTGAAAATACCTTTGTTTCAGCGGAGGAGGGACCCACTTCTGAGTCTTTTCTTCAAGGATATTTGGTATATGAACCGGAAAGTTGATGATTCCGTCAAAATGGCTACTTCCAAATAAGGGATGCGGTTGCAATTTCTCGCAAGTGCCTCGAGAAATCTCAGACCAAGTATTAAAGAAATGCCAGAACGTGGTTCCATCACAAACCGCATGGTTTAGAGCGCAACCGATGAAGATGCAGTCAACAAGCTCAGTTACTTGCACTGACAGCAACGGCTTGGAAATGCCCTCGCAGTTCAGAACACCGTTCATAAGAAAGAAGGAATCGACAATCTGGGGAAGATAGATAGGCTCAAGGATATCAGCCATAGTAGTACCATCTGCAGCTGCATGGACGAACTGGGCTCCGTGGTTATTGCAGTCAATGAAGAAGGAGGTGGTGTTATCTTCACTGTTCTCAATCATGGCAAGACGCCCAGCAAGGGGATAAAATATATCCAGTGTGCGGGAGAGAGAGGATTGTAGGTGATGAATCACATTGTTTTCTTCAAGTTGTTGCTCCTGTGAAGTTGTAGGTTTGAGAAAGATGAGGCCCCTTTGAATAGGATCGTATGTGAGGAGGCGGAGATCCCATGGGGTTAACTCGATTCTTCTGGTTGAGTAATTGTTTCTGGTGGGTCGGATGGTACTGGTGGAAAGGAAGTGAACCATGTTGAAATTTGATTTCTACGCACAGAAGTGTTGGACTTTGCTAAGAAACACTGTACGTCGAATCTCATCAAACACTAGAGTATGATCATGCCCAGGTAAGGTTGCCATTTATGGCCTAAGATCGAGCTAAGATGCGCAGATGGGGTTGACAGGATGACGAGGCCTTCTAGCAATGCAGCATGTGGTCATAATAAATAAATAAATAATTCTTGTACAATAATTTTTGACACGACCTTCTACTAGAAAGTGAGCAGTGAATTTATATAAATTTAATAGACAGCGAGACATTGCAACTTAGAGTTAAAATGATTTAATATAAAAAAATTATATTTTAGCTAATCAAATTTAAAATTTATCCACATTAGATGGTCATACAAAACTATGTAAAAAAAATATTATTGGTAAAATATTTTAATAAAATATAATAAAAAATAGATAATTTGATATAGAATATATTGAAAAAATATATTTTGCAAAATAAAAAACATAAATTTTTATACTAAAATGCGATTAACCATCCATGGGAGTCACTAGTGGTCTCCGACGTGGTAATTGAGTAATGACAATAGGAGAGTTTGTTGGTGAATTTAAAAAAATGATAAAATTTAGTTACAAAATTTGTTGTAGCATTTGGTTACAGCCCTACTCAGTATCTTTTTATTAGAGATGAATTTTGACAAATCTACCATTAAATTACATTTTTTCTTCTATTCTCCTTACTTGCAAAATTTCTATAAAATTAAAAATCAATAGTTATGTTATCAATAATTTGTTTTAATTGCAAGTTTTTATAGTTTAAAGTTATACATAAAATATAAGCTTATAAATTATATAGTAAATAATATTCGATTGATAAAAAATTTGACATGTGTATTATGAGCGTAAAGAAAATACAATTTAACAGTTAAATTTTCAAGATATATAATAATATTTATTTTATTAAGTAAGGTTATAGTGTTAAGTTGTAACTAATTTTGAAGCTAAATTAATAATAATAATAATAATAATAATAATAATAATAATAATAATAAGAGTCTTTTGGCTAAATATTGCAAAAACTGGAGTTTATTGTTGTTAAAGGTACTGTTCAAAGTTATTTAGTAAAATGAGGAGAGAGATTGAATTTCGGCAATACCGTTGCCGAAATTGTAAGAAAAAGTATAAGAGAGATTGGGAGGGAGAAAAAATGAATTTCGGTAATTGTATTACCGAAATTCATTCCATTGCCCAAGCACTACCCGTTAAGTGCTCCAGTGGGAATGCCTGAATGAGATTTACCAATTGTGGCAACCAAGTTGCCGAAATTGTAGGGAATTGAGAAGATAGAAAATATGAATTGTGGCAACCAAGTTGCCGAAAATGAGAGAAAAAAAAAAGAAAAGGAATTGTTGTTGCCGAAATCTGGGGAGAAATTAAAAAAAAAAAAAAAAAAAGGTACTATGTTCACAATATTTTTACAACATTTTCACAACAAATCACAGGTGATTAATTGTTATTAGTTCAAATTTGAATTTAATACTGAAATTACTTTTTTAATCCAATCATAATAACTAGTAACAACCTATCATTTAGAATTTGTTGTAAAAATAGTGTGCACATATTATTTCTCAAAATAAAAAAAGTAGTCATTGATTTGTGATAATGACATTACCAAAATAGAAGGGAAGAAATTGTTGCAATTAATTTGTGACAATAACATTATCGAAATAAGAGAGAAAAAGTTATTACAATTAGTTTGTGCCAATAACATTGCCGAAATAGTGAAAAGAGAAAATGTTTGATTTTTGGCCATGGCATTTGCATTGCCGAAAAAATTGTAACAGGCATGGTACATTGTCGAACTTTTGAACTCAATAGGACCCAATTGGACCCCTCCCCTGACATGAATAATTGCACATTCAAGAAGAAAAGATATCCATTTTGAACTGTACGTGTCTATGGTAGGGAATGTCTTAAATGCTTAATGACGTATGATCTCACTTTTATTTTGACAATGCTATTACCAAAAATCAAACTTTTTTTTTTTTTCTCACAAACCTATTACAACAATTTTTTTTCCTTCTATTTTGGCAATGTCATTGCTACAAATCAATGTTCACTCTTTTTTCTTTTTTTAAGAAATGATATGTACACCCTATTTTTAAAACATTTTTACAGCAAATTCTAAATGATAGGTTGTTACTTGTTTTTATTATTAGATTAAGAAAGTAATCTCGGTGTTAAATTCAAATTTGAACTAATAACAACTAATCACCTGTGATTTATTGTGAAAATATTGTAAAAATATTATAAACGTAGCACTTTTTTTTTTTAATTCCTCCCCGATCGGCAACCACAATTCTTTTTTTTTTCCTCCCATTTTCGGCAATCTAGTTGTCACAATTCATATTTTCTCTCTCCTCAATTCATATTTTTTCCTTACAATTTCGACAATAGTGTTGTCGAAATTTAGTCTCTCTTCTCATTTTGCTAAATAACTTTGAATAGTGTTTATAACAACAATAAACTTCGTTTTTTGCAATATTTAGCCAAAAGAGTCCAATAATAATGTTCCAAATTTTTTTAAAGAGAGAATAATGATGTTCCAAATTTTTTATTTGGTTGTTGTGCGTTCTTGAGTGTTTTTTTATTTTTTATATATTTTTTTAATAGAAACAATAGGTTCTTCAGTGTTGGGTTGTGTATTATCTGTGGTGGGACCGTTGTTGCTGGCTTTTTAATAAAGCTGAGTTAGTTTGTTTATTATACGGTCTATAATTGGGGTTTGTCTTTGGCCGATTGTGACGAAGCTTTGTCGGTTCTCGGTTGGAGCTAGCTACAACAAAGATAAAAGCAGGATTCTCTATTTGGAAGGGGCGAAAAAAAAAAAAAAAAAAAAAAAAAAAAACTGTATTTCAAAAAAAGATAAATAAATGAAATATTAAAGTATCTAGGTTCAGTATTAATTAAATATAAATAAGTAAAAAATCAAAACATTTATTTTTAAAATATTTAATCTCAGTCTTCTACTGTATAATATATTAAATGGAGCTCAACCTTTCTCTTAAATCTGAAAATCATGTGTATTGAATATTATAAAGATTCTACCTTCTTCAGTCAAATATATATTATAAAGATTTTCACAAAATAAAACATTTCATCAAAAAATATTCTTCAAATTTTTGCAAAAATATTCTTCAAATTTTTGCAAAACGTACTTTGACAATATTCATAATTAAAAATGTTCATCTTATAATTGTAATACAAACTCTTCTCCTTAGCTTTAGCTGCTCCTTCTTCTTTTACAATCCAAGACAGTAAAAACCTACTATATATATATATATATATATATATATATATATATATATATATATTATAAAGATTTTCACAAAATAAAACATTTCATCAAAAAATATTCTTCAAATTTTTGCAAAATGTACTTTGACAACTAGTGAAGAAAGAGTAAAAGAAAACACTCTTAAAGAATCTCTATGGTGTGGACACGAGGTACAAGCCCCCAATTACACACATGTATAGGAGGAAGAGCAAAAAAAAGACGGCCCAACCTGTGGCCTAATGGATGGAGCATGCTAGTTATTGGGCTTGAAATTAAGCAAGCTCGAACATTTAATGATTAGGGTTTCTTTAGGGTTTTTTTATTGTTGGCTATTTAAACAATTTTTCAGATTATTGTAAGACAGTTTTTGAGAATTATTAAAAAATAAACGTGTGTTTTCTTTCACTGGTGCCGACTCCAGTTTGCTTGGTGCTGACTCCAAGCAGCCCTTAGGTGCTGACTCCTAGGGTTTATCTTTTGTTCTATTGTTAGTGTGGTTGTCCTATGTCAGTTTTGGTATCAGAGCAAACTTCCGGTCCATACAACACAATCGTAGACAACCAATAGAAAGCAAAACCATCAAAAGAGCAAGCCAACCAAATATGTCAGTACCTTTCAAGTATTTGCCCCATGAGATCTTGAACAAGCCCGAATCAGCCTCGACAATCCGTGTATACCCTGCAGCCCCACATGAGTTTTTCATCCCCAAGACAACAGAGAAGCCAGTGACACCTCCCAAGCCGGTGACCACCATCCGTGCCCGCCTCTGATCACAGAACCCACACCCACAAGCCCAAAAAAAAAAAAAAAAAAAAAAAAAAAAAAAAAAAAAAAAAAGAACCCACGCAAGCCATCAGCCACCAGCCAAGACCCACAAATCAACCCTCAGTTGTCGCAGCCCATCAGCCACCAGCTGCAGACAGATCAGCCACCGCCGTCAACACCATCTTCGCCCCTGACCACTGCCGCTGAGGACGTCAAGCCACCGCCGATGCAAGCCCTGAGACAGGCAGCTGCCACTTTGTCGCTGCAATCTTCCCCATCTTGCGTCATCGCCGTCGTCGACAACTAGCACCGCCGTCCATCGCCAAGCCGATCACGTTGTCTCCTTTAGTTTCTCTTTTTTTTTTTTTTTTCTCTTTAGCGTAGCTTGTGTTCTTTATTAAAGTCTGTCATTTGAAGTTATTTTAAAGTCTGTAGCCTCTTAAGTCCATCACAGCAGTGTAATTTTATTATTTTGCAAAAAAAATAAAAATAAAAAATAAAAAATAAAAATAAAAATAAAAAGAGGAAAAGAAATAACGTGATGTTGCTGCCAGCCCATTGCACGTATGGGCAAGTTGTTATTTTTGTCACAGATCCATTTTGTCCGATTAGACCCACTCACATGAGGAACCAAGTGCAGTAAGTTAACTACGGACAAGGGTACGGTTCTTACTCTCTTTTTGGTGGATTCAGTTTTGTCTCATTGAAATACTATCTTTATATTTTTTATGTGCATATCCCACCATATATTATTGTCCTACCCATTTTGTGCCCAAATTAGCTATTTTATTATTTGTGCTTTGTACCCATTCTATAAATAAAAAAATAAAAAAATAAAATAAAAAAAAACTTTGAAATATTTTATCCTCATTATTAATTGTGGAGCTTATTGAAAATTGACTTTTATTTAGGCTATCTCTCAATATTGTAAACTCTGTCACTACTTGACTGCAATTCCTTCACATGCACTCTTGCCTAACCCTAATTTTAAATTGAGAATTGGTTACTTGAACTTTTGTGAATCTCAATTGCATTCATAAATATAGTGTGCATGCATCTATGTAGTGGTTGCATCATGTCAAACTCTGAACATCAATCCACTTCTGAGTCTAGGTCCTCCTTAGAGCAAACCATAGACGACCTAGCAAAAAATGTCCGTAATTTAATGGATAGGGTTGATCAAATTGAAGCATCTCAAAGAGAGACTGTTAACCATGAAGGAGATAACCTACTTAGGCAAAATCACCACAGTTACTTTCATAGGGTTCCAAACTTTGAACATGATCACTATAATCACAATGGCCCTAGGGATTATGATGATAGAATGTTCAAGGAAAAGATAGAAGCACCCACCTTTGACGGCTGCCTGGACCCATGGGTTTTCACTGATTGGTTACGTCAGATGGATAAATTCTTTGACTACTACCATTGGGCTGAGAATAAGAAAGTGAGGTATGCTAGGATGAAGTTAATTGGAAGAGCTGACCTTTTCTGGGAGGACCTTGAGGATAGCATTAGGCGATGACATGAGCCCCCCATTACTGATTGGCTTGAGATGAAGGGTGCACTCTCAAGGAATTATCTTCCTTCCACTTATAGGAGCTCCCTCCTTGAGGAATGGGATCGCCTAAGGCAAGGCACTGCTCCTGTGGCTGAGTATACAGAAAAGTTCAAGGAGTTCAAGAGGCGAATTCGAATAGTCGAGGAAGAGGTTGTCACACTTAATAGGTTTAAGAAAGGTTTAAATGCTAACCTACTAGGCGAGATTATCACCCGAGGAGTCACTACCTTAAGAGAAGCATATGACCTCGCTAGGAATTGTGAATTAGCATCCAAATCTATCTTTTGGCGACGTTCTGAGTCCCGAAGTGTTCCCGCCAACCCTTAACCTTTTGGTAGCAAACCTAGACTTGCCTTACCCCCTAAGGTCAACCCCAATAGCACCCCAATAGAAAAAGAGGATAAGGGAAAAGGTGTGGTCAATGAGCCTTCAAGATTAGGATCTCGCCTCCAATGCTTCAAATGCAATGGGGTTGGACACATCGCTGCTAGGTGTCCCTCTAGGACCCTTGTCATTCAAGAGGGTGATGAAAAGGTAGAAGATGTTGAGGAGCTAGTGTATGATCCAAATGTTGAAGAAATCCAAGATGTTGAAGCAGAATGGGAAGATGATCCTAGCTATCTCGCATGCATTAGAGCCATTTCTCCCCAAGTTGATGACTCCAAGAACTTTGGTGTCCCTAGAGTGAATGTGGTAAGGTGTGCCTTGGCAGAGCAAAGAGACGTTGATGATTGGCTAAGAAGAGCCATCTTTCAAACTTACACTAAGTGTGGAGGCAAAACTTGCAAGGTTATCATAGATAGTGGAATTTGCATTAATGCAGTGTCTTCTAACGTTGTTTTCCGCCTAGGCTTGAAATTGACCCCACACCCTAACCCATATAAAGTTTCTTGGGTGGATACTTCCTCCATAGCCATAAAAGAAAGATGTGTTGTCCCACTTCAATTCCTCACCTACAACGCTGAAATATGGTGTGACGTAATTCCCATGGATGTAAGGCATATCATCTTAGGTAGACCTTGGCTGTATGATCTGGATGTCACCCTTCATGGGCGATCCAATTCTTGCTCATTTATGTTTGAAGGTAAGAAGATTGTGCTCACTCCTTTGAAACCCAAGCCAATTGGCATGAGCAAGAAGACAGAAGCACCAAAAGCGAAAGGCCTGAACATCATAAGCCCAAGGGCATTTAAAAGGGTAGCAATTCAAGAGTCCATTGTGTTTGTCTTAGTTGCCAGGGAACTACGTGGAGAGACCAGTGAGGAGTAACCTGAAGAAGTGAGGTTAGTGCTCCAGGAATTTAAGGACGTTTTCCCTGAGGAACTCCCCGATCATTTGCCACCCATGCGTGACATACAACACGCCATAGATTTTGTGCCCGGAGCGGCCCTACCTAACTTGCCTCATTATAGGATGAGCCCTATAGAGCATGCCGAGTTGCAAAGGCAAGTAGAAGAACTACTTAGGAAGGGTTTTGTACGTGAAAGCATGAGTCCTTGTGCGGTCCCTGCACTTTTAACTCCAAAAAAAGATGGAACTTGGCGGATGTGTGTTGATAGTCGTGCCATTAACAAGATCACTGTGAAATATCGATTTCCTATCCCCCGGTTGGATGACATGTTAGATATGATGGCTGGAGCAATGATCTTCTCTAAGATAGACTTTAAAGAGCGGCTATCATCAAATTAGGGTTCGTTCGGGTGATGAGTGGAAAACTGCCTTCAAGACGAAGGATGATTTATATGAGTGGATGGTGATGCCTTTTGGATTTTCCAATGCTCCTAGTACCTTTATGAGAGTGATGACTCAAGTGCTCAAGCCTTTTATGAGGAAATTCTTGGTTGTGTACTTTGATGACATCCTCATCTATAGTAAGTCTAGGGAGCAACACTTAGACCACCTAACTCAAGTTTGTACTACCCTTAGGAAGGAGAGTCTATATGGCAACCTCAAGAACTGTTCTTTCTTCACTAATAGAGTCGTCTTCCTAGGTTTCATAGTGTTCTTTGAGGGAGTTTCTGCCGACTCCCAAAAGATTCAAGCGATTGTGGAATGGCCCGAGCCCAAAAATATCCATGAAATTCGAAGCTTTCATGGGCTCGCTTCCTTTTATCGGCGATTCATCAAGGGGTTTAGTACCCTTATGTCCCCCATCACTGATTGCATGAAACAAGGGGAGTTTGTTTGGACTAAAGCTGCTGCTAAAGCTTTCAATGAGGTAAAGCAAAAGATGACTGAGGCACCTGTCATGCGTCTCCCTGATTTTACCAAGCCTTTTGAGGTGGAATGTGATGCCTCAGGTATTGGTATAGAGGGAGTACTTAGTCAAGAGCGTCACCCAATTGCTTATTTCAGTGAAAAGTTGAATGACGCTAAGCAAAAGTACTCCACATATGACAGAGTTTTATGCCATTATTCGAGCTCTTTGGCATTGGCGCCATTACCTGTTGTCTCGAGAATTTGTTATCTACTCTGATCATGAAGCTTTACGCTATCTCCATTCCCAAAAGAAGCTGAATTTTAGGCACGGTAGTTGGGTTGAATTTTTGTAGCGCTACCACTTTGTAGTGAAGCATAGGGCGGGAATTGAGAATAAGGCTGCTGATGCACTAAGTCGAAAGGTGTCTTTGCTATCCGTCATGAGTGTTAAGGTTACTGGGTTTGAACGACTCAAGGATGATTATGAGTCATGCCCAGATTTTGGGGACCTCTACACTAGGCTTAATAATGCCCCACGACCAATCCTGGATAATTATACCCTTCAAGATGGGTACTTGTTCAAGGCCAACAAGTTATGTATCCCTCGGTCTTTAGTGAGAGATTTCCTAGTTTGGGATATACATGCGGGAGGCCTGGCAAGTCATTTTGGCCAAGAAAAGACAATTGAGGAAGTGGGACGTCAATTCTATTGGCCTAGTCTTAAGAGGGGCATTGCCAAGATAGTTGGTCAGTGTCGTACATGTCAACTAGCCAAACATCGCAAGTAAAACACTGGTCTGTTCACACCTCTACCTATGCCAGATCGCCTGTGGCAGGATGTGAGTATGGACTTTGTGTTAGGTTTGCCCCGCACCTTTAGGAAGCATGATTCCATTCTAGTAGTTATTGATCGCTTCTCCAAGATGGCTCATTTCCTACCATGTTCTAAGACCTCTGATGCTTTTAAGATTGCAAAACTCTACTTTGATGAGATTGTCAAACTTTATGGTCTTCCCAAAACCATAGTGTCTGATAGGGATGTTCGCTTCATGAGTTATTTTTGGAAGACCTTATGGCATTTAGTGGGCACCAAATTGAAATTTTCCACGGCATTTCATCCTCAAATTGATGGTCAAACTAAGGTGGTTAATCGTAGTCTAGGAAACCTCCTTCGATGTTTAGTGGGTGAAGCCAATCGAAATTGGGATTATATTCTTCCAGTAGCCTAATTTGCATATAATAGCTCTGTCAATAGGTCTATAGGTGCTAGTCCTTTTGAGGTTGTGCATGGATATACACCTAGGAAGCCTTTAGATCTTTTGCCCATGTCCCCACATGTTAGGATTTCTGAGTTTGCTGAGGCATTTGCACGACATATTCATGATTTGCATAATGAGATTCGCAAAAAAAAATTCAAGCAAGTAATTCTCAATATAAAATTCATGCTGACACTTATCGACGTCATGCAGAGTTTCAGGTAGGGGATTATGTCATGATTCGGATTGGACCTGAACGGTTTCCCTCTGGGACCATTAAGAAATTGCAGGCTCGTAGTGCCGGACCATTCAAGGTATTGAAACAAATGGGCCCAAATGCATATGTCATTGACCTCCCTCATGATTATGGTATTAGCTCCTCCTTTAATATTGAGGATCTAGTTGCTTATAAAAGCCCCACAACTATTCCTGATACCCCTTTTGATGAGTTTTTGCCTAATCCTATTGATGCCCCTATTCCCACTCCTTTACCCTTAAATTTGCCCTATGCACATAAAGAATCTATTGATGCTATTTTAGATGAGCAAATTGTTTCTACCAGTGATGGAGGAGTTCACCGTTTCTTAGTTCGGTGGCGAGGGCGACCAGATTCTGATTGCACATGGATTACTCGAGATGAGCTATTGCGACTGGATCCTTGCTGGAGTACTATCAGAGCTCTTCAGATTTCCACTCGACGGGGTCGAGTTCTTCTCACCCGGGGGGAGTTGGTGCGGACACGAGGTACAAGCCCCCAATTACACACATGTATAGGAGGAAGAGCAAAAAGAAGACGGCCCAACCTGTGGCCTTATGGATGGAGCATACTAGTTATTGGGCTTGAAATTAAGCAAGCCCGAACATTTAATGACTAGGGTTTCTTTAGGGTTTTTTTTATTGTTGGCTATTTAAACAATTTTTCAGATTATTGTAAGACAGTTTTTGAGAATTATTAAAAAATAAACGTGTGTTTTCTTTCACTGGTGCCGACTCCAATTTGCTTGGTGCTGACTCCAAGCAGCCCTTAGGTGCTGACTCCTAGGGTTTATCTTTTGTTCTATTGTTAGTGTGGTTGTCCTACGTCACTCTAAGTCAGAAGTTAAAAGAAGAAAGGACTAATACTATAGTACAAGACAAAACAAAAGAAATGTTTGAAAGACAAAATAGTGAAGATGTAGGGAAAGTGATAAAAGGACAAAGAAGCCTAGTAGAGACAAATGATAGAAGAAGAATTGAAAGACATAAAGATGAAGATGTTATACATAGAAAACTAGAAGAAGAAATAGGAAAAGATGGATTAAAAGATAGTGTAGTAAAAGAAGTCAACTATGGTAGAAAAAACAATTATGGTAATTTAAAAGAAAAGGCAAATAGTGATAGTATAGTAAAAGCAAAAGAGGAAATAGTGAAAGAAGTAGTCAATAGAAAGGACAAAAAGTGTAATAGTTTAAGGGAAAAAATTGATGAAAGACTAAAATTAAATGAAAGATCTATAATAGATACCCAAAATGATAGTTTGACAGAATTAATTAAAAAAATGAAAATTTTAAATACACCTTTACAGACAGATAGAAAAAGAGACATAACAGTTTTAAATACTACCGAGTTATCAGATAATGAGAAAACTGACAGACATGTTAATAATACTATTTGTCATAAATGCATAAGGATATGGACATACTAAAAAACAATGTGACAGACATAATAGAATTGTTAAACAAATTAGTAAATTAGAATTTGAGAAAGATATTATAAAAGAATTAATGGAAATATTCAATGTTAGTCAAAAAGAGATAGATCAAGTAAAGAAAGAGTTAAAATCAACCAATCCACTTAAGATTAATAAAAGAAAAAGAAAACAAAAAGACATAATAATAAAACTGATAGAAAATCTACCGAATCACCACAAAGACAAGAAAGAATACTTATTAAAATTGAAAGACTCTATAGAAATACCTATTGCTTGCATTAGGTGTAGAAAATATGGACACCATGTTACAGAATGTCGAAAGAAAGAGAAAGAAAAAGACAAGAAAGAAAAGGTAAAAATAAAACAAGATGGTGTAGAGATAAAACCAGTGGCTTTACAAGACTTAATGACAGAAGCAAAAATGGTAAAAAATGATATTAAAGAAATTAAAGAAGAAAATCCCACAGACAGAAAAATTGATAGTAATGATGATGATGATGGCGATAGACAGAATTTCTTAAGTTTAATTGACAGAGTAATATTCCAAAAATGGCATACAGAAATTACTTTAGTAATTAATAAAGAGTTTTCTTTGATTGAAATTGCTTTGACAGATTCAGGTGCTGATATGAACTATATACAAGAAAGATTAATACCCTTAAAGTATTATGAAAAATCATCTGAAAGATTAATTCAGGCCAATGGAGAAAAACTAATAATTAATTATAAAATACCTATTGTTCATATATGCCAAGATGGAATATATTTTGAGACAACCTTTGTTTTAATTAAAGATCTTCCTTCTAAAATGATTTTAAGAATTCCTTTTATGATTTTAATTTGTCCCTTTTCAGTGACAGATAAAGGAATTAAAACTAATGTATTGAAAGAAAAACACTCTTCCAAAAAGGTTACTATTATCAACGAAAGAGGAATCTATAGAACTAAAAGAAGTTTGTCATCTTTAAAGACAGAAATATTACTTGTCAATCAATTGACAGAAAATGACAAAAAGAAAGTTAGACAAGACAAAGAGACAAAGATATGTTTTTATTCTCCTATTGCTTCTTTGCATAAAGTCCAATCTACAGAAGAACTCAGTAGAAAAGGCATAAAAGACGGAAATATGAATACAATCTTTTGTAATCAATATGCATGGACTAATAGTATATGGACTGACAGATGGCAACTTGAGACTATTGCCCCTACACTAAATATGGATGGTACAATTATTATTCCTTTTAATAATAATGATAGACATATTGATAGTCTCATAAGACTAATAGAAGTACTAAACAAAATACTAATAAATGAAAAATGTACACACTTTATAGCATCTTTAAATATTCATATAATAGATGTTTTAATAAAAGAATCTTTGACAGACTCTCTTTTATTAATCATTAAAGAAAATATTAATTGTGGTAATCTCTTGAATAATGACAGATTTAATTTCCTAACAGACAGAATTAATTATAATCCCTTAATAAATTGTCTTATTAATGAAAGACTTTACGAAGAAATTTTATTTCACATATTCTCCCAAAATGAGAAATATAGTAGTACATGTATTGATAGAATCATACTAGATTTAAGAAACATTCTGAATCTCACTTACCTTAACAGATCCCATCATAACTACTCTAATACTGTTGCTACTCAGCAAGAGCACAAAAGTGTACAAAGAAAAGTTTGTTTTATAAATGTTGTTTGTTTTATAAATGTTTTTCTTGTTTTTCTTATAAAATATTTCAAAAGAATTTCACAGAAAGACAGAGGCAAAAGAATTTCAAAAGAAGTTTTGACAGAAAATATTTGTTCCAAACATAATCCTTTTCCCAAAACCCAATTGCAGACTACCATGAGTAAAAGATTCTCTTAGAAAGACAAGGACAAGGCACCAGCGGTGCAACTCACAGGTTTCCAAAAGCCCTCAATAAAAATTTCAGATATGCATGAAGGCGTCTCGATAGAGACAATATCCCTTCAGGATACGTTCCTAGCAGAGGCAATGTATTCATGTGATAATAAAAGTGTAATTTTGCAAAAAGTGCTCGACAGTGATCTTATGTTTCAAGACGGAGAATTTACAGACCTTCCTCTTCATATTAAACTACTTCTTGATAATTTACAGGTAGCCGTCACCCTTAGACAGAAACCTTTATTCCAAATGACCCTTCAGGCTTTGGAATTACATCTTGTTAGCACCGGGGCATTTATTGAAGCACTTAGTTGTCAACTCCCTGGCAAGGAGGATGGAGATTCAAGCTCCACAAAGACAGAACTACAGTCTCTAACAAGCTATCTTATGGGAATAAGTTTTTCAAAGCTCCACCCTAAGATTCAGCAAAAAACAAGACTTGCTATTAGAACCTTACCCCCTGAAATCCAACAGAATATATTAACTCATAAAGCTATAACAAGTTCTTATGACAGATGGAGGTATCTTTTTACAGTATTAGTCTCTACAGCATTTATCAGAACAGAAGACATGACAGGTGATATATGGTTATCTCATAAGGCTAAATGGTATGAGAGCTTTGGAAATTCAGATAGAGTTTATGAAAGAACAAGAGATAGATTTAATCCTTACCCAGGATTACTTATCAACACAAAGACAGAAGATCCAGTAATCTGTGATCCCTTATGGTTATCTGAAATGCTAGAAGTAGGGTTTATTAGCAAATTAACCATTACTTCTGCAAATCAGATCAGTTTATTTCCTAATGTCATCTAAGAAGTAGCTGCACAGATTGGAGGACTTAATTATATGAAGATAGAAATCTAGAGTACTCTTCCAGTTTGGGACACTAGCTATTATATGGAAGCTCAGCCAGCACACATTTTAGTCCTTATCCATGATTGGAGTAGTATCCCTGAATATAACTGGTACATAGGAGATACTTATCACTTAATGATCCAGGTGCTCTGGCTCAAGAATGGTCTAATTTCATGAGTAATAAGATTTATGAAGTACAGAAAGAATTAGACAGAGGTTTCCATTTATATGGCTACACCGACAGAAGAGCTGTGTATGGCCCAAGACCTTCAGCAAGAAGGCTCATTGGGAAAAGAAGGATTGTTAAAGACCCCAGATTGATGATAGCCAAGGATCATGTTCCTGTTTTCCTTCCTATTTCATATTGTGCCCTATGTAATGATTATGGAGTGCTCCACGAGCATGAGCAGTATGAGGATAACTCTGATCCGCTAGATTATGATAACTACGCGGATACAGATTGATAGACAGCTAGACAGAAGGCACAGACAGACAGAATACTCTTCCGACAGACAACTACAACAGATCACTATTCACCGACGACAGATCACTATTCACCAACATGCATGAATAGCTTCCAGACAGATCGATTATAGTCCAAACAAATACAGACAGATCTAGAAAGATATTTTGACAAAATATTATTCACATGCAGATGGACTATTACTGTTCAAGATAGACTTTTACTGTTCAAGATTCTACCTACAGATTAACTTGAGTCCACTTTACTTAACTCAAGTTACTTTTGAAGACTTACCATGGTTCACTTCATCTATAAAAGGACAGACTTCGAAGACAAAAGACAGGTCCAGAATTTAGGTCCAAAAAATAGTTTCAAATTTTAGGTCCAAGTTTTCATTCCAAGGTCCAAGCTTTAGAAAGCCTTTAGCTTTCCCTTTCCCCTCCGAAAGACTTTTGCACTTTACTTTCTTTTTGTAATCTTGTAACCTTCCCTTCAGACAGATAATCTTGTAACCTTACGTTTCCAGACAGACAATCTTGTAACCCTTTACAGATTTTACTTTATAATCTTGTAACTCTTCAGACAGTGTTTATTTTCAAAGCTTGTAAGAAAGACAGAAGTTTTCAATTTTAATTAAAGACAGAAGTATTTTCAAGTAAGATTTTATTTGCTTCAGTTTTCATATTTCATACTCTGTTTTAATTTATTTTGACTATATCTATTTTGCTATTCTCTTCTTTATCAACTATTTTATCATTGTTTATGCTTCCATATTACTGCTGTGCTCTTTCCTGGGTAGTTAATGGTATCAGAGCCATGGATGGAATGTGTATGAGTTTTATTTCTTTGCAATTAAGAAGTTACTAGGAACTTATATTACTACATAGCCACTACTTGCTCCTTGTTAGTGTTGGTCAGCCTAGAGACTCGTTGGCAAACCATAGTTTTGCGTTGGTCAACCCCTTTGTTGTAGTCGACGGACAGGCGTTGTTTGGGTGGTCCCGCAATGGAGTTTCCTGAGGAGCTGGTCCCGATAGCAAGGAAACCAGTGGTTAGTAATAGTTCCACCAGTAATTATTAATTGTATTTAGCAAAAGATGGACATTGCATGAAAAAAAAAAATGAAATATGTATGTTAATAATAAATTAGATTTCCCTTATGCTTGAGAAGAAAGGCAAATGTATATTTTATGCAGCAAAAGGTGGACATTGCATTAAAATCAAGGACTTATGTGTGTCCATAATAAAATAATAGAACTTTTTTTTTTACTTGTCAAGTCAAATACTTTATGAAAAAGTATCTTGCAATTAAGGGGGATTGAATTGAGTTGTTCTTCAACTCCTAGAGACTTGCAAGCATTTTCTCAAACATAAATTAAGAGAATGGTAAGAAATGCGCCATAAACGATAGAATATTATGTTCTCTATTTTTATAGGGAAAAATGCTTGCCTAGTAGTTACTTCTTGAACTTTTATTTTATTCAATTTATTTTATAAACTTTAGTATTGTAGCAAAATAGACCCCTTTAACCTTTTCTTTTGCCAATTTTAGTACATAAACTTTGATATTATAAGTTATAACCATAAGGACCCCCCCCCCCCCCCAACTTTTTTCCTCTAGCCAGTTTAAAACCACTTTTTGCTCCAAATAATTCTTTTTTTTTTTTAAATGAAAATGAAGAAATCTTACTATAACAATATAAAAGTTTAGGGGCTTATTTGTTACAATACCAAAGTTCATGTACTATATTGGTTAAAATAAAAGTTAAGAGGGTCTATTTGTTACAATGTGAAAGTTTATCTAATAAATTGACAAAAATAACCTGAAAAAAATTAGCAACCTATGAAAAGTAAAGTTTCATAGGTTGTAAATAAATATATATATATATATATATATATATCTTGTGGTTGTGTATGAAGAGAAAAAGATAGTGGGATGAAAGAGAAAGATAATAATATTTTTTTCATTATTTTATTAGGTTATATGTAAAAATAAAAACGAAGATGTAGAATGAATTATAAAATGAATTGATAAAACAGATAAAGTAGAGTTAAAGATCGTGCTAATGCCATCTTCGGGTGCTATTGCTCTTACCATGCATTTTTTCTTCTGCTTTTTATGTTTCTTTTTATTTTAATCTAACTTTTTGTTGTTTTGTGTGCCTAACAGGTAGTGATAACCCAAATAAACATCATTCAAAATTCAAACTCTACCACTTTTTTTCAATTTTTTAAATATAAGGCAAAAATCGAAAATTGACCATCTAATTTTCAGTCATTTTCATTTTAGTTCTATAACTTTCAATTTTGTCATTGTAATTCTCTAATTTTCAATTGTTGTCAATTCAGTATTCTGTTAACCAACTATTAAGTGTCTCCGTTAAATGAGCAAAACGATATTGTTTTGGCTGCTTTTTAAAAAAAAAAAAAAAAAAAAAAAATTTAGGGAGAGTCCATCTGGGTCGGTAGCAACAGCATCAATGAGAGAGAGAGAGAGAGTGAGAGAGAGAGAGTGTGTGTGTGTGTGGGGACTTTCTTATGTAATTATCCCCCCATTTTTTTATAACAAAAAGTAGAATACAATACAATACAATACAATAAAAAAGAAAATACCCACTATCTGGTCCACCAAGCTAGGTGATAGCATCAACAAAATGGTCATGAAGGTGAGAAGTCCATCGCAAACGTTGCTTCCCAACTCTAGCAGAGCCAGAGCTAGAAGCAACAGCAGGAAAAGAAGTAGTGTTTTTCATTGGAGGAATAGCTGCAAGCTCAACACCTTGTGTTTTGTGAGGCACTAAGCTCGTCGTAAAGAATTTCTTTGCGTGATACATCTTCTTCAATCTTCAACCTTCAACTAACTAAATAATCACACCTACCTGCATATCATAACTAAATTCCAAATACATAATTGTGAGGGATTTCACAATTCGCTCCAATACCAATGGGCTTGGTTTGCGATCGAATGCTATAAAAGATTTGTGCCCCCTTATCCTTCACCAATTGGTTGTTGCATGGATCGGTAAGACACACGGTCCAACAAGTGGTTGTGAGGGAGGGATTGTGAGAGATTTCACAATTCGCTTTTATACAAATGGGCTTGGTTTGTGATCGAATACTATAAAAGATTTGTGCCCACTCATCCTTCACCAATTGGTCGTTAGATGGATCGGTAAGGCACACAGTCTAACAATAATAATAATAATAAAATATATACATAAATTGAGATCAAATTTTACATATATAAAAGTAAGAAATGGAATAGTAATTGTAATAATTAGACCTGAAATTTCATAAATAAAAAACCACTGATTCTGAAGTTTTGAGAAGGAGGATCAATGATGGGTATGGAGAAAATGGTGGCGTTGAAATTGTTGGGTTGGGGAAAATTAATTGATATGAAGAAAGACAGAGGAAATTGGAAGGGAAAGACAAAAAAAACCTCACCTCGGTTTCTCTCTCTCTCAATCTCACCTCATCGTTGTTGCCAGGAATGACATCATTCCCCTAAATGTTTTTTATTTTATTTATTTTTTATTTTTTTAATAACAGTTTTCTTAATTTCTTTTTATTACAAAAAAAAATTAAAAAAAAAAAAGCCAAAATGGCATCATTTTGCTCATTTAACAGAGACACTTAACAACTGGTTAATAGAATACTGAATTTATAACAATTAAAAGTAGATGATTGAAATAACAAAACAAAAAATTAGAGGACTGAAATGAAAAAGACTGAAAGTTAAAGGGTTAATTTTGGATTTTTGCCTAAATATAAATATTTAAGACTTTTTTTCATTTTGTGTGTCTTTTCCACACATGTGAACACTACAATGACTATCTTTTTTGTTGAGAACACTACAATGATTGAGACTTTATTTTAGTATTATTATTTAATGAGAAATGCTAATGGATGCTCTTAAAGCAATGGTTAATAATCCATTTAAAAAAGTTTTCATAGGAAAAGAAAAAAAAAACAATTAACATTTTGATAATTTTTTCCATTTTTTATAAAAGTAATGTCAAAACTTTCGTAAAATGAATTGTAATCATTTTCCTAACTCTAAAGGTATCCGTTAGCATGACCCTTATTTAATACTACAGTAAATATCAATACTATTATAAATGTTATTTATTTTATTTTTTTTTGCTAAGAATATTATATATTATATATTATAAGTATAATGAATTAGCATTTTAGCTAGAGTTTAAATTATTAAATAAGATACGAGTTGATAATTTTAAATATTGTAAACAAGTTATATAGGCATTTTTTTTTTTTTTCCTTTCGCGTAGACAAGTTATATAAGCTTTGACTTATGGATATACAACTAATATATATAGTTAATACTTAGCTATAAACCTGAAATGATACACTGGTATTAATCGGTATCAAAATATTTCATTTCCCTAATCAAACCAAAATAGCCTCCAGTATGGTATTGACTCCTGTAAATTAGATGATCTTCTCAACAAAAATGAAGGTTAGACGCATAAGATATTTTCTCCCTTATGAGAGAGAGGTTGACCCTCCCATCAATTGTGTGGTGAAGCAAAAAAGAGAAGACAATGAAGTTTATATAGTAATTTTAAGTTCATCTTAAAAAATATATATTTACTCTTATTGAAGCAATATATAGTCATATAGTCAATCCACAAGCCCGCCTAACAATTTTTGTATTTTCATTAAGTAAGAAAGAAGAAATGCCACAGTTTGAGGTGGGGATGGGGGAGGGGGGGTGGGGATGGGCCTTTATCCCATAAAGAATACAAATTGTACGAGGACTGCGGCTGAATATAGTGGCTAGGGCTGTCCACGAGTCGGGCTAGGTTGGTTCTAGACGTAACCCGAACCTTACCAGTCAGCGTCGGGTGGAAGGCAGAAGGACTTGAAACCGACCTCCGACCTCAATTGGTTGAGTTAGTTTCGGGTTCAAGTGATGCACGGGTCAATTCGGTTGGTGGAGAGAGTCACCAGATCCTGCAAAAACTTCACCAAAATATGCAAAAATTTAGTCGGAATCTGCAAAAACTTCATTAGAATCTACAAAAACTTGCTCTATTTGCACCGAAATTGCCGAAAATCAGCTTGGATCTCACCAAGAATGGTTGAGATCTCATCGAAATCAACTTGGATCTCCTTGAATCTCGTTGAATCTCACCAAATATGGTCGAGATCTCGTTGGATCTCCTCGAATCTGAGCTTGATCTTGCTGGAGTTGGCCGGATTTGTATATATCATCGGTCAAGTCGGGTGGCTCAGGTTTTGGAGAAGAAAACCTACCACTCGACCCGCCAGTGTCTGGTCTTAGGCGTGAAAACTTGTCACCGACCGACGGGAGCATCGGTTCAGGCTAAAATCGCAATGGCCAAACAACTGACCAAATACCAAGGACCATGTCCAATTACAATGACCAAGTAGCCGAGTATGGAGGAATGCAACAATTACGTACCTATCTCAAGATAATATGGCTGCTAGCTTATGGATCCTTTGCTTTCAGTTGATCGACCAATATGATCATTTTTAAAAGAAATATCCTTTGACACCCTTCACATAAGTAGTTATTGTTCCTCAAACAAAGTGTTGATACCGTATTTTTTCCGCCCTCAATTTGCGTACTGGATCCTGAAAAATTTCAAAATATTATTTTCACTCTATGGGGTTGTGAGAACATCCAAAATGATGTGGCGCAACCCGTTCGGGCATCGGAGTACCCGAAGTGTCTCCTTTGGCTAAAATGACCAAAATGCCCATAGTCAACCCTAGGTTGGAGCAAAGGTCAAACAAGGTCAAAACCCTCACAAAACAACATTTTTCATAATTTAACATCAAACCCGAGCTTTACAGAGATTTTTAATAACTTTGACCAAGTTTGACTTGAAGTCAATCTTGGGTGGGCTCGAAAACCCTAATTTTGATCTAGTTGCCAGAATGGATTGAAACCAATGTCATTGCAAAGATTATCAAATTCTCATTCCAATGACTATTCATGGGTCGAAATCGGAGTTAGAATGACTAAGATATCACGAAAACCGAGATAACACACCTATTAATGCACCACTAACTTCCGAGAGCTATAACTTTTGATCTGACCGTTAGATTTTCAAGATCCATACCATTTCAGAAACAAGATGTCAAGATCTTTCCAAGGGTGGCCAGATCAACCCATTTTTAGGACTTTTGAGGCGGGTAGCCCTCCAAGGGCTGTCGCCTCGTAATGCATTTTGCTCCTTGCCTAGTTTCTCTACATGTTTTTCTCTCTTCCAAACACCAAAAAACACAAAAAAAAAAAAAAAAAAAAAAGAATCAAAGCCTCTTGATTCTTCTCTCTTTCCCAAAAAGAAAAAAGAAAAATGTACTGTTCTTGTAGCCAATCTTCCTTGGTTCTACACTTTGGATTTGGGGTTTAAGGGTGTAGATGTAGCCTTTTCAGCTATTATCAACACCTCTAACCTTCTAAATCTTTTTTTAGCATTTTATCTTGCTATTTTTGCTTGAATAACATGATTTATTGCTTTATTTAGCATGTTCCTTGCTTTATTTGTGTTTCTAGCTTGAATCTCTGTGTTTTTATGCCTTGTGCCATGTTTTATGCTCAATTCTACTTTTTTACATGCTTTATATGTTTAGATCTACATGTTTAGGGTTTTGTGTCATGTTTTCCTGTGTTTCATTCTTCTTTTTGCTCTATGTTGATGTTTGGGTCATATGCTCACATGCTCACATGCTTGCTACGCCTTGCTTAGAACTATGTGGTCACGTGTTTATTTCCACGCTATGTGTTTAGATCTTTGTCTTCGCATGCTTATATATTTGGATTCATGTTCTATCATGACTATGTGCTAAGTTTCTACATGCTTACACGCGTATTGCCATGCCTATGCCTAGATCTATGTTTTCACATGCTTATGTGCTTGGATCTATGTTCTTTACATGCTTTATGCTATCTTCCATGTGCTTGTGCGCTATGCCATATTTGTGTGCCTAGACCTAGGCTATATTTGTCATGCCATGTGCTATTGTAGCCTTTGTTGCTTTGTTTTTCTTTCTTGTGTTTTGGCCTAATGGTTAGAACCTGATATAGACCCTATAATCTTTGTCATTGTCCATGCACCTCGGCCCATATCAAAGGGTTTGGATCATTCCCATTTTGCATGTCTATGCTTGCCTGCTTCTATGCTTTATGCTTCTTTTAACCTCTCTAGTTCTAGGCTTTGCCATATTTGGCGCCCTCCTCGGGCTTAACCTTGTGTGGTTATATCTGAAGCCCATGAGGCCTTGTTTGGATGCTGGGTCGCTCCGTGCATACCCTTCCCTTTTTTTTGCTACGCACAATGATATGCTTACCATGATTGTTTGTGCCACCTGTTGGCTTTCTTTGCATCTTTACACGCTTGCTTACATGTCCATGCATGAGTCTTGTTTGCTAGTGTGTCGTCCATACTTTAACACAATGAAGCTATAGACATCCAATCCAAACCTACATTTGTCTCTCAAGAACAACACCTTTTGTTTGCTTTCTTGTTTGTTTGCCGTTTTGCTTGTTTGCTTGTTATCTTACTTGTTTGCCTTCTCACTTGTATGCTCGCATCCTTGTTTCTATGCTTCCCATGTCTATCATGTTTGTTTGTTTTATGCCTTTCCATATGTTCTTCGCATCTTTTCCTTCCATTCGCTTGTTTGCTGATTTCTTGTCTTTGCCTTTGCATGTAGACACATGGAGTGAGGACGCATGGAGCTAAGGCATGGTCTCCTAGGCGTAAGCAAAAAGGGTGAGGATGCAAGCATGCAGATATAAGCCAAGTGGCTGTGATCAGTAGGTTTAGAAGTTTAGCTTTTCCCTTTGGTTATGTACTCTTTAAAACCCCTTTCCTTCCTCCTCCCTTTCTCCCTTAGATGGTTTGTATTAGGTATATCATGCTGTGTACCATTCATCCTCATCTCTAGAGTATGGCGACCCCTGTTTATTTTCCTGCACTTATATTTTGGGCCATGCTTTAGGAATGTAGGCATTTACTTTCTCGCTCTGTGTGCTTGTATTATGCATGATGTATGTATAAATATATATATACTTGCTCACCCCTTTCAGTGTGATTGTTACAATCAGTGTCACCTAAGGCCAAGCTATGCCTAATTTCTGCAATGAAAGTAAGGTGACATGTCATAAGATTTTTGCAGTGGAAATTTGGCATTTTGTCCGAATGCCTTAGGAAAGTATAGATTGGAACCACACCTACTCAAAAGCCAAACTTCAAAGCCCCTATGCATGCAAAGCCTCAAAAGCCAATGCCAAAATCATGTTTTTTATTGCCAATTTCGGAAAATTAAGGTTTTATCAAAACAAAGAACTGTCCTTGGATAGGCATTGTGGGGTGCCTAACACCTTCCCCACACGTAATCAAACTTTCAAACCTAAGAATCAAGATTTTTTTGCCATCCACATTAGATTAGGAAAAATGCCATTTTTCTTAACATAGGATTGGTAATAAAATCAACTAGTCGCTAACCTGTGCGATGCATGGGAAAGCTATTAGTAACTTCCCTAATATGAAAAAAAAATAAAAAATAAAAAATAAAATAATATCATGGTATAAATTATATACCAAACCAATAAAATCTATCACATATAATGAGATATCATGATAACCAAGTGCTTGAGATCATATTTAGAAAATATAACTAATATAGGTACACTCCAATACTTACACAAATATAGTTAATTTCATACTCATTCAATCAAATATCCTTCATAAATTACATTAATCGTTCTTGATGTCCAAGATGTATCTAAATTATAACATTACCAGTAAACAAAGATGCTAGACCTCAATGGGATTGAAAAGCCAACATAATGCCAATTTACACAATTTCTAAAATCATTATCTCCACTATTGAGAGAGAGAGAGAGGTGGCTGTTGTGTTGCATCTCTTAAGAAGAATCTACCCTGTACATTTTTTTTTTTATTGTAATTGACAAATAACAAAATAGATGTACCACATTTAGAGTATGCACATTTGGGAGATTAAAAGTAAAGGAAAATGAAAAAAGAACCCACCTAAAGTTTTTGCTCTCCCTCTTGATGTTGGCTTTTTCAACATCTTCCAAAATCAAATTTATGTACTCCTCAAAGCTGTATAAGGTATAAAAATTAACATTTGACGAAATTTACATGTATTCACTTAAAATTGTGAAAGATGCTAAAAATTAGGTTGATACCAACCTTTTAACCAAAATTCAACATTTTAATGACTGCATATCAATTAGCAATTTTGCCATTGTTACTTGCAACCTATATCTTTTTATTTGTGACAAATATGGTACAATTTTGGCCATCAAATTTTACTCAAAAGCCAAGATTAGACAACCTCCATCCTGCATTACTCTAAGAAATCTATAGAATTACCCTAAAATCAAAATGAACATGCCACAACCATGGATAGGAGGCAGAACAAAAAAAAAGTACATGTTCACAAAGATTTCAAAGTTCTCAAGATGTAAATTTGACAATATCACCCCAAAAATTGCTTAATATACATAGCATATAGCAAAAATACTCGTCATAAATGTGATTAGAAAACTCAAGCACTAAATTACAACCCTCTGCATAATATTTTTTTTATAAAAAAAAAAAAAAAAGACCATAGTTAACATTTAATCTTCAAAACATTATAACAGGGAATGCTTCAAAAATTTGGAATGATTTACCTATATATAGCTTAATCATACTTGCTACTCCATATAATTCAAATCCAGGCATTTAATTTTCCCCTTCATCACTCAAACAGATTATCAACTAAAATTTTAAGAATAGCATTACATGCAAAACCCAGAGAAGCCCAACATTTAAAAGGACGAAATCAATAATTAAAAGTTTCTAAAAAACATTACCACTATCATGCAATATCCAATATAGCCACTTGTAATAAGCACTATGAGAAGCAAATATACAACAAAATACCATTAAATAGAATAACACATCATCAAGAATATACCTTCTTTTCTTTTTAAAATTGCACCATCTTGCATCGGTGTGGACGCAAGAACTTCTTTGTACACAAATGCAAACACAAATGCAAGTTATAAGTTGAAGGAGACAAAAAGGTTAATAACTATGTAGGTTGTCAAACATGATCAATTGAAAGCATTAGAATATATGTTTTAAGAGTAACAATTCCTCAAATTCAATTTGTTCAAGGAACCTACAGAATCAAGACCAGTCCTACAAATTATAAAGAAAATTAAAATAAAAGACATTGCGATAGCAAGTTATGTCCACCTTAAGCAAAGTGTTCCAAGTTTGAGTCTTGAAATCAGCCTAACCCACCTCTCCCAAACCTTTTTTTTTTTTTTTTTTTAATTTAAATAGTAAATATCTACCTCATCAGTAACATTAATCATATATAAAAATATGGAATAATATTCTTATCAAATGAGATAATATCTCCATGATGGAGAGAACAGAATAAGCAACCTTGTATCATTGAGGAAGACCAAAATATCTTGCAATGAAAAGCAAGCATACATGTACCAAAACCACCACACTGGGGAAGCTATGACTTTTTTGTGTACCAGTAAACAACAACATCTTGCTACAAAGAGTTTAAATTTTCTGTTAGGAGGATATTCTTCCTAGTAATATTAGGCTTTACACATATATTTATATATAGAAATACATTTCACTTATCAAACAACACAAATTAGTAAACCAAAATGCTAAACTGGACCCAAAACCACAATTTCACTCCTACTAACAAATAAATAAAGAGAACAAGTTAGGGAGGAAATCCTAAATTAAATTAAAAACATTACTAACCATTCCTTAAAATGCCAAGTGACAAAGCCTAGGTAGAATTTGATCTTCTATGGTGTTTCCCTGGGAAAAACAAAAAAGAACAGAGAGGGAAAATATTAGCAATTGAAATCTATAATTGCAGCAAACCCTAATTAGGAACCCCAAAATTCCAAAACTAATAAAAACCCCAAATCAAAAATTTAGTAGTTTTCCCAATGTCCTTGAGCCTTAAAGTCATTTTGATTTCGTCCTAATTCCAGAATGTTCAAATACTATGGAAACAAAAACCACAAATTATTCATAAGCAAATAGATTAGGACAACAACAACAAAAAAGGAAGAAGAAAGGGAAGATTGAGGATTCAGGATGATCTTACGAAGGAGTTCTTGAGAAATTGAACCGGGAGATTTTAGGGCAACATTCACTTTTGGGTATCAAATTAGAGAGAATGTCTTTACACATATTGGGGCCTGGCCTGGCCTGGCTATGCAAACTGTAACGGTGAAAGTCGGTGGTGGTCAGTTCTTGAAGAAATTTAGGGTTTTATCGGGTTTGATTGAAAAACAAATTAGAGGATGCTGAAAGGGTAGAGAAGAGAGATGAGGGAGAGAAATAGAGAACAAATAGGAGAAGAGGAATGGCATTCAGAGTTGGGTTTTGGGGAAGGAGAAGAAAATTTTTGGGTAATAGGTATTGGGTTTGATTCTTCACCGGGAAATAGAAATAGTTTTTTCTAGCTGAATTTTTTTTTTTTTAATAATACTGATATTTTAAAAATAATGATTATGTGGACTGGGAAATTTTTTTTAATAATACTGATGTTTTAATAATATTGATGTTTTAATAATAATTAAGTTATAATTTTTTTTTAAAATAATGATGGCGTGGAAAACTGTGAGAGCTTCAAAAGTTTCAGTTATATATATATATAGACTAGAAACAGGTGACCAAGCACACTTTAGAAAAACCCAATGATTAGTGGCGACTTCACTTACCTTTGGTAACCCTTAAAATTTGACCTAGATTCCTACCATAAAACCAAAGGGTAGACCTATCTTCGTCTACTGAGAGAGAGAGAGCACCCAAAGCCTTGTGCAAACAATGTCTTCATCACTATCGAGAGGGCCCCTCCAATGGGTCGCCACAGCGAATGGTCGAACGAAGGCCCATGACGATGGTGGCGGCTTTTTCCACCCCGTTCCAATTGAGGCCGGGCGTCGACACGAAGCCAACAAGTCTTTAAAATGTTACTTTTCTACTCTCACTTCCACACTCTCTCCACCAATTTACGACTTAATTATTGGAGCCTTCCTTGGCTAACCCTCAATTAGCCAGAGCCAAACTCAGATTTCTCTTTCTCAGCAAGGTACTTGTCAAGTTAAAATGACCTCTCCCTATTCAGTTATCATTGAAGTTTTTGTTGTGGTTCCTTTCCAATTTCCATCAAAATCTCTGTTGCGATTCCATCTTTTCTTCAAAATTTCACTTACCTATCGCCGCATAAAGTGTTGTCTGGCTCCTCCTTCGACACTGAGTCAGGATTATGATATTGTACTTTAATCCTAAACTAAGCCCAGTAAACAGATCAACTAACATAACTAACAAAACTACCAAAACAGAAATAATAGAAAAGTCTAACTAACTCTGATACATGTGGAACGTGCAAACACTAAATGAGCTAAAACTACATGTCGTTTCTGTCAATTCAGAGTTATGCTACTGCCGTTTATCTTCTACTCGTATTTCCTTCGTTCAACCACTGATGCTTGCTTTGATTGCTTTTTTTTAATCACTGCTTTGTTCAAATTGTCTCATACTTGATATCTGTTTGTCATGGTCTTGATACAGACGAATGCATTGAAGGAGAGAGGGAGAGGAATTTTCCGAGGATTTGAACTTGGGAATCCGAGGGAGAAGCAGGGGATATAAATTGTGATATCATTGACAATGTGGAGGCTTCCTAAATTGCTCTCATCCGAGGGAAAAAAAAAAAAAAATCCATAGTATCATTCTTTCAAGCAGAACATATAGAAATAATACAATCCTTACAGCAAGCTTCAAAGACTTGAATTGAATTAGATTTGCAGATAGTAATTCACTCCCTTAAAGGAAAAAGTATGCTCTCTGGCTGGTGGGTTTTCTACTCCTTTTTGGCAACATCACAGTCAATACATTTTCATCTTTACTGATATCTATTTGTTAATTTATTCTTCAAGGAAAAAACTTTGGCAGTAGCACTGTTCCGAGACTACCTAAGAATTGCCCATTCCTTTGATACTGTAAGTCTAAAGAAATCACTAAAAGAAAAAAGTAGGCTCCTAGACACGGGAGTGATTTCCTACTTAGGGATATCGGAAAGTTTCAATGTTTTTGGATGTTAGGAAGCTTTTCCTTAGCCGAATTTGTTTATTTCGGTGCAGAGTGATTGGCTGCATAGGAATAATAGTTATAGTTAAATTAATTTAGTGTTTTTTTTTTTGGGTTAAATGAATCTATTTATTGTTACCGTTCAAATTTTGCATATCAGATTTGTTAAATCCATTTCCTCTACCAAAAAAATAAAAAAAAAGTTAGTTATATCCAAATTATAGTTAAATTCAATTTTCTGCTGTTTGCTTGTTGGTATTTGTTGGTTGATAATAATATTTATCGCACTAAGAAATTATTCTTTATAGGTGTTGGATATTAGTCATGATTCATGAAGGAGGTTCAAGGCCAAATTGCTCTTGGAAACTTAAAAAATTGTTTACATATCATGTCAGACGTTACTTATAAAAAAAATCTCTTGTCAGACCTTAATGGAACTGTTATCTTTGGTTTGATGCCATTTCTCTTTTTAATTATGAAGCAATTAGAAGTACGATATAATAGAGTCAATCATTCTGATAAGGGAGGGGAACAAATTTGAAGAATTAAATTGCCCATTTGTTAATTTGGAATTACATATTACAACCATCTTTGTTACTCCCTCTTCATAGGTTAGAACACAAGCTATAGCCTATTTGTCAGGTTTACCATAATTAAAAATAAAATAAGGGAGTTATACAAACATATTGGGATTTGACAAGTTGAGTGAGCTCTCCTTTGGTATTCTCTCACATTTGAAGATATGGACCTTTTGTTTTCTTTGGTTCATTGTTTCAAGATTTTTTAACTCTTCCATAAAGATAAGGACTCTTTATTTACTACTTTACTCACTAAATAAGCACCAATTTAAATAAGGAATGAAACAAATCCAAATCTTCAAAATTATACAAGTGGATCAACCAGTATACACATCAATGCTAATATTTACTATATCTCTTACATAATAAATGAGGTTCTCCTAGGGTTTTTAAGACTGTGATAAGAGCAGTAATCACTTGTGGATAAGAATGGTGACACGCCACATGAGTGATGTCACCCTGTGAGGTCATGAGAATTTTGTAGCAATTGTGACAGACCTTAATGCACTTGTTCAAAGGGTTAAACATGAAATGCAGCCCTTAAATAATTGTAACATGGACTTTAACCATGCAATCCTTTACTTTAGGGCTAGAACTTCTATCAAAATTTGGAGCTAGAAAAAGTACAATATCAACACTAGGATGTATAATTTCATCTACAAACACAATTATAATAAGGGCCTAATGCGATAGCTATTTCCATTTACAAACCAATCATAATAAATAAAAACATAATACCAACAACCACAATAATTATCAAATGTCAAATTAATATTATTTTAAAAAAATCATAATAGTTTAAACTTTTGCGTGAATTGCATAAGTTACCAACTATTTAAAATAATCTAGGAAAATTATACTTTACCCTCTTTTACACTTACCCCCTTCAAAATATTACCAGTATAATGCTTTTCACCCATTCCATAGGTAATTGTTTAGGGAAGTAAGTGTGTATTTTCATAAGTTAGGGGAATAAGTGTAAAATAAGGTATCGTTTAGGGGGATAAATGTAAAAGGGGTGTAGTATATGGGGTAAAGTATATATTCTCATAGTGTATGGGGTAAATGTAAAATAAAGTATAATTTAGGGGGTAACTGTGCATTTACATAGTTTTGGGAGTAAATATAAAATGAAGTATAGTTTAAAAGAATAAAGTGTAATTTACTCAAATAATCCTGAGTCTATTTTTCAAATGGATACAATTAGACAAGGCCTAAAATAACCCATAATCTCATAATTTAACAACATTATCCAACTCTTACAAGAATAGAACTTGAGTTGGAATCCCGGAAGAAAAATAAAACTCCTTCAAACGAGTCAAAGTTTTGTTCAAACTAAAGAAGAGGATCATAGAAGGCATCGCGGAAGTAGACAAAGTTAAAGGTTTCGAAGCTGCACACGTGCCTATTTCACAAAACCAAAAAAAGCAAAATCTGGATTCCTTCCCAACGGCCAAACCGAAAAAAGCTGGCTCATTAATACACACTTCACAATTGATAATTTGAATCCTAAACTTAATTTTTTTTTTTTTTCACCTATAATAATTTATTATTTAGAATTTATTGTTATAATGTGTACACGTAGCATTTCTCTATCATGTACAGGTAATTTCTATTTCACATTGAGGAGTTTCTATTATGGTGATCTTGAGCTCATATTTTGATGCATGTTCACTGTTGTTATTCTGTTTCGTTGCAAAGAAAATGATAGAAGCAACTGGAAAATGAATATTGACTTTTTTTTTTCAATTTGTTTAGAATTATTGCGTTCTAGGCCTGCGAAAACTCAGCTCAGCTAACTGAATAATATTGATTCTGAGCTAGGGAATGGGAGAGATCGGGATTGGGATGGCTTCAATATCATATTCTCCAGTGGGAACTTCAGCTTCAGAATTTCTCCGGAGCTCAAGCAATGGTGTCAATGGCATTCCTCTGAGAACTCTAGGGAGGGCGAGATTTGGCAGCACGACCAGGAGGGATTTGGCGGTGGCGGCGAAGATTAGGAAGGTGAAGAAGCAGGACCATCCATGGCCAGATGATCCGGATCCTAATGTGAAAGGTGGGGTCCTAACCCATCTCTCACATTTCAAGCCCTTGCCAGAGAACCAGAAGCCGAAGCCCGTAACTTTGGAATTCGAAAAGCGGCTTCTCAGTCTAGAGAAGAAAATCACTGATGTAAATCAATTTTTTTTTGGGTGATTGTAGTCTCTTCATTTGAGTGAAAAAAAATAATCAGGGTTTGGTCCAATTGTGTTTTTGTATTCGAGTGCAGGTGCGGAATATGGCAAACAAAACTGGTCTGGACTTCAGTGATCAGTTATTTACATTGGAGAGTAATTATCAGCAGGTTTGACATGTTATGCTGATGAGAAACTTTTTTTTTTTTTGGATAAGTAACAAGAAAACTTTTATTAAAATAAAAGGTCACTCAAGTACACTGGGAGCAAAACCAGACTCCACCCAATAAGAGTAAGGAAGAAAAGACTGTTGATAATCCTCAACACAAACAATGAGGCACAAACCAGGCCAGCAATCGAACATGTCAATAACCTTATGCGGCATAACCCAATGAATATCAAACAAACAAAAAACCATTGACCACATATGCTGATGTGAACCTCAAATACTTAGATTCGAAAACATGACCTATATTTTTTAATTTTAAATGGCTTTAGTATGAAGCCATACAGTGATGAAAGTGGCTTATATTAGAGACCTCGAATTGCATGCTTATGTTATTTTTTCCAACTATTGATCTGGAAATATAGAAAACATTAGAAGGTTTTATTAATTTTGCACTGGGTAGGCCTGCTATTCGTCTCTACACTCATTGTTATAGGATCCTATTGCTTGTTCACAAACTTCCAATGCCATTTTCAAAGTTATCCAGACATTGAGTTCCTTAGGAGTAATGGAATTTAGCTTATTTTCCTTTGCTTATTTTGTCGAACCTTAAAAATTTGTTTAAGCATGCAAAATATTGGGGAGTGAAGCTTGGCTCTTGTATCCCCTAAGATTCTGAGTTGTAAGCCTCAATGTGGAAGTATGTTTGATGAACCGAAAGACTAGATATATCTTATAATGAATTTGGGGAAAGTCTCAACTCAAATTTTTGTTGCCAGCCACTTATAAATACATATAATTAGGAGAAGTATAGATAATGAATAATGCAATATGATGGACATGTCTTTTGCTTTCTGCTTAGCAAATGTTCTGGGAAAATGATGCTCTATTACAGATTTGGAATTCAGCAAAAAAAAAAAAAAAAAAAAAAATGGAAAAGTTTCTGGTTCTGAATTGCTACAATTTATCATGTGTATTTCAGGCTCTAAAGGATTTATATACACATCTAACTCCAATACAGAGGGTGTCTATTGCACGGCATCCTAACAGGCCAACTTTCCTTGATCATGTGTTTAGCATTACTGAAAAGGTGCAGTATTGGAAACTCGTGAACTTGGTGCATATTGTATTCTAGATAGTTTACCTTTAGGTTATGAATGCTGAATTAATTACATTGATTAATGTCTTGGGATATACCCCATATGCACAGTTTGTGGAGCTTCATGGAGATCGGAGTGGGTACAATGATCCTGCTATTGTTACTGGTATAGGAACCATAGATGGAAGGAGGTACATGTTCATGGGTCACCAAAAGGGTAGAAACACAAAAGAAAACATCAGTCGGAACTTTGGGATGCCTACTCCCCATGGATATGTCAAATTATAAAGACTTGTATGTTCTATTAGTCTCATGAAATTTCATTAGCAGTAAAATGGAATGTAATATTTGTTGCAACTTATTATGCCAAGTTCCTGGCCAGTCAAAGTTTCAGTTTCTGACACTAATGACAATTTATATCCAAACAGTTACCGGAAAGCTTTACGCATGATGAATTATGCAGATCACCATGGATTTCCTATAATTACTTTCATTGACACTCCGGGAGCTTATGCAGACCTCAAATCTGAAGAACTAGGACAAGTCTGTGGACAACTCTACTGTGAAATTTACATTATTGTCTTTTAATAACGGGTCAACTGATATATATATACCTTACGTACGTGCAGGGTGAAGCCATTGCTCACAATTTAAGGACCATGTTTGGCCTGAAGGTACCCATTGTTTCTATTGTCATCGGGGAAGGTGGTTCTGGTGGTGCCCTTGCCATTGGTTGTGCTAATAAATTGATAATGCTTGAAAATGCAGTTTTCTATGTCGCCAGGTGATTTGAGTTTGGCTTTCCTCACATTGCAACTCTTTAAAGATTGTGCAAATATAATGTTGGACAAGTGCCTGCTTTTCTAGTGCTTATTAGATAAGTCTCAAAGAGATGGTATGCAATATGCTGGCTTTATAGGTTATTAATGCAAATCAAAAATGACTTGGGAGGAAGGAAGGGGTGGATTTGACCATGTGTTAGGAATATTAACATTGTCTTTGATTCTTAATTTAGAAGTTTACTGATGCAGCGTAGGCATGTAGAAGCAGAATCTGTAACACACTATTACTACAACTCTTCCACAAAACCTAAGTTCTACAAGAACACTAAGTTAGTAGGCAAAATAGAAGAGAAAACCTCTCTAACAAGCTTTTACTAATCAACACATAACAATAACAATCAACCCCTCTATAAAGAGTATTTATAAGAATAGAGTTTTTCCAACTCCTTTTAGGAAAAGATATTATAAAACCTACTTCTACTTGAGAAAGGAAAAACAATTTAACTAGGAAAAGAAAAACAATTTAAATCCTAATTCAACTAGGAAAAGCAAATAAATCCTAATTCCAACAGGAAAGAAAAAAAACAACATAAAATATTAAAATATTTTATTCTTCCTTAACCAATCTGTATCATTCTCTCGGGGTTGGGAAAAACTCATCCTCGAGTTTTGTGGCAATCTTCCACGATCAATTGGAACCCCGAATAATCCTCTCCATCCTATTCTTCTGTGCAAGACAAGACGAATCAGTATGCTACTTATCAATCTTTTCTCACTCATGATAAATCTTGATGTACGGATTTTTATTCTTGACTTCTTTTGCATCGGCGGGATATTTGAAGCAAGTACTAAAAAAGAATCCATGCACACTTCCAAAAACTTCATACTTCCTCATCGACAAAGATTACTTAAAATCACTCGTTCATGCCTCTTGTTGACCTCTATCAATTCTTGTTCAATAAAATCCTCCCAAAAGGGATCAATAACCTTTTGTTTTTGAATGTTGAAAGTCTCAACAACGATGTGAGTTATGGGCTCATCTCGTATGTATATGACTTTATTTTTATCAAGCTCAATCTTTTCTCCTTGACTAAAATCTTCAGGATAGTCATCATAAATTGGTGGAGAATCCCAATCTATTAGACAAACTCTTTCAATATATTCATCATCCTCTTTGATATCGCAGCCCTCCTGCTCGATATCAAGATCCTCCTCCTCCTCCACAAAACATGGATTTGGATGGTAGTTTTGAGGTTGACTTTCAACGGCTAAGGTGATGAGCTGCTTTGAAAGCGCATCAAACCACTCCTCTATTCGTTGAAAGAACGCCTCTAATTGCACATCGCGTGCAACCTCATCGCATTCATACACGTCATCTATGGCAACAAGTTTTCCCCCACGTACTCCTCTTTGCGCCATAGTAGGAACCTAACCTAGCTCTGATACCAACTGATGCAGCGTAGGCGTGTAGAAGCAGAATCTGTAACACACAATTACTACAACTTTTCCACAAAACCTAAGTTCTACAAGAACACTAGGCTAGTAGGCAAAATAATAGAGAAAACCTCTCTAACAAGCCCTTATTAATCAACACATAACTATAACAATCAACCCCTCTATAAAGAGTATTTATAGGAATAGAATTTCTCCTACTCCTTTTCAGAAAAGATATTATAAAACCTACTTCTACTTGAGAAAGGAAAAACAATTTAACTAAGAAAAGAAAAACAATTTAAATCCTAATTCAACTAGGAAAAGCAAATAAATCCTAATTCCAACAGGAAAGAAAAAAAACAACATAAAATATTAAAATATTTTATTCTTCCTTAAACAATCTGCATCATTTACCAAGTCCTATGTTAGAGTAGATTAGTAGTTCCCACTTGCCAGACCTATTCCACGTGTTTCCTCTCCTCATCTGTTGTCATTTATTCAAACAGATAACTAATCCAATCATTTTATTTGTAACTTTTTAGGTTTTGGTGATATCTGTGTCGGTTTCCATTTTACCATTTTTTTCTCCTCATGGCAGCCTTTGTGATTTCAAACATTGTTAAGCATCAGATAAGTTTTGTCAAAATGTTGTTGTTGTTGGGTTTTAATGTTTTTTTTTTGGTTAAAATGGTTATGAGTAAAGGATATGTGGAAGGAGTTGTTCATTTTAATCAGTTTGGAAAATATATATGATAAGAGGACGAGGAGCTTTGTTTATGTCTGACCTGAAAGTATTAACTCGGTATAGTTATGGCATGGTGTAAATGCATCATGTTGATGCATTACAAACTTATAAAACTTTCTGTAGGATGGTAAATTCACCATTTGAGTATGTGGGTAATGGGGATAAGACCTTCCATCTGAGTTAAAATTTTGATTGCAAATATGGGCAACTGGACATTTAAATGACTACTTCCTAGTTTTCATGAAGTGTACATAAACCTTAACAATAAAATTAATCACTATAGATTAATGCTGTTCAAAACTGTACATAGATTCAGAAAGTGTCATCTGCAATAATTGCTTGTGAGGATGCTGGATATATCATTTTGCTATTGATAATATAGTCAGTCGCACAATGAGTTTAGTCTCCTTATAAGCAGTAGAAGTTACTAGCACAGTTCTCCATTTTGATTCACATTGAGATGGACAAAGAGCCATCCAGTTTTGCTAAATGAGGTTATGTTTATGTTGTTTAATTGGTCCTGCCTTATAAAAAATACTTTCATCTTTAGCTTTATGTGATCACACACCCATGCTTTGGATTATGTGATGCATTTTTCTCTCTCTTAATTTCCTGTCATGGATACAAGTCCTTCCTAACTCAGTTTCTGCAAATTGTTTTAGTATGTCAAAACCCTATGTTCTCATCTGTTTCTTTTGTTTTGGCTCTATTCTTGTCATTTTTCAGTCCAGAAGCGGCTGCATCAATCTTGTGGAAGAATGCCAAAGCTGCTCCACAGGTCTATACAGCATTCACTCTTGGGCTTTTCTGCCGGTTAATTTAATTTTAATCTATTAAAAGCTTCTTTGGTGCAGGCAGCTGAGAAACTAAGGATTACTGCTACTGAGTTGTTGAAGCTGCAGATTGCAGATGGTGTTGTCCCTGTAAATGATCCCTTCTTTATTCTATGCTGCTTTTTCTCTTCTATTTCTTTCTTTCAGCAACTTTCATCTGTCTTGTGGAAACCATGACCAATTGGCACCTTCTCCAAACAATAAAAAGGGATGAAACATGGTTGCTTGCGTGCATAAATGACAAGACTCTTTTGTACTCCTCTATGGGGCAAAAGAGACCTTAGAATCATGCTCCCCCCCCCCCCCCCCCCCCCCCCCCCCCCCCCAATGGATCAAATAGTTAGAAGTGTAGCATTTGCCTATACCCTCAGCCACATATTTTAATTATTTTTCAATTGACTAGACCTCCATAACAACTTCCATTTCATAACTTCTTTTACAATTTTTTTTGGTTCTATTTTGTGACAATTAGAAGAAATTTTATACTTTGACAGGAGCCTCTTGGTGGAGCACATGCAGATCCATCTTGGACCTCACAACAGATAAAATATGCAATTAATGAATCAATGGATGTACGTGCCTTTCTCCCCTTTAATTCTTAAACAAGAATTGAATATATCCAGTTTTTCTCCCAACAACAATCTTTCTTTTTCAATAGGAGCTTATGAAGATGGACACAGAAGAGCTTCTGAAGCATCGCATGAATAAGTTTCGAAAAATCGGTATGTTCCAAGAAGGACTCCCCGTAGATTCTAAGAAGAAAGTCAACATGAAAATGAAAGAAGAACCCATAGTGAGGACTTCCAGTCTAAATATAGAGGATGAGGTCAAAAAACTTATGCAGCAAAGATTGAATGCCAAAGAGTCCTCTGTGGAACTTCCAGAGTCAGCTCTAAATGAGATGATAGAAAAACTGGAAAGAGAGGTTGACCGCGAATACTCTGAGGCTGTTAAGGCCATTGGTTTGAAGGACAGGCTCGTGATGTTGCGACAGGAATTTTCGAAACTAAAGTTGCAGGACCAACTCATGCCTCTGGTCCTAAAGGACAAGATTGAAAAGCTTAAGGATGAGTTTGCCCACGGCGTCTCTGCAGCTCCTAATTATGAAACCTTGAAGTCTAGACTCGACATGTTGATGGAATTATCAAAAATCAAGATTGATTCTGCAAATAAAAAAAAGTATGCCAGATTAAAGCAGCAAGTCAATAAGAAGTTTGTCGAAATCATGAATCGGCCCGATTTGAAAGAAAAAAACAGGGCACTGGAGGATGAAATTGAAAGTTCTGGGGTGTCTGCGGGTCAGGATTTGGACCCTGAGCTGAAGGAGAAAATTGTGCAGAGGAAGAAAGAGATAGAGTTGGAAATGGTTGATGCTATAAAAGCCCTGGGTTTGGATGTTGCGGCTGTGAGGCCAAAAGCAAAGGAGATCAGTGAACAGATTCCAATTGATGTCAAAGTAAAGGAAAAAGAGCTGAATGAAGAAATTAAGGGAGAAATTGAAAATGTTATCAAGTCAACAGATGTGAAGGACAAGATTGAGGCACTGAAGTTGGAGGTTGCAAAGGCAGGAAAGACACCTAATGTGGCGTCCAAAAATAGAATTGCAGCTTTGGAGCAACAAATTAAGGGAGGCCTTGTGGAGACCATGAATTCTTCAAACCTCAAAGAGAAGCATGAAGAGCTCCAGGCAGAAATTTCTAAAGCCATCGAATCTTTGGAAAACCAAAATCCAAAAGAAGACGATTCTACGTATGATGAATAAGGAGTAGAGATCAATGTGGCTGCGAATCGCACCTTTGCTTAATGTGAGATCATCTGTTTTCATTGTGTGTTTTGTGTCCCCTTTTTTCCCACCCATGGTTTATTAATTCATGTATGTCTAGTGCCTTTTCTTGAAATGATCTGAATGATAAATTGAGTGGGTAAATGGGTTGTATCTAGTTAAGAAGCATGGGTGCGGTTAAATTGTAGCCATATGGATATGGTCTGGACGCAGCTGCACGTGCATCCCACACGATTTTTTTTTTTTTAATCCAACTGGACACCTGAAGAACAACCCCAGCTCATCGTTGATCTTCTTCTATTCTTCTTCACAGATGTTCTTCTTTATTATAGACGCGGATCTTCCTCTTCTACGCCTTTGGTTTTTCATATTTCTTTTGTTCTTTTTTGACTTTTCTCTTTCGTTATTTATTTATTTGTTTTTTTAATGAAAGGTTGCTCTTGTTTTCTCCGCTTCTATAGTGTTTACACTTATCTATTCATTTTAATTTTGTGGGCTTGGGCATGTAAATGATCTGGGGAACTCTCAGACTTATTAAGTCTTAAACCCTTCTCCCAATTCCAATTTGATATATGAATTAGACACACATCTTTTATATCATTATCAAGTCTATATTATTGTTTTAGCTTGTGCCTTTTTTCAATTTTATATTCTAATTTCTAAACATAATTTAATAATTATATATTCACTTTATTATCCATTATTTCTCTAAAATTTATATATATTTAACATTATATAAAAAAGCTTAACAATATATAGAAAATATAAATAAAAATTATTTAATAATTAATTGATAAACATATCCCTGCCGTAACCGTTTCCTACTTTTTCAAAAATTACCTCGTCGGCGCACTGCATCCGCACCCTCGCACCCGTATCTGGGCAGGTGCTTCCTAGGCACCTAGTAAATTTGTTGTAAAATGTTGTATCATATCTTTTGTGTGTGTGTGTGTGTGTGTGTGTGTGTGTGTGTGGTGTGAGGGGGGGGGGGACCCTAAAAAATTAGCGAATGATAAAAAAAAAAAAAAAAAAATAGATAGATAGAGTTAGAAAGATCTCACGAATTATAAAATCATGCAAATAGCAGTCCTTAAAGGTTGATTCGTGTTACTTAGAGTAAAACTCAGTGCATTAGGCTTTTTTGGCGGAACAACCCCCTAGGATTAGACTACAACAATGCTCTTTGTAATTGACATACTCCCAATCACAAAGAACCAAGAACAACCTTTTATTTTTGCCTTTCCTTACGCTCAAAAATTGCAACAATAGAGAGAGAGGTGTGGTTATGAGAATAAAAGAACTAAAAAATATAGAAAAAGAGCCTTAGGGTTTTATATGCCAAAAAAAAATAAGAGGACTAGTGGCTTGTCTAAGGGGTAGGCCTCCAACAATCACTGTGCACACCATCGGACCAAGAGCCCAATAGCTACTAACCACAACGTATGCCCAACAGACTGCTCATAAAATTTGGGCTAAAAAGAAAGAAAGGAAAAGAGCCCAATAGCTACTAACTACAATGAATGCCCAATGGACTGCTCATAAAATTTGGGTTAAAAAGAAAGAAAGGAGAAAAGGTAAGGCCCACAAGAGATAGGAACAAGCCCAAGTCCAACACCTAACCCTTTATATTTTAAGTTATCACTTTAGTTGTGCAATGGTTAATAAGCACATAAGAAGAATCACCTCTAACCAATGTTGGACACAAAGCACAAGCCTAAGTGTTTGAAACATAACCCACTCTAACAACCCCCCCACTTGTTACAAACACAAAATTAGGAAATGCAATAAACTCAAGAAAGCATGCATCAGAATGGTATCATAAGTTTCTAACCATACTTAGTATAAATAAGTAGAAACTACTAGACAGTGGTAGAGTTAGACTCTTTTAACCAAGCTATTAGATAATTGAACTTAGGGTGAAATAGCAAAATAGTACTAATTTGTGAAATATTTAGCAAAATAGCATTGTTTGTGAGCCACATAGGGAAATACCACACTCTTGGAACTCAATCTTTTGAAAATCGAGTTTCACATAGATCTCAATTTCACTGTTATCGAGTTCTACGAGTTAGTGGCCAAGGTGGCACTTACTGACGTGTCTTTTCTTAATAAAAATGCCACGTGGAACTCAATAATCAGAAAATTGAATTTTGTGAAATGTTAAACTCACGGGTAACCCAGTAGCCAGATACCCGCAACACACCCACCAAAGCCTCTGTCTGACCAACACTTAAACACCCATGTTCTCACGGGTAGGTCAGTTGCCAAACACCCACATCACACCTGCTAGATCCTCCTCTGTTCGACCAACACTTAAACACCCATACTCTTGCGGGTATATGGCAAAACCAAGAAAGCCTCACTTGAGTGTAGCACAAAGCATTTTACAATACTTGAAGATGAGCCTGGAAAAGGAGTTTTCTTCTCTTCCACTGTAGAATTACATTAAAGGTTTTGTAGACTCAGATTGCGCTTCATGTCTAGATACAAGGTCTACCACAAGGTACTGCATCTTCATTGGAGATTCTTTGGTATATTGAAAGTCTAAGAAACAGCCAACAAGTTCCAAATCTTCAGCAGAAGCTGAATGCAAATAAATGGCTGTGGCAACTTATGAAATACTTCGGATCTTGTATTTCTTAAGAGATATTCAGATCAGTCATAGCAGAGAAGCATTGTTGCTTTGTGATAGTCAATCTGCACCCTACATTGGATCAAATCCAGTATTTCATGAAAGAACTAAACGCATAGAGGTTGATTGTCATGTAGTCAAAGATAATTTTTAGGCCAAGGTGATCAATTTGATTCATGTTACAACACATTGTCATTGGCAAATTTATTGACAAAGGCCTTGGGTTTAAATCAATTTTCTTGTCTTCTATCCAAGGTGGGAATGATGAATTCATTCACCACTCACTCATCTCGAGGGGGAGTATCAGAATGATAAACAAAAGGAAGGGCACTTGATTGAAGAAGAGAAGATTGAGAAGTCTGAGAAGAAAACAAGTTGTAAATAGAAAGATTGAACTAATCGACGTGTGATTATTTGTTACTGTGCTAAACGACTTGTAGCATTGCTTCTTTATTTTGTATAGATTAGTAACCACGTGAGTAGCATGTGCTATGCTACATATTAGTTAGTTTGTTTTGGCGGTTTTATGTGTTAGTTTGTTTTCTTCTTTTTAGACTCTAATATATAAACGGAGGTTGTGATCTTTGTTAAGTTAATCAGAGTTTCATTTTTACGCTCTCTCAATTTCTTGATAATAATTTATTGTCTTGTATAGTGTTGGCATATTCTGTGCTAAATTTTCTTATATTGATCATCCAAATACTTTGTTTTTGTATTTTTGTATTTTTTTTTTTGGGTCCTTGCGTTTAGGTTGAGGGTTCAAGAGCTGAGATTTTAGATTTTTTTTTTCTTCTTTTTACTAGGAAACAAATACTTGAAAATTATTTCTTGAGCATTTTCAGGTACCCAACCAAACATTGTACAATGAAAATGTTTTCAATATAAAAAATTTTACAGCAAAACAAACGGAAGTTTAGTGAATTTATGATTTCACGTTCTTTCATTTTCTTTATGAGTCCGATTAATGTGTGCCTTAATCTATCCATTTTTGGAAACATTTTCTTGAAAATTGAAAAAGCTGTCTATACCTTTTCAATTCTCAAGAAATTTTTTTTCCAAAAATGAAAAATATTGTGTACCCTTGCACACATAGCAAAATCCTTTCTTCATATAGCCAAGGCTTACATTTATAAGTCTACCATGTCACTGTTGGCTTACCACTGAGTTTTCAGGATGTTCTAGATAAATTAGTTTGGCTACCCTCGTCTAAAGGGGAATACACAACCAGATCAGCCTACCAGCTGATAGTGAAGAATGCAAGAAATCAGAAACGGAGTTGTTCATTTGGGGGTAGAAGCAGCAAGATGTGGAAGGGAATTTGGAATTTACAGGTGCCCCATAAGGTTAAACACACGCTTTGGAGAGCGTCTAACGAGGCTATTCCTACTCTTAATAATTTGCTGCGTAGAAATGTTGTCAATTCTGAGTATCGCCCAAATTGTAAGGCTGCTTTTGAGGACACCATTCGTGCTCTATGGGGTTGCCAGATGCTCATTGTAATTTGGGAAGCAGATGAGGAGTTGAAGAAATTTCTCGGGTATAAATTTCATACATTTGCAGATTTTCTGGAGTTGGTTTTTTTTGACACGGGATCGGATTGATGTCAATCTCTTAGCCATAATTTTTTGGCTTATCTGGAAAAAGAGGAATAATGATAGAGTAGGCTGTGCAATGATAGACTTTCATTTGATTCGGGCAAAAGTTGAAGTCCTCTTACATGATTTCCAATCTGCACAAGCTAAGAATCATCGAGCCTCCATAGCCAATGTAAGAGCTGTTAGGTGGATTTCCCCCATCTCTCCTCACTATAAAAGCAACTTTGATGGGGCGGTCTTCATCGAGCTGGGTGCTGCAGGATTAGGCGTAGTGATTAGTGATTGTTCTGGCAATGTGATTGGAGCGCTATCAGAGCGAATACCTATCCCAGTTTCTGCTGCTACAGTTGAAGCATTAGCTTGTCGAAGAGCCATGGACTTTGCAAAGGAGGTAAGCATTTTCAACATTGAGGTGGAAGGAGATGCAGAGGTCATTTTAAAAGCGATCTTTGCAAATGATGTGACTCATCCATAGTATGGTCGTGTTAAATGATGTCCTGGTTTTAGCTAATGAGTTTCCATTTTAGTGTTTCTCCCATGTAAGCATGTTCGCAACTCGGTTGCCCATTTCCTTGCTAGAAATTTTAAGCTTGGTAATGAGCAACAGGTGTGGATGGAATCCATCCCTGAAGATATAGCTCCTCTTGTAATAAGAGACTGTAATTTGTCTTTGTTTTCTTTCTTCAATAAAAAAAAGGTCTACCATGTCACACATCAATAGAGTCGACCAAGTAAGCACAAATAAATGAACCATTTTCATTAATGACTTGATCAACATTAAATACAAAGAGACGTTCATCAGCATAAACCTTAACAACAAAGAAATCATTAAATACAAAGGTAACTATTCCATCATAAATTAAAACTTTAATATAGGTCTTACCAAGCAAATGTACCAAAATGAGGTTTTGTCAAATGTGAGGAACGTGAATCTAGCTTTAAGAGAACCTTCCCTTTGCCACACACTAGCATAGACCTATTGTCCCCAACATACTCACATTCGATGCCTTCCTTTATTGGAGTATAATAGCTAATCTCCTTTTTAACTACACCAATATGCTTAGTGGAAGTGAAGTCCACTACTCAACCTTTCACTCCCTTGACCATATGTGCCTAATATATTTTTGTCAAATTAATAATAATATATTATACTATAATAATATATTATACTTAAATATGGTATGTTTATAATTTATTAAAAAATAAACAATACGATCGAGAACCAGAGAAGGAAAGCCACATACTTAGGGACTTGTGAAGTAGGGGGGAGGGGCGGCTGGGCTGCCTTTTTAAGAAATCTCCGGCCATTCAGTGCCGCTATTAGTGTGAGTTGTAAGGAGTCTTGGTCTTGAGTTGAGCTGGGGCGTCATTTCATTCTCGTAACGGGAGTGAGTGCACCGCAAGACCAGACAAGTGACTCCCTCGCCTCGTAGCGGCAGCATCTGTCTTTTAAGTTAAATCATTTCCTAAGATGGCTCCTCTTATTCTACGATAAATGAAGCAGTAGCTCCACGAGTCCGCTCAGAATCAGTCGATTCCTGAGCTTTTCGTTCTCCCCTCTTGGTTGGCGTTTGCCAAAGTTTTTCTTTTGAAGTGTATTGTTTTAAACCATACACGTGGTGATCTCTTAGAATTAGAGCAAATATTAAAATATTTTTGGATTTAAAAATCTGTAAAGTATAAAGGCTTCAAGAAATAAGTTACACCAAAGAAGAAAATTTTTCCCAAACACAAAACTGAGACAAGAAACAGTCAAACATGGATAACTAAACTAAATATTTAAATAAAGTAAGAAATAGAGTATTGAGTATGATATGTGCGCATAAAAACATGGATAACTAAACTATTAAAAGTTGATTTTTTTTTTTTTTTTTTTTGTGAATTTAATTAAATATTTGGGAAAACTGATTTGAATACTCTAAAGAGAACAAAGTATTGCTGCAACTATTTTATTGTTATAATTTTTATTTATTGTTCTTTTTTGGATATTTACTTCATTACAACTCACACCTATATATAGATGTGTTAAGATGGCTACAAGCTTTACGAAAACTAGAGAATTTTCCTATTCAAAAAAAAAAAAAAAAAAAAAAAACTAGAGAATTTTGCTTCATTTCTCATTGATTGACACCTGGCCATTAGGTGTCCACTTGCATGCTTGTTCAACATCACTTTCTGCCGCTTAATTCTTCATTTGTTGACCTCTAGTTTTCAATTGTTTCTTTCTTTGACTCTTAGGAAGCCACTTGTAAATTGCAAATTACATTTTAACGCTCCTTTTTTTTTTCTTCTTTTCGGATGGCCAAAATAGCTAAATACCATATTTGGCTAAAATATTTAACAATCTATCATTGTTTGTAAAATATTTAGCAATTTATCACCTTTTTAAAACTTGAGTTCGTGAAACTCGAGTTTAACATGTCTCCAAAAATTTTTTTTAGGGTGTTTCTCAAGAAGCATAAATTACACAATCTAATGAAAAAAAAATTATATATTGACAACAACAACAATAAAAAAACATGCAAATATTGTAATTGATTTGATAATAGTAAAATTGATTCAGAGTTTCTCCTATGGTTTTTTTTCCCTTCAAGGAGAAAGGGTTTTCCACATAAATATTTTGTGTTTTTATTGGTGATAATACTATTTGGGACTTAACAGTGATACCACTTGTTGGAAAAATAAATACTTTGGAGAGCTTACTTGAGTAATTAATATAACATATAGAGACACACTTTAACCCAAAAGGCCTAAACCCAATAGGTATGAGCTAATTATGTAATATTAATCACCCATTCTTCTCATATTTATTCAATGTGGGACTTCACTCACACATGTGGAACCTTGCACTTCATCGTTGTCTAGCACCATTGGCAATAATACGACTTTGTTGGGCCTTTTTCAAAGATTGTTTGTGCGAACTTTATGGGCTTGCTTAGTGCAATATAACATCCTCGCTCCAACTGCGAAAGGGATCCGTCTTACACCATTTGCAAAAGGGCATCAAGTACATACCTCATTCCTGCTCCAACTACGAAAGGCACCTCAATAACCTTGCCATCTTTGCCCCACACCACCATGGGCTTTAATACCACTTGTTGGGAAGAGAAACACCTTGAAAAGATTCCTTGAATAATTAATATAGGCGTAAATACACTTTTAGTCCCTACATTTTGGCTTTTTTCCATTTTAGTCCCTACATTTTATTTTTTCCACTTTTAGTCCCTAAAACCAATTAACGCGTTCTATTTTGGTCATTTCCGTCAGTCAACCAACGGAAATAGCTGAGGTGGCAGCCGGAGAAATAAAATATTATTAAGAATGCCACATCACCCATGACACATCAGCATATAAATTTAAAAAATTAATTTATTAATTTTAACAAAATTTAAAAACATAAAAACAAAATTTAAAACATAAAAATCAAATGCCTATGAACACAAGAACATAAACCCAGAAAATCAAACCCAAGAACACGAATTCAAAATTAAACCCATTGAAAGACCCATGCTGAAAGACCAATGCTGAAAGCCCATAAGTTTTTCTCGTTCTTCCCCAAAGATTCATAGCCAAAATCATAAAATCAAAGAAAACCCAGAAATCTCAAACACTCAAAAACCTAGAAACCCAAAAACTCAAACAAAACCCAGTTTATTTCAAACAATCAACAACAAAATCAACCGACCTGGCCAACGCGGCTCATTGAATCAAACAAACACACAAACCCAGAAAAACCCAACCAATTCGGCTCACAACAACAGCAAGCCCAACCAATCCATAATAGATCTAAACTCAAATCAGCTATCATAGATCCCACAACTCCAACAGATTCAACATTGTGAGACAGAGAGAGAGGTACTGTTATCTTTAATGCTTGGCTTGTCTAAATCCGAAACCACCGACGACGAAGAAGAAGACGAACAATAAGCCCCTGTAATCTGCATTTGATTTTTTTTTTTTTTTTGTTTTTCTGGTTTCATTTTTTGGGTTTGGGTATTTGATTTTCGGGTTTGATTTTTTGGGTTTGGGTATTTGTTCTAGGTTTGATTTTTTCGGTAAGCAGATCTGGGTTTGATTTTCTGGGTTTGGGTATTTGTTCTGGCCGTCACTCTTCTCGATCTCGTCAAGTGCAATATGCAGGTTCGATTCTTCTAGATCCCTCGCTCTCTTCTGTTTTCAGCCTCCGTGTTAAAGCTTTTCTCCATGGGTCTTTGGCCATGGATCGGCCATGAGAGGAGAGAGAGCTCGGGTATGAGCCATGATAGAAGAGAGAGTTTGAGATGGAAGAGAGAGTTTGAGATGAGAGAATAGTGTGTGGCTGTGTAGTTTGAGTTTGAGATGAGAGAATAAAGTTTGAGTTTGAGATGAAAGTGTGTGGCCGGTTTGAGTTTGGTGTGCTCAGGTTTGGATCTTATGTTAATTTTTTGGGTTTTAAAATTTTTGGGTTGGTGTTCTTTGTTCAAGAAATTTTCAGATCTTAATTCATGTATTTTTATGTTTTAAATTTTGTTTTTATGTTTTTAAATTTTGTTAAAATTAATAAATTAATTTTTTAAATTTATATGCTGATGTGTCATGGGTGATGTGGCATTTTTAATAATATTTTATTTCTCCGGCTGCCACCTCAACTATTTCCGTTGGTTGACTGACGGAAAGGACCAAAATAGAACGCGTTAATTGGTTTTAGGGACTAAAAGTGAAAAAAATAAAATGTAGGGACTAAAATGGAAAAAAGCCAAAATATACGGACTAAAAGTGCATTTACGCCATTAATATAATATAGAGAGACACATTTTAATCCAAAAGGCCTAAGCCCATGGGTATGTGCTCAATTATGTTATATAAACCACTCATTCTTCTCATCGTTATTCAATATGGGACCTCACTCACACATGTAAACCTAAAAATGGTTTGGTGGCTATATTTTATCTGGTTGTGGGCTTGTGGTGCATGGATCTCTCTCATATTTTCTTTTTCCTTTGCTTATTGGTCAAATCTCACCCATCTTCTTTCTGCTGCCCTTTCCTGCCTCATCTTTCTTAAGAAGGTATTTGGTATTAAATGATACCATGTGAGCGGTATTAAATGATACCATGTGAGCGGTATCAAAATCCATTAAGTGTGAGACATGTCAGAAAAAAATTTTTTTTTTGAAAGACACGTGTTAGTGGATAGTTATTTTTGTACACATTTCACTCGTTTATTGTATTTGATACAGATTACATGGTATCATTTTATACAAACTTCTTTTTCCATCTTTCTTTCCATAGGTTAATAACTAGATTTAGGTTTGGCCGAATTTTTGTGCTGGATTCAATGCGGTTGGGTAATCGGGTTAATTCAAGAGAAACAAATATAATACATCTGTCAATTAATAATTATATCATGTGCATATGTAATAAAAATCAATAATAAGATGTGAGAAATTTTTTACATACTAAATTTTTTTTTTTCAAGGACCTCACAAGCAATTTCGATGATTTCCCCAGCTAGTTAGGATTAACAAGAGCTTTTTTTTTTCTTCTCACACCCCTTGCAAGTGTGGCCTTAACAATATATATAATATTTAGAATGTTTATGACCAGCCATAAAATCCTTTCTATCATAATAACAATTCATGTAATAGATATGTTACATTCATTAATAAATAACTTCATTAATGAAGAAGTTCATTAACATCTCATTACTTTTGTAACTCCATACCAACGCATGTATTCGTATATCGTTCATATCTAGAATCACTATAATGACAACACCTCTTATAGGAGGCCAAGTTACTGGCAATGACACGATATATTTATTAAGGCCAATGCTCAACGTGCATGAATCTCATTATGTAAGGACTATCGAGATTATTATGCACTAACAATCGAAAGACTAGCCCTTGTTGTCTTTCATAGTCTAATCAATTTTAACTTGCACCTCCTTTCCATCATGGTCCAACAATGTACCTATAAGAATAGGCAACATCATGATAAATATAGTCAAGTCAAGGACTATAATGTAATGATTCATAGTCTTAGTCTACAAAATCAAGTAGAAATATTTCAATATACCAATATTTTACATCATAAAAATATTGCAAAATTTCACTAGAAATTTTGAATAATAAATTATTGATAATAGAGACATCTTAAAATGTCATGTTGGGCCACGTTATTCTAACAAAAAATACCCCTAAAATGTAGGAAATGACCCAAATAGTACTAAAACATCAAAAATGAATAAGTAAGAAAAAGGTGAAATATTCACTCACACACACATTGCCCTAGTGTCACAAGTTTTAAACACATACCACATATTTTGCCAAGAAAACTTCAAAGGGTTTGAGTAAGTGGGTCTTGAATGCCAAGGGTTTGGTAGAAACTCACGACCTGTAACAATAACAATAACCATAACAATAACATTTTTACTTTATTTATTTATTTTATGTTGACATTAAAACCAAGACAAAAATACATTTTTGGTCTCCATGTTTTGACTTGATTTCCATTTTGGTCACTAGCTTTTAATTTTAACGCATTTAGTTCCTAAAATCAAAAATCGTTCTAGTTTTAGTCCCTACTATCATCTCACAAATAGATATAATTTATGTGGCGAACGAAGTGCACTATTAAGACACTAAATGCTGATGTGGTCATTAAAGTAATAATAAAAAAAAATTATTGAGCATTTAAAAAATGCTACCTCAAATCCATAATTATTAATTTTTTTTATATTGAACGAAATAAAACAAGAAAATTGTTTTTGATAATTATCATTCACAAATCAAAAAAAAAAAAAAAAAAAAATTGTAACCAAAAAAAAAAAAAAACAAATGCTATAAAATAATTACTAAGCAAATTCCATGATACTACATACTAGTCTAAAACTTCTAAAAATATATAGGAAAAATGGTTAATAGCTTTTCATATTTATGGAAGACACTATACAATATTGCTTCCATAATATGTGGGAGCTTGAGCTCTTTTATACTAGCGCTATGCACAGGTAGGTGTTTTTTTGCCTTTCAAATTCAAATTTCAAATTTAAATTTTAAGTGTGACCCCCTTTTTTCCCTTTTCTTCGAGTGTGGTGTTTTTTTTAAAAAAATAAAATAAAATAAAATTGATGCTCTCTAGCTCAAAATTCCTTAATGTTTTGACGCAGTTGTAACTGTGCAACCACCGTTGGATTCTAATTAACAAATTCTTGAATAAATAATTGTCGCAACACTTATTGGATCCATAACGAGTGGTTTTTTGAACTACAGAACGTGTCCAATGAAATCCCTAACGGTTTCATTTTGTTCTAAATGTAAAGAGGTCATTAAATTGGACAATTGAAAATTGGTGGACAAAATGTTGATATCCCCATACCACATTGGGTATTTTGTAATTTACCATATAAGGATGCAAGTGAAGTGACATTGCACACCCTCTAAAATGTCACTCTCTAAAATGCTAAAAATGACCAAAATACTGCGGAAACCTCAAAAAAAGTAAGTGAAAAGATTAAAAGAATCTCACACACACATCTCCCCAATGTCATTCATTTCAAACACATACCACATATTTCTCCAAGAAAACTTCCAAGATTTCTAGAAAGTGAGACCCAAATGCCAAAAGAATCAGTATCCGCAAAACCGATAGAAACTCACAACTTATAAAAATAACTATAACAATAACATTTTTTTTTTTAATGTTAACACCAAAGCCAAAATCTCCACATAACAATGTATTGATGTGCTTTAAACAGCCCTTATAACATATCCAGCAACATAAACAACGAGTTTTTAGACATAGGCATATAGTTTTAACCATGGATGTCAATATTGTACTGTACCGGCCGTACCGGCCGGAATATACCGTACCGGCCAGCAATCCGGTACACTCGACCACTGTTTCGTACCGGAAAAAATACCGGCCGTACCGGCCAATTTCGGGCAATACCGGCCGGTATCGGGCGTACCGGCCGGTACAGAAAAAAGTTTTTTTTCTTTTTTTTTTAAAGTTTTGTAATTTTTGAATTTTTGTTAGGACAAAATGGTAATTTATTTGTATTAACTTATTAGTATTATTTGTTTTCTTAGTATGCAATGGTAACTTTTAAGCTTTCTATTTTATTTTTTTTATTTTTTTCCCTTTTAATTGATACTAAAGTCTAAAACCATAAATAATTAGTTCTAAATTGAGGAAATGTTTTATGGTAAACTTTTATGTTTATTATAATATATATATATATATATATATATACACAAACACATACATACATACATATATATATATATATATTTATATTTATATTTATAAATATAAAAAATAGTGGTAAACCCGAAACGGTACACCGGTATTGACCGGTATTCGAAATATATTGTACCGGTGGCCAAACCGGTACGGCCTTCGGTACGGTATTGACATCCTTGGTTTTAACAATAACTAAAATTTGTAGTAAATATTTATGGAAATCATAGTTGCTTGAATTTAAAATTTCTGAAATATTTTTCATCATCCAATTCTATAATTTTGTTAATGGAGTTCATAATTCTCTCTTGTACCTTCCCTTTTAAAAGTTTCCTTGTCTTTTGGATTAAATGACAACAGTCCAGTTGCCTTTGCATTTGCTAGTTCTCAAGTAACATAGTTGAGTCATCTCTAGATGACTCAACGTAATGTCTTTTTGAAAATCTTAGCCCTTTCACATATAGCTTTGACTACAGTGATTCTTCCATGGATTCTATCATAGTGTTGGTTGTAGTTAATTGTTTAGGTTCATTGATCATGGCTTTTTGTCTCTTTTGTTGAACACCCTATATTATTATTCTAACTTTCCAAGTATGACTACCATATAAAACTCAAAATACATGAAAAAACTTTTTGGGATATTAAAATCTGGTAGGGGTGTTTTGGACATTGCACAATGGAACCTTTTAGGAATCATAAGATTTCATAATGGTTTAACTAAGAGAGTAATAGTTGGGGGGTATTTGCTTAGATTTTAAAGTTTAGAGGGAATGAAACTACCCCTAACTTAAAGGGCCCAATTTCTAATTTTACTTTTGGTATAAAGTTTTTTATTTTTTTTTTATTTTTATAAACAGTGCATAAAAAAGTATAAACAAATAAACAAACAAAAAACCATCCCAAGAAAACTGTGTGTGAAACAATGAATTTTGGCTCATCAAATAACATAACATTTTTACAATACCTCTATTTTCAACTGTGTGGATCACATTCTAATATTTTATTATTTTATTTTGATATATAAGGAACCTATGCCTCAGTAATTATGATTGTAGAGACACGATTTTCAACGATCCAAGGATGACGTTGGGCTCGTGTGTAATGGGCCCGAACAATATGATTTGTAGAGAGTGGGTTTGGAAAGGCTGGACCTTAGTCGTTGGGTAACGGTATAGTCAGGATTTTCATGGAAGCCCATATGAAGGTGGATTTGACCTGTATAGCTAAGCCTTACACGGATGTGGTTTGAAAGGTCCGACTCCTCGGAATTGGTCCGAGGAGCAGTATCCTCTCACCATTCTTCCTCCTTTTTTCCCCTTCCTTTTCTGGCCTCCCCCTTTTTAACTCTCCTTTCCCTTTTATACTAGTATTCAATTCCCCTTCTTCGCCTACGTGTCAGTTTCTCCTTGTTTGGGGCAGCTACTCGTCCTATCAATCCTCACGTCAAAGTGGTTGGGAAAAGCTGGATAGCATGGTATGGGGTATGGGATTGTCAGCTGCTGGGCTCCACGTTATGGTGTTGGCAGCTTTCTCATTTGTATTGCTCTTGTACTGAGTTTGTCCTTTTCTTCAGGCGTTTCGTGAGGCGTTGGGCGGGAGGTTGTCCTCGGCTACATTCTTGGGCCTTCAAGGCGTTTTCATTGCGCGTCCTCGGCAGTAGGCTCCTCGGTCTGGGCTTTGGGCCCTTAACACAGTGGGCCGGGACCTCAAATTTCGGGCCCCACAATAGCCCATCAAAATCCTACTGCCTGGCTTCCTAGTTGGGGAGGAGGGTTTTGGTGACTCTGAGCCTACCTCGTGACTTGCTCAAGTTCTGTACTTTACTGCTGCTGGTGTTTTTCCATTTACGTGGGAGATGTGCCGAATTAAGAGGCTTTACTTTACTCTTCACCCGCGCAGCGTCCTTTGACGTTTCGGTATTCGAGGCGCGCCTTCACGAGAACCTTTAAATCTTGTGGTGGTAGATAGTGTTGGAAATCGTGCCAGAGTTGCCTTGTCCGTAGCATTCCTTGGGAATCTGCTCAAATTAAATGACATCACCTTACCCTTTGTATAAGTAGGATAGGTGGGTATTCTCCTGGCGTATAAACCCTTCTGCTCTCTTCAAGATCATAACCCTTTCTCCATAACCAGTTCCCACATCCAGTGTCATTTCCTTTAGTGTGATATGTCTGAGGCTTGGGTGAAGGAGCTTCACCCGCCATAGAGGCACCGGACCCTTCCAAGACTTAAGGTGGTATGGTCTGGGTAGGGGAGGCACAAATTTAAGGTGTCTTCCTGCTTGGATATGGTGGGAACGATACCTCCACCTCTTTCAGTCAAAATCCGAAGCAGATTCTGGTCATACCAAATTTTTGGTGTGTCAGAAGAAAGGTTCTCCTCCCTCAGCGCCGTTTGCTTTTTCGCAGGCATGATTTTGTGGAGGCTCATCAACTTCCGGTTCCCTGCACCTTTTCTTCAATGGTGTCAGCCTGAAGTTGGGCTCTCTGCACCTTTTCTTCTACGGCGCAAGCCCCAAGTCGGGCTCTTTTACTGCCTGAGTTGAAGGCATGTAAAAGTACTGAGGAATGGCTCCCTTAGACGAAACTTCGAAGCGGCAGCGCGTACCTTCCCCGCATCTACTCTTCGGCTTTCTCTTAATTCCCTTGTATTTTTTTTTTTTTTTTTTTTGTGTAATTAGTTTCAGTATAAGCTTACTTGAGCTCCTTCCATGTACGATGTACTGTTTCTTTGTCTTAATAAAAGATGAATTTATTTTTTTCTAAGTATTCTTCCTTTCTGCAACAATTATTCTATGTATGGAGGTGTCACGTGTGATTTCTTTTGATGATGCTTAGAGTAAGAAACCTTGAAACAAAAATCTACTAATTCTAGTTCATCAACATTACCAAGCATAATAATGCTAGTTCCCAGTAAGTTAAAACTCATAAAACTAATCGGTATAATGGCTGGATGTTTCGTAATGCATGCAAGGGAACCGTCCGAGGACGATAAAATCCAAATAATTTGTCCGAGAGGGCAACCGAGCAGTGAGGGACTGACTGTTTTTGGAAACATAATGCCCTATATTGCATCAAATCTTTGGGCATTGATGATCCGAGGATAGACCGGGGAATCCATGTAATTTAGGGATTAGCCCGATTATCAACGGGGAATTCTCTTTGGACAGATTCTAAAGTCCATGTAGCACGCAGGTCGTACCTAAAATCCGCGTTGTTTCTTCTAAGTAATTGATTTCCCCATAGGCTTGAGTCCGAGGACCATGCAAGGCCTTGGTTCTGACCAAAACTTGTAATTTTTGTTTGAGTACTTGGTTTCCCCATAGGCTTGAGTCCGAGGACCATGCAAGGCCTTGGTTCTGTCCAAAACTTGTAATTTTTCTTTTGCATATTTGGTTTCCCCATAGGCTTGAGTCCAAGGACCATGCAAGGCCTTGGTTCTGACCAAAACTTGCAATTTTTCTTTTGCGCATTTGGTTTCCCCATAGGCTTGAGTCCGAGGACCATGCAAGGCCTTGGTTCTATCCAAAACTTGTAATTTTTCTTTTGCGTACTTGGTTTCCCCATAGGCTTGAGTCCGAGGACCATGCAAGGCCTTGGTTCTGTCCAAAACTTGTAATTTTTGTTTGAGTACTTGGTTTCCCCATAGGCTTGAGTCCGAGGACCATGCAAGGCCTTGGTTCTGTCCAAAACTTGTAATTTTTCTTTTGCGTACTTGGTTTCCCCATAGGCTTGAGTCCGAGGACCATGCAAGGTCTTGGTTCTGACCAAAACTTGTAATTTTTGTTTGAGTACTTGGTTTCCCCATAGGCTTGAGTCCGAGGACCATGCAAGGCCTTGGTTCTGTCCAAAACTTGTAATTTTTCTTTTGCGTACTTGGTTTCCCCATAGGCTTGAGTCCGAGGACCATGCAAGGTCTTGGTTCTGACCAAAACTTGTAATTTTTGTTTGAGTACTTGGTTTCCCCATAGGCTTGAGTCCGAGGACCATGCAAGGCCTTGGTTCTGTCCAAAACTTGTAATTTTTGTTTGAGTACTTGGTTTCCCCATAGGCTTGAGTCCGAGGACCATGCAAGGCCTTGGTTCTGTCCAAAACTTGTAATTTTTCTTTTGCGTACTTGGTTTCCCCATAGGTTTGAGTCTGAGGACCATGCAAGGCCTTGGTTCTGACCAAAACTTGTAATTTTTGTTTGAGTACTTGGTTTCCCCATAGGCTTGAGTCCGAAGACCATGCAAAACCTTGGTTCTGTCCAAAACTTGTAATTTTTCTTTTGCGTACTTGGTTTCCCCATAGGCTTGAGTCCGAGGACCATGCAAGGCCTTGGTTCTGACCAAAACTTGTAATTTTTGTTTGAGTACTTGGTTTCCCCATAGGCTTGAGTCCGAGGACCATGCAAGGCCTTGGTTCTGACCAAAACTTGTAATTTTTCTTTGTATTATGTTATTATTATTATTATTTTTTTGTATTTGTTTATTTTTTGAAGGTGAATCCCCAGATCAGGGCAGGGAGAACTGGCTTGAGGCCATAAGCCCCTAGAGCCGCCCGCACTATTGGCACTACAAGGCGTAGCCCCTAGCAGAAGTTTATGCCGGGGCAACAACTACATGTTGCCGGAGATGGAGGAAACCTCACGAACCTCTGCTTGCTAGAGAATTGGCTCCACCGCCACCTACGCCAACGTGCAAGCCTTCCCACAGACGGCGCCAATTGTAGGGGCACGATTTTCAACGACCCAAGGATGATGTTGGGCTCGTGTGTAATGGGCCCGAACAATATGATTTGTAGAGAGTGGGTTTGGAAAGGCTAGACCTTAGTCGTTGGGCAACGGTATAGTCAGGATTTTCATGGAAGCCCATATGAAGGTGGATTTGACCTGTATAGCTAAGCCTTACACGGATGTGGTTTGAAAGGTCCGACTCCTCGGAATTGGTCCGAGGAGCAGTATCCTCTCACTATTCTTCCTCCTTTTTTCCCCTTCCTTTTCTGGCCTCCCCCTTTTTAACTCTCCTTTCCCTTTTATACTAGTATTCAATTCCCCTTCTTCGCCTACGTGTCAGTTTCTCCTTGTTTGGGGCAGCTACTCGTCCTATCAATCCTCACGTCAAAGTGGTTGGAAAAAGCTGGATAGCATGGTATGGGATATGGGCTTGTCAGGTGCTGGGCTCCACGTTATGGTGTTGGCAGCTTTCTCATTTGTACTGCTCTTGTACTGAGTTTGTCCTTTTCTTCAGACGTTTCGTGAGACGTTGGGTGGGAGGTTGTCCTCGGCTACATTTTTGGGCCTTCAAGGCGCTTTCATTGCGCGTCCTCGGCAGTAGGCTCCTCGGCCTGGGCTTTGGGCCCTTAACACAGTGGGCCGGGACCTCAAATTTCGGGCCCCACAATGATATATTGTGATAATAACAAGATGTCACAAACATTTTCACAATACAATACCTTTATTCTTAGTTGTGCTAATTCCCAATATAATATTTTATTATTTTATTTTAACCAATGGGGAATTGACACTTGTGTCACAATATTTTCACAATATTAGCATGTTTACATTGAACTTACAATGTAAATTTATATTGTAGACACAAAAATTGGCAATTATTATACACATTTGCAATATTTACCCCTATTTTACAAATGTATACAATATTTGTCACTTTTTTTGTGTCCACAATATAAACTTATATTGCATGTATAATGTAAACATTTAAAAATCTTTTAAAAAAACAAAAACAAAAACAAGCTCAAATTAAATTGGCTGACTTGAAGAAGAAGAAAAAAAATGGCCGACTTGAAAGAAAAGGGAAAAACCAAAAAGGCAGATCTTAAAAGTAAAATAAAAACAAAAACAAATGCATACCAAACCGGCCAACTTGGAAAAAAAAAAAAAAAAGGCTCACCAAATGGACCAAACCAAAAACACGTATCTTGGCTCTTTTCAAATGAATTGTCGCTACTAGCTAGGAAAAAAATTAAGAAAAAAACTGTTCACAGCATTGGAAAGTACCCTCACGCGTATCTTCAGCAGAATTGCTTCCTAAAACTTCCAAATTCTTACTATAAATTATGAATAACAACACACCATTTTGATATGCAACCTTCTCTCTCTTCCCCAATTCAGTTATGTAAAGCTCCCAAAATCTCATGTCCAATATCGGTATTATGGAGAAGCACCAAGTTGATCAGTAAGTTTCAAAGTGTTTTTTTTTTTTTTTTTTTTTGAATACTAAATATTGTTAACATTTATGGAGAGAGGGATGAAGGTTTTAAAGAAACTTATAGTGATGTATATCCAAACTTTTTAGTGATTGAATACTATCTAATTGCAATTTTTATTGTTACATTGGTTGTAGAGTACTCATTCCTCCTATCAGCCAAGCCGGAGTCCGGCAGTTGTACATGGAATGGAACAAATACAATTCTAGACTTCACTAATAAGGAGCCAAACTGACAAGTCTAGCATTGATGCCAGTTCAAAATCTGAGGAAACACCTCCAAGATTCAATCATTATTCCGATTCCAGAGCGTCATTATTCCTGACTGCTAGGTCTCTAGACAGTCCCGAAAATTATGAAACAATAATTCCAAATCCTTCCATACCCTCTTCGTTTCTGCCACCTAATGGACAAATAGCTCTTTTCATTCCATCACACTTCCCACCTGCTAGGTCTCCCAAATGATTCAGAAGATTGTGAAATGACAATTCCAAATCCTTCCATACCCCCCTTATTTCCGCAAGTATCTCCACCACCTAATGGACAAATAGCTCTTTCCATTCCATCACACTTCCCACCTACTAGGTCTCCTGACAGTTCCCAAGATTATGAAATGACAAATTCAAATCCTTCCATACCCTCCTCATTTCCGCAAGTCTTTCCACCACTGAATGGACAAACAGCTCATTCCATTCCATTACACTTCCCACCCACCATTTTTATATAAGTTCAGAATCTAATCAAACACTTAATGGAAAAAAAAAAAAAAAAAAATCTTTCCAACCCATTACTCTTTCCAGCCTTCAAGTTTGAGACAGATGATAGTACTAGTTCAGAATCTAATGTAACATTTTGCACTATTACCTCAAGACAGATGGTAGTACAAGGTAGTCACTTGCAGCTGTTATTAAAACAAATGATGCCACAAGCCTAGATGTCCTACAATATGCAACAAGCACAAGCAACCCAGACAACTAATACCACCTCCTCTGCATCTTCTGCAAGTGGGTATAGTCATCAAAGAAACCTCTGTGAATAGCTGTGGCAATTGCAGATGCTGTAGCAGCAGTTGATTATTCAAATCCAGAAGTCCTTTGAGAGTTCTAAGCAACAAGCACAAGCAGCGCAGTCAACTAATATCCCATCCTAAAATGGGATGTGGTCATTCAATACTCTAGGCATACTTACTAACATCAGCACTTCTAATCCTCCAAGCAGGGATGGCCAAACCCAAAGGTGAACTGACCCGAAACTTTTGGGTATTATCCAACATATCATGAGTAAAAACAATCAGGTGGGTCAGGTTTGGGTAAAACCTATATCCAACTACTTTGGTTTTGGCAGTAGGTTGTGGCAGTAGTTTCTGGGTTGTTGTTGGTGATTTGGTGGCTGTATTTGATCATGTTGTGGGTTTGTGGTGCGTGGATCTCTCTCTCATTTTCTTTTTCCTTTGCTTACTGGTCAAATCTTTCCCATCTTCTTTCTTTTGTCCTTTTCTCCCTCATCTTTTTTGAAAAGGTATTTGGTATCAAATGTTGTCATGTTAGCAGTATCAAAATTCAATAAGTGTGAGACATGTCAGCAAAAAATAACTAACCTACTAACAATTGATAGATGTGTAGTGGATAGTTGTTTTGTACTCTCGTTTATTTGATTTCGATACGAATGAAGTAGTATCATTTGATACAAAATACATTTTCCATCTTCTTTCCATGGGTTAATGACGGGTTTGGCCAAATTTTTGTGGTGAATTTAGTGCGGTTGGGTAATTGGGCTAATTCAAGACAAAAAAAAATATAATACATCTATCAATTAATAATTATATCATGTGCATATGTAATAAAAATCAACAATAAGATATGAGAAATTTACATACTATAAATTATATTATTCAAGGACCTCACAAGAAATTTGGATGCTCTCTCCAACAAGTTAGGACTAACAAGAGTGTTTTTTTTTTTTTTTTTTTTTTTTTTCACCCTTTACAAGTATTAACTTAATAATATTTATAATATTCAGAAAAAACATGACCAACCATAAAATCATTTTTATCGTAATCAGAATTTATGTAGCAGATATATTACATCCATTAATAAATAACTTCATTAATTAGATTCATTAATGAAGAAGTTCATTAACGTGTTATTACTTTTGTAACTCCATACTAATGAATTGATTCATCTATCATTCATATCCAGAATCATTATAATGACAACACCTCTTATAGGAGGCAAGTTACTGGTAATGACACAATAGATTTATTAAGGTCAATGCTCAACGTGCATGAATCTCATTATGGAAGGACCGCCGATATTATTATGTACTAACCATTGAAAGACCAGCCCTTATTTTCTTTCATAGTTTGAGCAATTTTAACTTACACCTCCTTTTCATCATGGTCCAATAATGTACCTATAGGAGTAGGCTACATCATGATGGATATGGTCAAGTCAAGGACTATAACGAAATGATTCATAATCCTAGTCGACAAAATCAAGTAGGCATATATCAATATGCCAATATTTTACATCATAAAAATATGGAAAAATTTCACAATAAATTTTGAATAAGAAATTATTGATAATAGAGACATCATAAAATATCATGTTGAACCACGTTATTCTAACACAAAATACCCCCAAAATGCCGGAAATGACCCAAATACTACTAAAACCTCAAAAATGAATAAGGTTAAAAGGTGAAATATTCACTCACACGCACATCACCCTAGTGTCACACATTTCAAACACATACGACATATTTCACCAATAAAACTTCCAAGGGTTCGAGTAAGTGGGTCTCGAATGCCAAGGGTTTGGTAGAAACTCACAACCTGTAACAATAGCCATAACAATAACATTTTTACTTTTTTTTTAATGTTGACATTAAAACCAAGGAGAAAATACATTTTTTGAAAATACATTTCAAAAAGCGTTCTGGTTTTGGTCCTTATTTTTATCTCACAAATGGAAATAATCTGTGGCGGATGAAGTGCACCATTAACACACTAAATGCTAACGTGGCCATTAAAGTAATAAAAAAAAATTATTCGACATTTAAAAAATTCCATGTTAGACCATAATTAGTATTTTTGTTTTATCTTGAACGAAATAAAATAAGAAAATTGTAACAAAAAAATTGATGTTATTATATATAATAATTACTAAGAAAATTCAATGACACTACATACTAGTTTAAAACTTATAAAAATATAAAGGAAAAATGATTAATACCTTTTCATATTTTTGGAAGACGCCATACAATATTGCTCCTGCAATATGCGGGAGCTAGAGTTCCTTTATACTAGTAATGCTAAGGAGTTCTACAACCTATGGCACTTTGAACTACAAAATGTGTTCAATGAAATCCCTAATGGTTTCATTTTGTTCCAAATGTTAAGAGGTCATTAAATTGGACAATTGAAAATTGGTGGACAAAATGTTGATATCCCCAAACCATATTGGGTATTTAGTAATTTGCCTTATAAAGATGTAAGTGAAATGACATTGCTCACTCTCTAAATAATGTTGCTCATTCTCTAAAATGTCACTCTCTAAAATGCTAAAAATGACCCAAATATTGCTGAAATCTCAAAAAAGAGTAAGTAAAAAGATTAAAAGACTCTCACACACACATCACCCTAGTGTCATTCATTTCAAATACATACACATATTTCTCCAAGAAAGCCTCCAAGGTTTCTAGTAAGTGAGACCCAAAATACCAAAAGAACCGGTATCCACAAAACCGATAGAAACTTACAACTTGTAAAAATAACCATAACCATAACATTTTATATTTTATATATTTTTTAATGTTAACACTAAAGCCAAATCTCCGCCTAACAATGTATTGACGTGCTTTATACAACCCTTGTAACATATCCAATGAATTTTTAGACATAGGCATATAGTTTTAACAGCATCTAAAATTTGTAGTAAATATTTCTAGAAATCATAGTTGCTTGAAATACTTGTAAACTAGTTGATACACCCAAAGTAGGGACTACTTTGAGAGTTAAAAGTATTTCTAAGGTCCCGAAACTGTCATCAAGACCGTCGCCATGATCATCAGTGATCCCCACTGATGTTCAACCCATTGGCCTTCCAACTTCCAGAAAAGGAAGAAGGAATTTAGAAGGGAAAAGAAGATGGCCTTCCAACTGGCAGTTTTCAAGAGGTTATGGCCATGATTTGCAAGTGATCCAAAAGAAGATGGTGAAGTATGAGCAACTTGTTATAGTCCCTCCTTGTGGGCATATAGTTTGTATGAAACTTAAAAGAAACAAACTCATAATCAATTAACCAGTAGTAGCTGATGGTATATAAATAATTGTAAACTTATAGTACTTAAACACTTCATTCTCTTATGGTTATTGTTATTGTTATTCATTGTTATTGTTATTACTTTCCCAAATTAAATAGTTTGAAATTCATTCACTTCATATTTGCACGTCATTAAAGTATTTTAATTCTTCTTTTTTCATATTCACTTTTGTTGTTATCTTTTTGGAGTGCTAGATGAAACAAATTCTACGTAGTCTAGTATGTGAGTTTTGTTCACCAATAGTACTTCCTAATGATCATGTTTTTATGTTAAATCCACACCAATAATTTTTGCTCCGGTGTTCCCAAAAAATAAAAAGAGTCAACATCAATGCCATAGGTAGCTTCAACTCACACTCTAGAAAAGCAATGAAAATAAATAGAAGTTGTTAGTAGCAAATTTTCGGACTACAAATTCAGCCCAAAGCCCATCAGTCCGACCCACTAACCCTGAGAAAAAATGCCAGAAATTGTTATGTACAGCCCACCAAATTTATCCCCAAGGCCCATGAATTTTTCTATTTAAAAGAATCCAATTTTAACTCATACATATTTGACCCAAGCTTATTACAGCCCCTTGTGAGTAAAATGGTTCAAGAAAACCAGCCTAAGGAAAGCCACTAACGTTGTAACGTGTTAGTCGAAGGCCACTAGAAAGTGAGAGGTAAAATTAAATCCCATGGGCCTAACTAGCAGAGCCTATGAATTTGGGCTGATTCAGTACATGGGAAAAGTCGAGGACAAGCCCCACGAAAGCTGAGTGCCGAAGTCAATCCAAATGAGCATTAGGACCACAAGACCAATTGTTGAGATAGATTTGCTAAGACCCACAAAGAACTCAGAACAACCCAAATGATGTAAGGCCCTATTGTATAGCAATTAAGCCATAGCAAGATATGAATGCTGTCGGAAAGTAGATGAGCTGAAGACTCAAAGTCACAGTATCAAGCGGAAATGAACGCGAGAGTCCATGAGAAAGTATCTTCGCTGAAGCTTCCAAATTTTTCATATGTAATTCTTTCACTCTCAATCTCCCAAAAATTTTCTGTCCAAAATCAGTATGAAGAAGTACCAAGTTGATTCAGGTAGCTCAACCCTGAGCTGTGTAATTCAAGTTAATTCTTTACTGAGCTGTGTAGCTCACCCCTTCCACTCTTTCAGTTAGCAAGTTTTATTTTGGAGCAGAGGGAGCCTTAGTCGAGTTTGGAAGGAGCTGGTTTTAGTTTTATATGTATAGATACTAAATTAGCAATTTGAAGTTTAGATTTGTAGCATTGTGTATTTTAGGATCTAATGAAAGTGTATACCTTAAAGTATTAAGAGATATATTATGTGAAAGTGTGGATAATTAAATGATTGGTGGATTATGTTATATTTTGAGTACAGTGTAGATGCTCTGACTATTAAGTTAAAAATTATATCAAGAAGTAAAGAAACAAGAATGAAAAGAAAAAGGGAAGCTTTTGAAAAAGTTTTGTAAAAGTTAAGTTGGTTCTTGTTAATATCAGGTTTAAACTTGATATTAGCATGCCAGTCATGGTTACAAATCCGAATATCGAGTTTGGGGCGTGACAAGGAAGAAGAGGCATATGTAGAGGAGGGTCGCGGGGTAGGGGCTGCATCCATCATCTCCACACGAGGTCACTTTGCAGCCAGCTGCGTTGCACTCCTCCGGATAGACTTCTTGCTAATGGCACCCATGACATGGAAGAGAGGAGAGGGAGGAATGGTGATGTGCATGTGTGTAAGGATGCGTGTGATAGCCGAAGGAAAGATGAGCTTATCATGTGTAATTGTGTCTTGATAGCAATCTATAATAGATACTATCATGTGTGAGGAAAAATCTATAGAAAGATCTTCCAGGAGAGAAAGAAGGAAACAAGAACGAGGCTCAATGATGGTGTTATAGTGTGATCGCGGAGTGAGTACAAAGGTCGTCATATTAAGGATCTTAGCAAACTCGGTTGTGGAGAAATTTGGGATACCTCCCCATAACATGGCTTTCTCACAAAATAGTGAGGCCAACTCGTCTCTAAAGATAGAAGAGAGATGCCGATGACTAGGGTAATTCGGACAATCCACCCTAGGGACGCGTAGTACCTTGAAAATGAGCTCTAGGGTAACTACAATACGTGTACCTTAGAATAACATAGTAAACCTAGGTACAAATGTATTGATGGTGTGCATATTGGAGTAACATTCTTGTAGGAACACGTTGAGACACCTTGAGAGTTTCTCACATAGAGAAGCCCATCTCCAAGAGCTTAACGCATTGGGTAGAGGAGTGTCTGGAAAGTCAAATAGAATGATTTGGTGTTTTGAATGAATCACCCAATTAGAAAAGTTCTCAAAGAAGTTATCTTATGCCATCTCATCACGGAACTAAACAGAATTAAGAGGGAAAGGAGCAGAAGAAAAAGAAGAGGAACCACGACGTCTTATCTTAGAAGAGATAGACTTTTTAGGTGCCATAAGAAGGAGACTAAACAAGAGAGAGAAGAGAAACAAAGAACATAGTAGGAACATGAGACACAAGAATGAAGAAAAAGATAACGTGCAATGTGATAATGCATAAGCATGTTTTGTGCTAAAGAAATTGCATCATGGGCAAAAACTCAATCCAAATTGACAGCAGTCACAAGATATAATTAGTCACATAATTCTAGAATGCATGAAACATTGTTATAGTGAACACAGAATGCAATGCATGAACATGTGAGATCATATTAACAAAACCCAACCCAAAAATTTTCATAAAACTCAAAAACCCCAAAATTTTCCTAAAAACTAAAACCTAGGTCACAAAATGCATGAAAATGCATGAGAAAGGAGAAAAAGAAAGATTTAGAACACTTACCAAGGGATTGAGGCTTGGAATAGGCCGAAATCTTGAGTGGGAGAAGGTCTTTGGTGAAAAGAAATGGTTTGGATCGAGAGAGAAGAGAGAGAGAGAGATCTAGATATTTGATTTGGAGCAAAACTAGGTCGGACCTCAAACATATATATATATATATATCTAGAAAATGCAGCTCGATAGATCGAGAGGTATCGAGGAGGTATCGGCGGTAAAAAGATCATGATAAATTGAGGAGGTATCGAGCATCTATTGAGTAGAAAGAGACTCCAAAGAAATGGCTCAATGGACTGGGCTATCTATTGAGAGGTATCAAGAACAAACCTAGAAATCTCGATAGAAGAGGTATGTATCGAGTAGCTATCAAGGAGGTATCGAGCTACTATTGAGAGACCTGAAGGGGAGTTTTCAAGGAGGAAAAGCATCACAAGATGAATGCATTCAAGATAGACACCAAAACAAGCAATCAAAGGGCATGTTAAGCATAAAAACACATCCTCAACTCTAGATGCAAAGCATTCCTAGATCAAAAACACACTAAACAAGTCTAACCACTTTTATTGCAAAAACATGGTTAGACAATTTAGAGAACATATACTACCACATGCATCCCTTGTGATGACCAAATCACATTGTACCTATACAATAGTATCAAAAGTAGCAAAGAGTATGCGTGTTATGTATGAAACTTTTACAAGAGAGTATAAGTAAACCATTATATGAAAAGTAATGATATAGTAGGATCAAATACATTTGCACACAATCATAACTATTTGATGGGGACTATCACCTTCGAGGTACATAATATGACTCCCACATCTCCTAGAAACACGCTTGCAACCATACTTAAATGTATTTTGATTCTTTTTACTTTTCATGTTCTTTGCATACTTTTCTTTTAAGCATATCATGCATGGGCATATGGGAGAGAGCAAAGAAAATACCCAATTATGTAAGCTAAACATCCTAATTTTGCTGTGCAAGTGCTACATCTCACCGAGCACGGCTTTTATGAATTGTACAAAGATGTTTTATGATTGACGAGTTTTAGTGGTAAGATGGTTATTTATTCCTTTCTCTTAGGATTTTCTAGTCCTTCCCATCAAAAAGAGTGATTTAAGATATGAAAGATAAGAAATCAACCAAATCACATAAAAAATCCACAGAGCTCACATTGCTTAGTTGTGCATGAAGATGCTCGTATAAGTTATACAAAGTTGAAAAACTTTTTTTTTCAAAAGCCACCCAAGGTACATAAGTATCAATATACACAAACACACACTATTTTTGTATTTTTCTAATTTTTTCCCTTTTTTTATTAAAAAAAACCATTAAAAAAAAAAAAGCAAGCATATAAAAAGAAAGCATAAAAATTAGACTAAATCAAAACAGAAATCATAAAACAACACACACACAAGCAATAGGGGAGAGAAGTGATAGAATCATTTGAAGTCCTTCTCCTTCCAGATGGAAGACCTGGATAGGGATCCTTTCTTTTATGTGAACCTTTGTTTAGATAGATAAGAAGGAGAATTGAATCCATTGAAGTTCAAAAGAAGCATGACAGCCTTAAGAAGTTCTCTAAAAGGAGACAAAGAGAGTTGGAAATGATTTTGGCTGCCAAAAGATGACACACTATTGCTCTGTTGAGTGGCTAGCCACATAAGCCATTTGGAGGAGTGTGTCCAGATGCTTCACAATGATGACAAAAGTGTGGCTTCTTTGGTTGAGACTTCTCACCAACCTTAGCAGGTGCTCCTAGAATGGATTGTCCTTTATCACTTTTATCCTCACTCACATTTTTAGTTTTAGAGTCAATTACCTATAGGGTTATCATTATTAGTAGGGGGAACAAAAATAACTTTATTTTAAGCATTAGAAGAAGTACTGCAAGAGGAGAGAGAGTGATCATACCCGAGACCTAATTTGTTAGATGCAAACTTTTGGAAGTTTAACATTTCATCTAGCTTGGCACTTGAAGTCCTTTCCAATTGTGCTCTAACCTGAAATAGTTCAGCATCTAGTTTCTTGGTCTTTTCAAGTAGAAGATTGTTCTCAAATCTCAGTGCTCCAATGGTTTGATTAGTTTCATCAACCTTGGTGGAGAGTTCCTTACGTTCCAACTCCACTTCACTGAGCTTTCTCGTAGCCAACTTGTAGAGCTTCTCATGCTTCTGAGAGACCTTGTACAACTTAATGTAGGTAGTGTGGATGTTATCTTGTTCATCCGTCTTCTAAAAATTTGATTCTATCAGCTCTTCTTTCTCATCAATTAGGTCTACTACTTTCTAGGAGACTCAACAATAGCTATAAAAGAACTTATTATCCCATCTTGGTCACTTTCATCAGAATATGCTTCTGTTTTTGTATGACTCAAGGTAGCAGTTAGGGCTTTGCTTTGCCAATGGATTTAAGATATGCGGGACACTCTTGTTTCATGTCTTCAAATCCTTGACACACATAGCAGTTTGGTCTAGTAGGAACATTGTTGCCTTGACCGGCATCCTTAAATTCTCTCTTGCCTTTGTATTGGGACTTGAATTGAGAGAATGCAGATTGTTTGTGATCCTTATCACCTGCTTTGACATTCGTTTTTTTGATAAACTTTTTGAATTATCTGGTGATATAAGATTTTAACTTGTGTCCTCATCTTCAAACAACTCATCGTTATCATCATTTTTGATCTATAAGGCCATGATCTTGCCTTTGCTACCCTTGCCAACCCTTGCTAACCCTAGTTCATAGGTTTGCAAGTTTCTAATCAGCTTTGTCAAAGGAATAGAGTCAAGATCCTTTGATTCTTCGATGTCAGTGATCTTGACATGGAATCTCTCCAGAAGAGATCTGAGGATCTTCCTAACAATCTTAGGCTCCAGAATCTATTTTCCAAGATTGAAGGCTGAATTCACTATGTCCTTGAGCTTGGCATAGAATTCATCGAATGACTCGTCATCATCCATCCTTATTTCCTCAAAACTGGTAGTGAGCCTTTAGAGTTTGGAGTTTTTAACAACTTTTGTGCCCTTGTAGGTTTTCTGAAGAATAGTCCATACTTCCTTCGCATTGTCCATGGAAGAGATCTTCTTGAATTCTTCATTGGTCACAACACTAAACAAAGCATTCAATGCTCTATTGTTAAAATTTGCATCTCTGATCTTGGTATCATCCCACATTGCTGGTGGCTCATCAAGTTTCTTCTAACCTACTTCAACTGCAAGCCATACTTTCTTATCTAAAGATTGCAAAACCTAATCAGAGTGTACCCGCTCTGATACCACTTTTTAGGTTACGATAGCTTGACTCCGATTAATTAATTCAATTACCCAAGTTGATTAATTAGGTTCAATTACATGCAAATTGTGGAGGCACCTACAAATCACCAAAAATACTAAATGCAGAGGAAAACAAATTTGACCCGGTGATTTGTTGACAAATGGGGAAAATCTCGCAAGACAAAAATCCCACCGGGTGATTTTAAGGTCACCACTACCAAGAATCCACTAATCAACAATCAAGTAGTTACAAGTATAAGGAATCTTACCAACTACCCTAGCCTATCCCAAAATATCAACCTACAGTTGAACCTTTGCTTCAATACTCAATTGGACTTGATCTTGTAGTAGTCTTCTTTCCCTTGATGCATAAACCTTTAATTTGTGACTAACTGTTTGCATGGATCCTAGTACGTGACTAACTCCAGCAACTTGAACAGATGTTGTTGGCTGCAAAATTTTTCACTTTATCAACAATGAAGATTTGGAAGTACTTGGTTATAAAACATTACGGCACACAAATGTGGTAGCTTCTCACAAAGAAAATAAGTTTCTTGGTCTCTGTATCTGTGTGTGATGGCTCTTAAAATAAGCCTTATATATGTCTAGAGTTGTGAAAAAATAAACCCTAAACAAATACAAAAGCTTGGGTTGGATTTTAAATCTGGAAATTTTGAAATCTTAATTCTTGATTGATCGAGCTACTGTTAAGCTATTTATAGAGCTTTACATTAAGTCTTGATAGCAGGCATCTGTCAAGCTATTTGTCGAGACTTAATGAACAACTTTTCTTTACTTATTTCTTAGATCAATTTTCATGTCTTTAATACTTAACTTGAGCAATATGTTTTTTGAAGTACTAAACCCATCTTAGATCTACCAAATTACAAGTAAAGTACATTTTGTCAAAGAATTAGCCAATTACAAAACATATGACCCGAACAAACACTTTTATTTTGATTTTCCATTGATTTATTATTTAGTTATAACACCAAAGGTAAAAAAGACTAATGACGTGGTAGATGAGGTGGCTCAACATAAGCATAGTAACAATAAATGTTATGCTTCAACTTTTAGATATGTATAGAATATAGATTTGCACATATCCTACACAATGAAATTCACCTAATAAAATATTATTATTTAGCTACAAAATTGATTGTAACCTAAGGTTACAATCTTACCCAATAAAAGAAATATTACTACAAATTTTGAAAATCTAACCGTTGAGTTGCTTGTTTTTTACGCCTTGATATACATGTCATATTTTATATCAATAAGATATTATATTCTATATGATCTATAAGCTTATATTTTATGCATAATTTTAAATTACAAAAACTAGCAATTTAAACAATTTATTGATGGCAAAGTTAGTGATCCTTAATTTTCTAGAAATTTTGCAAACATGGAGAATAAAAACATGATATAATTAACAATCCAAATATTGCAGATTAGGTTAGAGTAGAATTTTTGTATTATATGTATGTGTATATATATATATATATATAAAGAAAATCCTAATATAGTTTTATATAATAATTAAACAAAAATATAATATCATCAAAATCATAGTAATAAGTTCTTCTTGCTCCTCTTCTAAGCCTTTTCTTCTTAGATACTGAGATTATACTATATATTTCAACCGGTTGCTATATATCAAGATGCAGACAAAGCAATATATGTGCAATATATCTTACACCCTATAAATATGATAGATTCTGTTTCTTTCCTATCACCAATTCATGTTTTACTTCATTTGAACATAAGGATGATAAATTTAATTATTTGCTAATTGCCGAAGTTATGTTAAAAAATACAGCTAATTATAGTTTATTTTATTTTATTTTTTTATTCTAATTTTTGGTAAACAAAAAGTTTAGGTGAGGGGAGGTCACTTCATACCAAAGCCAAGGCAAGCCGCAGACCTTAGAGAGGACTTACATTGGACTTATAGATCGCCCATCAAGCAGTCTAGTTTATTTATTCTGTTTTTTGGGTAAACAAAAATTTTAGGTGAGGGGAGGCTACTTCATACTAGGGCTAAGGCAAGCCACAGGTCTTAGAGAGAACTTACATTGGACTTATAGATCACCCACCAAGAAAGACTACTGACAGCAAAACTCAAACCTAAGCCTTTTGGGTGAAGTATTCGAACTTTACCAACTGAACCAACTCTCGTTGATTATCTATTCATTTTCTATTGGTTTTAAGTAGACTACTTTCAGATATTAAAAAAAAAAAAAAAAAAACAGACTACTTTCTATAAATGTAATTTTGTCAACTGAATTTCATTTTCATGTAATGGGTTTGGTCAGGTGTGTTGTTAAAGTTATGACTACTGTGCGATTAATTGATGATATCCCATAGCCAAGTCAATCCTGATTTAATAGTGGTCAATTAGTTAGAATACAATTTTTTTTTTAGTGGTTAAAAAAAAAAAAAAATCATTCATACTATAATCAATCTTAACATATTAATATAACCGAAAATCTTAACATTTTAATAGTGACCTACTTACTTTCATACATTTTATCAGGAAATATCAGGAAATAAAAAGTTACTTTTATACATGACGAAATATTAAACAAAGTGATTAAATTCTATACACATTTGGTGTAAACCCTTTTGTTTATGCCCTCTAATAAAGACATGCAACATCATCATATTTCTAAAACATAAATGCATCTAACTATGCACAATAATATTTTAATAAATATGATATTTCATGTTTTAAGCAAAAGTTGATGTTGTATTATTATTTGTGATAAAATGCATTGAGTTTTTAAGTACAAATCTAATATGACAATCTCTTCATGGATGATGTGCTTTCCAAATTAGGACTCTTAAACAAATGCTTGGTTTTGATTAATTAATTTCGTTTATGCTTTGTTTGTTAGAAACTTCACGTGTCAACCCTTACATGAATTACAACCCTCACATGTCAGCCCTTTATTCAACACAACATCTAACATCTTGAGTAAACGAACGAAAATAAAAAGCAAAGTGACATAAAGCAATGAAATGTGACTCAAGTCATTTGGGGCTGGAAAATGGAGAGAACAAAAATGGAAATTGAAGGATAAAAGAAGAAGAAGAAGCAACAACGGCAGGAATCACCGTTGAACACACCGTGCACAGGTATGAACTATTTCTTGAAATAATTATTGTATCACACTTAAATATAAAATGATTACATTTATATTTTGATTGATTAACTATTCTTGCAGTGGTGATTGACCGTAGAACTCTTCACTGTTTTTGATTTTTTGCGTGAAAGGAAGGATATTTGTTTTAAATGTTTCTATATGAATACTTAATCAGGTATATTTGATATGCCACATGCCATAATGAGAGGGGATTGTGAATTGGGTAAATTTCACTAAGATACCCACTGGCAGCGCCATGTATAATTGAGGGTGGTCATAGGACCACCCTCAACTTGGTAAAAAAAAAAAGTTTTATGCTTTAAAAAAAAATGAAATTCCAAATTAATATGTGTTGTTGACCACTTAGAAAAAAAACTTGACCATCTTAAAAAAATCCTAAACATCCTAAATAAAATTTGACTTGTCCAAAATTTTGGTTCATTGAAGATTAACCAAAAAATTGTGAAAAATACTATGTTCACAATATATCATCAACACTTTCATAATAAATCCTAAATGGTAGATTGTTATCGGTGGAATATATCCTTATGAATTTAATTAAGCTGTCAAAGGTCAGAATTGAAGCAATGAAGAACAAAGCTCTACTCAAGCAAAGCAAGTCATCAAAGTGAAGAAGAAGAAGAAGAAGAAGAAAGATAGTAGCAGAGATGCAGAGCAGAAGAAGAAAGTTGTTTCAATTAAAAACAACAAGTAGTTTAGATGTGTGAATGTAAAACTACATGTAGTTTTAGCAGTGTATTTAAATGTCAATAAGAAGCATGTGTGAGAGTTACTTATACACACGTGTTGGTGTAGTTAGGATAGGATCTTTCTCTTTTCTGTTATTCTGAGTTTGTTAGGCTATAGATTCTTCTTCTCATAGCTATATAAATAGCTGGTTGTAATTAGTTTCTAATTAATGAAATCATTTTTTCAATCATTCATATTTCCTAAATTTGTCTTTTGCAATTATATATAAAATATATAATATGATATGATATTACAGTCAATCTTTGGCATAAATATTCTACTAAAAAAATTTTTTTAAAAAAAATCTCTGATATAAATAGAACAAGATGTGAATGCTCCGGCAAGAAAATTGACCAAAGACGCAAAAGTCACAATTTTTGACTCACAAATGGAGCTACCAAATGCAGGGAAACTTCCTCTTCTTATTTTTATTTCTTCTATAAAGTGAACTTGACCCTTGTTCTAGTCAGTCACGCCCATAGTAACGCGAGAGTCCATGAGAAAGTATCTTCGCCGAAACTTCCAAATTCTTATAAATTATGAACACCAACACAACACATCATTTTCATATGTAATTCTTTCGCTCTCAATCTCCCAAAATTTTTCTGTCCCATATCAGTATGAGGAAGCACCAAGTTGAGTCAGGTAAGTTTTCCACTCAGACAATTAGTGACTGAATGCTATATAATTTCAATTTTAAACATTTCTGTATTTCATAATTTTTGGTTGCAGAATTTGTTCCCAACAACTCAGACCGTGGTAGTACAGTAATGGAAGAAAGAAGTGACTCACTAGTAGAGTACTCATTTTTCCCATCAGCCATGTCAGAGTCATCAGGCAGTTTCAGTTGTATATGGAATGGAACAAATCCAAACTCCCCTATTTACATTCCATCAATTTTCCCAGCCAACCACTCAGATAGTGAAAGTAATAGTATTCCAGGAACCAACGAAAAATATCCAAAATTCTCTCATAATTTTAATTCCATAATGTCATTCTTCCCACCAGCCAGGTCTCCAAAAGACAGTACCTAAAATTATGAGATAATAATTACAAATCCTTCCATATCAGCAACAAGTTTTTCCATTCCAATAATCTTCCCACCCATCATGTCTGAGACTGAGACAGATGGTAGTTGTTCAGAGTCTGACCAATCACATCGTGCACAATTCTCTAATTCCTTAGTGTCACTATTCCCACCAGCCGGGTCCCAAACAGACAGTAGTAGCTCCAAAATTTATGAAATAATAATTCCAACTGATCCTTCCATATCAGCAAGGCCTAAGCTCAGAGTCCAAATAGCAACCTTGAAAGACTTGATTGAGTTTCTTAAGCCGAAGAGTAGTAATAGTTCAAAATCTAACCAAACATCTAAAAAATTCTCTCATTCCAAGAAAAAATCTGTATTGTCGTTTTTTTCCACAGCCAAGTCACAAACAAACAGATCTGAGCCTAGTCGCACAATCATAACTACAAGCTTCAGAGACTTGACGGAATTTCGTTTGCAATGCTACTTGAAGCCACTCAAAACTTCTCAGAAGATCACAAGATTGGAACAGGTAGTTTTAGCTCAGTCTATCGTGCCACTTTAGACGATGGCCAAGTAGTGGCTATTAAGCGTGCTCAACTATCAATGTCTACACCATACGTGACCAAGCTCAAGGACAATAAAAATGCTACAAAGAATGAATACGAAGATTTGTCCTGCCTTAACCACAAGAATCTCGTTCGCTTATTGGGATTTTGTAAGGATCGTAACGTGCGTGTAGTGGTCTACGAATACATGGAAAATGGTACCCTTCATGACCATCTTCATAAGCTTCAAAGTACTCCTCTAATATCATGGGCTGCCCGGATTAAAGTGGCACTAGACGCAGCTAAAGGCATTATATGCAGTACCGCCAATCGTACACTGTGACATCAAATCTTCTAACATATTACTAGATGCCACGTGGACTGCCAAGGTATCTGATTTTGGCCCATCTTTTATGTCATACCTTTCAATTCTTGGGCAGGGAGTGTGGACCCCGAGTACCATAAGCTTCATTTGTTAACACCCAAAAGTGATGTGTACAGTTTTGGAGTAGTATTGCTAGAAATTTTGTCTGGATACAAAGCACTTCATAGAGATGAAAATGGTGAGCCACAAAGTATAGTTGATTTTGTAGTGCCATACATTGCCCAAGATGAAATTCACAAGATTTTGGACCCAAAAATACCACCACCGACCCCATTTGAATTAGCAGCAGTGGCATATGTTGGGAACCTAGCACTGCATTGTGCAAGTCTAGAAGGTCGAAATCGCCCCTCAATGACTGAGATTGTACGTAGCCTACAAAGAGCCTTGGATGCATTGCAAAGTAAGACTTTCGGTTCAGGAAAAGAAGATTGAATGTAAGATTAATCTAAAATAAATTAATCGATATTAATAATAAAACAAACAAATAATTTATATATTAATGTAATTATCATTTTTCTCCATAATTTCAAGTTTGGTTGTTTAGTAGTATTGCTGGTTGTTTGTTTTACAACTTTTGAGTCTTTAGTTGGATATGGTTATAGATTCAACTAGTCGCTAACCTACAATGCACCAGATAGTTATAAATGAATTAACTTTTTATAAGACAAAACACTTTATATATATATATATATATATGAGATAGGTTCAAGTTATACTTGGTGTAATTTCACAAGAGTTACATCTTTTGTGAACCATTGATTACTATTAGATTTAAGGGTAAAAAAATATTGATAGTAATGTCATTATTACTCCCTAGAAATTAGTGATTTAGGCATTAACTCTTCTTATAAAAGGAAAAAAAAAAAAAGTAGTGTCATTTTTTTTTTTCATCCATATCATCATCTTCTTCCTCTTGTCTTTCTTTTTGCACTATACTTTCAGGAGCTCCATCATGAATGGTGGTTGGAATAATTCTGAAAATAACATCTCAAGTCTTTTCTTCTTCTTAGACTTGTTGGAAAAAATTCTGAAAATAACTCTTAAGTCCTTCTCTTCTTGCTAGGCTTGTTGTTGAAAGAATTCTGAATATAACATCTCTATATGTAAACAAAATATTTTAGTCAAGATTCTCTCTTAAAGTTAATGTGAAACTTCTTCTCCTCCACAAAGAAATTTCTTCAACTAAAAACGCGCCATCCGCTTAAAAACTTCTTTATAGATACAAGACTATAATTAATGGTGGTATGGTTGTCAAAATCGCGATCTGGATCGTAGGATTGTATGATTTTACGATCCCATCTCACCAAAGCGTTTAGAATCGCACTAGGATCGTAAAAATGGTAGGATCGTATGTAGGATCGTGTAAGATTGTATAGGATTGTAGGATTGTATGGGATCCTACTGATCCTACCAAAAACATAAATTTTTGGGTTTTTTTGTTTTTTTTAATGGGATAAATTTTTTGTTTTAGTGAAACTTTAAGGGTTTTTATTTTTTCATGTTGTGATGGTATGACTTTTTATTTTTTATTTTGTAAAATTATGTTAACCTAAGCAAATGTTTTCTAATTTCTAATTCACTAGTAATCAATATAAAGGAATGCTTCATCATTTCTAAATGAAGAATTTGATGTTGGCTTTGTTGCCTATTAAGCTATAATGTTGTTAAATTTGTTTGATCAATATACTAATTTGTGTTCTAATATTACTAAAATATTTTTTTTATATATAATTTTATCAATTATGCTTGTATTTGTATATTGATTGATTTTTTTGAGCATGCTCTTTAATTGTTGATGAGTGGTATAACTTGAATAGTTGAGTGTGAAATTGTATCTTGATTTTTGTTGCAGCTCTAGTATACAAATATATAATGTCTACATAGATGATGAAATAGATGACGATGATTAAGAATTTAGAATGGTGATTATAAGAACCTTAGAATGAGAATAATTAAATGTTCACTTCACCTTAATAATCATCTTGCTTTTTAGATTTCATATTGTAGTTAGCTAGTTTCAATTTGCTAACTTATTTTGGATTTTAAACTTGGAACTTAGAACTTGGAAAATATTTTCTATGTTTTGATAAATATTTTGGTAATTTGGTTGCTAATTAAACATTTATTGAACTTCTTAGATACATTTGGTCAAAACTTAAATATATTTGTTTCGTTAGTATAGACTTAGTGATGTATGACATGCAAATTACATCATATGATACAAATCTAAGTTTTTTTATGGATGAATTTATAATTTACATTATTATTCAACATACAAAGCCATTATCACTGTATTTTTTTCTTTAAATCTAAAAATATGTAGAATCTTACGATTTACAATCCAATCCTACGATATACGATCCCACCTACCATCAACGATCCTACATAGAATCCCGATTTTGACAACCTTGAATGGTGGTAATGGAAATCCAAATTTAAGAAATATCTTTTCACTGCAATAGTTTTAGAGCACATGTGGTCTCCTCAACGTCAACTATGAAATTACCTAGTAACACCAGGCGAAGAAACAAAAGAGAAGCTATGTGGTTGCTTTTTGACCCAACTATGAGAATTTTATGAATGGTGGAGGCCTGAAAGTATAGTGCAAAAAGAAAGACACAAGGAAGAAGATGATGATATGAACGAAAAAAAAAAGTTTTTTTTTTTTCTTTTCTTTCTTTAGTAAGAATAGTTAATGTCTAAATCACTAATTTCTAGAGAGTAATAATGATACTACTATGAGTGTTTTTTGACTCTTAGATCTAATAGTAATTAATGGTTCACAAAAAGTGTAACTCTTATGAAGTTACACTAGGTGTAACTTGAACCCATCTTATACTTGATGTAACTCTTATAAACTTATACATTTTTTACACCATAGATTTTTAAGAGATCTAACGGTTTAAAAAACACCATTAAATGCTATTGTTTTCCACCTTATTACCTAATTAATACTAGCATTCTCTTTCTCTTTCTCTCTCCCCTTATTTATTGCTTTCCATCATATAATATTTTCTTCAACACAATCTAACAAAAAAATTGAAAAATAATCTCATTTTCATTGATTTCACAAAGCTACCCATAACAAGAGTCAAATGACTTTCAATTTGCTCCTTAAAATAAATAAATAAAGGAACTTCAAAAAAAAACTTCAAAATCTGAGAACAACTATAGACACACACACGTTTTATCTTCGTGAGAACAACTATTTAACAATGCCTATTTATTGTTTCTTAAGGGTACTTTTCGTTTTCAGACACATTTTATAATGAAGATCAATTCATTCCATATGAAAAGTGATGATTGATCACAGGTAAGATCCAAGAAGTTTCTTAGAATTAGAATCCAAAGGAAAACACAAAATTCGGCGAGAAGGATTAAAAATTTCTGCCTCAATTAAATGAATTATATATCAATTTTATATATTTCGTGCTAAGCATAAAGCCTTGGATATGTATTTTTCTATTGAATATAATATTTGTAATGGTTGAATTTATTCATTAAAATAAAAGTTTTGACGGTTTTGGGTAAACTGTTGCGGTTTGAATGATTACATTTTTTTTTTTTTTTTTTTTTTGAGGAAACGAATGATTACATTTAAATTGACAGGGCTTAGATTCTTTAGAACCACAACCACCACCTGGATCTAATTCTTAATTTCTACTTTTGAGTTAATTTTGACTTCATTCTCATTAAATAACATGTACTCCACAAGAAACGGTAAAGCTTATAAAGTGAGTATTGTATACAATGTATAAAAGTGCATCATTATCTCCGATAGTAATCACTATATATATTTGTTTAGTTCATCTTTTCGAAGACGGAATAATAGGAATATTTGACCGACTTGGAGTCTTCAATATTATAATCGTAGGTAGAGATGAACATTTAATTTCTGACTTCGCAATTTATTATCTATATATATATAAAACCGAAACTTGTGCAACTCCCACAATTTTCCACATCAGCATTACTTTAAAAAAAAAATTCTGATTTTTTTTTTTCTTCTAAAACCCGATAATACATAAAACCCAATAATACAAAAAACTATACTTTGATTTTCTATTTCTACCGTTCCCCTAATCCTTCCTGTTCCACTTCTCTGTCGTCCAAAACACACACCATGGTCAAACCTTCTCCTTCGTGCAAAATACACCCCACGGCCAAACCACTTCTCCATCATCCAAAACCCAGACCCATATTAGCTCCAACAAAACCTGATCCCGCTCCCCTTCACCGTCGTCCAAAACGCCTCTGACGTGATTCACTCCAATCGTAGATACAGGTCGGCCAAACCCCTTCTTCGTATCAGACCATTCTCTCTCAACATTTCTCAATTAATCTATGAATAATATCTTTTCCTATTGTCTTTAATTAGGTTTTTCTGTCAATTTAGAGATTTTGTCTTTAATTAGGTTTTTCTATCATTTTAGGGATTTCACTTCCTAACCCTCAGGTGTGCTGGGTTTTGGCCGTCAATTGAAACTGAAGCTAGCCTCCTCTATAGAGGAAGTCCAAACCCAAAGTAAGAATTCTAATTTGCTCTTCAATTGAAAACCTACTTGCCCAGTTATTACTTCCAATATACTGTTCTTTGGCTGAATGGTTGGCCTTTGGTTTGCCGGCATTAAAAAAGGGTTTTTTTTTTTTTTTTTTTTTTTTTTTGTGCTTTAGGTTCTAGAGATTTAAGGTGGAAATTTGTGTTATTTATTTTTCCATCCCGGTTTTGAAGCAAAATTGGGTTTTTTTTTTTTTTTTTTTTTTTCTTTTTTGGCTTTAGGTTTTGGTGATTTAAGGTGGAAATTTGTGTTGAAGAAGATTGTGATGACCGTCAAGGAGGACGAATTTGCTGGGCAGTGCAACAGACTAACAATGGTGTTCATGGGTTGCAATAAGGTTATACTCATGCCCAATTCTTTTGTTGTATGTATTAAATATAAATTGGATTTTATGGCTGAAGCCTGAAATTGGTGGTATATCAATTTTTTGTCAGTAAGTTTTTACCAAATCATTTTTGTTTTTTAATTGTGTTACTGATTCTTGGGGGAAATGTTTTGATGATCTATGTTTAGTTTATCAATTTATCCCTAAAAATGGTATTTGGTACTCCAAGAACCCAGTTTTGGTCTGTACAAAACAACCATATCTTGAATGTGATTGGCTTTTGATTAGGAAGCTTCTATACCAAAAAAAAAAATTGATGGTTCTAATGTGAAATGAGTCTGCCATCATGGTTTGTTAAATAGTTGATGCAGAATATGTTTTATAACTTATATTTATGACAATGATGGTTAATATCTTAGACATTGTTACCTGACAAGAGTAGTTATATGCAAAAGGTGCACTGACTTGACCTTTTTTGAAGGCTAGGTTATTTCTGTTAATATGCTGGATTATTTTAGTTGGAAATACATAATTATTTATGTGCGCTGTTTCAAGTTCACCTGTTGGAAACTATGTAGATATTTATGTGTGCTGTTATCTTTATTTGTTAGTGGAAGTGAAACCGTGGAGCACTTTGGTTTACTAATCTCTTCAAATTGTGTTATTTTAATTCAAAACTTTTGAATAAGGTTTTAAATGTATTGTAAATTTTTGGGTCTCAATGTTAGTTAGTTACTATTTTGTTATATTAGATGTTACCCATAAGACAATTTTAGACAAGCTATGGGTTTTCCATGTTTGAAAAACTAAGTCTTTATCCAAATATACAGAAGCTTAAAAAGTAAAATTTCATTTTAAATTTGGGGGTTTAATAGGATTTAGTTTTTTTGGTATTTTGATCAGTTGGTTTTGAATTAGGTGATTGAGTTAGATTTTGTTTTAATTAAGGTTTTGATTTAGACTTATTCTTCTTAATCTACTGTAATTTCAAAGATTGTTTATTCATTTAAATGAAATTAATACCTCTTTTTGGTTGTTTAATTGTTCTAATAATGATTGCTTTTGTTTATTTGTTTGGTGTTCTCAGATTCCCAAAGCGGTTTATTTAGACTATTATTAGATTGGCCTCAACCTCAAACTCATGGTTTGAGTTTTTCACAAAGACAGTGCTCAGTAAAGGTGTTACATGCTGAGCCAAAACGTAATGATTTGATGTCCATTGGTGAGTGCAAAAGTTTGAGTTTGAATTTTTTTTTTTACAAAGCTGTTATCTTTTTCAATCATTTGTTATTATTTTACTTTCTCAAAAAAAAATTATTATTTTAATTATTTAATTAAAAACAGATTTCGTTAAACAACTTCATTTTAAGAAGTATCATCCTTATTAGTTTATGTACTTTGATGACATGGTTCCTTATACTCTGAAGAGTGAAGGAGGTTGTGTATGGGCTTGCAAAAGAAATGATGAGGATGTGTAGAGTGATGTGTTAGAGTAAGATTTGTGTCTATATGAGAATAATTTGTGCTTGACATATTGTTCATTGTAACTTTTGCTACTTTTGTTGTAAATGCATGGACCTAGGGTTGTATTTTAAAATTTTGTTATTTAAGATCCAAAAAAGGTCTCCATATGTTTCTTTTTTTAAGGTTTTGATATCTTGGATTTATATAAAAAAAATTTCCATCTCTGTAGGGTTTGGTGTTGTTGGCACACAAAAAGCTCATTAGGGAGAAGCTTACAGAAAAGGCTGAACAGAACGTCAAGTAGGGGAGGCCAAGAGGGAATATTACTTGGTAACAAGTATGTCATACTGGACTGCATTGTTCAAGAGCTACTACTGCATTAAGGTTGCATCAATTAAGTGCTACTGCATATTGAGACAAACAAATTTAATTATATGCAACACTCTATCAAATTAAATCATTTTGAGTTCAAGCCTAAGGTAGACTTGGCAATGTATGAAAGTTGAGGAATAGATGTCTTGATTTGGTGGGATGAAAGTTTTTGAATTAGCAGAGTGAATGTATTTTTGTATTGTTGGTTGGTAATTTGGTAGATTGGAGTCTCATGCATTCCATTTTATTTTAGACACAAATTTATTACAAATTTTTGTAATTTGGTAGGTTTTGCATTTTTTTTTTTCCGGGTGCATGTGAGATCTCAAATTTCACATGCCTTTCTTTCAACTCTTTTAGATAATAATATTATTACTCTACTCTTTTTTCTTTGTTTGGTTGATGGGATGTTATTCAAAATTGAAGTCAATTATTTTTTAAAACTGCACCTAATTTAGTTAGACGGTCCATATTCCTAAATTTTAGATTTCTTTTTTTTCCTCTTTGCTTGGTTAGTATGGAAGTTCAAGAAGGTTAAGGAATTAAGAAATGAGATCTTGCCAATTTTCTTTTGCACAGCTATTGGGATTTGCCAAATAGAAGCTTATGTTGAATTTGGCAAAATTAATTTTATTTTGGATTAGCACAAGACACCATTATTTGATTGGAATATATTTAGACTTAAAGTAACATCTTAAACTACAAATGAAAAATGCATTCAACAAAAGAAGAAAAATAAATCAAGATGATTTTGCATATGTTATATATGTTTCACATTTATGTAAAAACTTTCTGCGCATAGTGCCAGTTAGCAACTAGTTTATTATTATAAGTGAAATATTCTACGAAAAGTGGGCATACTTGGAAAGACCATTACTCATAAAATTGATATATAATTCATTTAATTGAGGCAGAAATTTTTAATCCTTCTCACCGAATTTTGTGTTTTCCTTTGGATTCTAATTCTAAGAAACTTCTTGGCTCTTGCCTGTGATCAATCATCACTTTTCATATGGAATTAATTGATCTTCATTATAAAATGTGTCTAAAAACGAAAAGTACCCTTAAGAAACAATAAATAGACACTCTTAAATAGTTGTTCTCACGAAGATAAACTCTGTGTGTGTCTATAGTTGTTCTTAAATTTGAAGTTTTTTTTTTTTGAAGTTCCTTTATTTATTTATTTTAAGGAGCAAATTGAAAGTCATTTGACTCTTGTTATGGGTAGTTTTGTGAAATGAATGAAAATGAGATTAGTTTTGTTGAAGAAAATATTATATAGTGGAAAGCAATAAATAAGAAGAGAGAGGAAGAGAGAGAGAATTCTAGTATTAATTAGGTAATAAGGTGGAAAATAATAGCATTTAATGATGTTTTTTTAACTGTTAGATCTCTTAGAAATCTATGGTGTAAAAAAGTTGTAAGTTTATAAGAGTTACACCAGGTGTAACTTGAACCCATTGTAATCCAAGGAGTCTTCTCATCCCGGGGAAACCTCCAATGTTTGAGCCAATTTTATATTGTGGATTTTGTAACCAATATGCTATTTACCATGAGCATGAATGTGATTCTCCATAAGGTCCTTTTGATCCTTTTGATGGTTATCCATCTGATGCTCCCTCTATTGATTGATGAGTATATTCCTGAGGTCACTACTGTTACAAGACTGATGCTACTTTATTTGTTTGGCTTGCACAAAAGCCAAAATATTTCATTGCCCTTGACGAATATGTTGCTGAAAATCTGAAACTATTTCATGGTACTCCGGATTTTGCGGTAGATTTTGATTCTTTTATTTGTTTGGCCTGCATAATGGCCAATGCTTCAATATTTACTACTGCTAGAAGCTTGTCTCCCACCAATATGATGCTTCTAAAGGTTTCCAAAGACTAGTGTTCATGTGAAGACAATGGAAGAGCATACTTATTAGTTTCTTTTATTGGTTCCTTTCTTATTGGTTTCTTTTGTCACTTAAGGACACCAATAATGAGGCCTTGTCCCTAACCTTATAGGCCTATTGCTGATCTCTACGGTGGATTCCCACAATCTTGAGGATTCCCCACATTCCTAGGTCAAAAAGAAGAGAAATTCTATTTTACTATTCAGTCACTATTCACTTGTCATTATTCATCTGTCACTATTCACTATCACTGTTTATCCATTACTGTTCATGACACTATTCACTCTGAATTTTGCCTATTTAAGGGGGGTTGTCCCTTATGTTTAAAAGGTTCAACAAGTCAAGTTTAGTACAGGATTTTCTTCCCTTAGAACTCCTTCTCTTAGGAAGCCTTCTTAGAGAGAAAATTCCTTGTTCCTACTTCTACCACTACTACCTTGTTCACCCTTGTTCACTACAGGCCTTGTAATCCTACAAACCTTGTAATTAGGACTAGTTCAAGTTTTGTAACTGTTAACTTGTACTATTGAGATCTTGTATTCACTACTACTGTAAGTGTTTATCCTACTTTCAATAACAAATATTTTTAGTTTTATGTTCATTGTTCTATTTGTTGCTACCGCCACCTTGGATGGATTACCACCATAACAGACGGTTCTAAATTGCTTTCATTTACTTTGAACTATTGTTTTCATTTACTTTGAATTATTTTCATATATACTTGGCTGGTTCTACCACCTTATAATTGTTCTTACATTCAAGTTATTTACATTATTTTCTTTACAATATTACTGTGCTTCCATCTCTTCCCTTCAGCAGTGTGTCCCCTTCCCCCCTTTAAGACTCAATATTACTGTTTTTCCGTCTCTTCTTTAGCAATGTGTCCCCCCTTTAAGACTCAATATTACTATTCTTCCGTCTCTTCCCTTCAGCAGTGTGTCCCTTTCCCCCTTTATGGTATCAGAGCCACTTTTTTCTGGCCGGTGATAGTGTGGTTGTGTCTTTATTTCTTGTCCGTGTCTACTCGAAACTTTGATATTCCGTTGTTGTGTTCCCTTCTTACTGTCGTTGGCGCCACTCTAGTCGTAAAGTGAATTCCTAGAACCTAACTGTAAGGCCCGTTTGAGCCAAGAGAGGGCGTGTAGGGCATGAGAGGTATAAGGTTGGTTAGGGTATGTGTTAAGAAATGCAACGGTTGTGAGAAAAACATGATAACTGAGTGTTGAACCTAGGATAGTATGGATAGGTTGTGGAGATCCAACTCCTCTATCAGCTCCAGGACTAGTTGTCCTCCTGATATTGTAAATGAAGAAGATCACACTATTGATGATAATGAGTTGATCCCTGATTTTTGTAATTGGAATATTCCTAAAGTTGATACTAAAACTGTTTACAAAACTAGTTTTGTTGAAAGTACTTTTCATTCGGCTTACAAAGCCAAAACTGTTGAACAAATTTTCTCTATTTCTAAAGTTCATGAAAAATGTTGTTTGTTCTCTAAAAGAAATATTAATGACTTCCTTGCTGCTAAAAAATTCAGTTATTTGCATATTGGTATGGTTCAAGTTATTATTAAACCACTTACCCGAAAGGGTATTAATGCTTCTGTTCTCATGTGTTTAAGATATGCTAGATTTAAGATTTTTAAAGATAGCATTCTTGGTATGATTACTGCTTCTATGTATGATGGTCCTGTTTATTTTAACTGTTATCTTGATCTTACTCTTGCTTTGGATGATCCTAATATTGTTAAAGCTTTGACATTGAATATTGCTTCATCTGGTTATCACATGGAAGAAGGTAGTAAGCCTTTTGCTTTGATTTATTGCATTAATATAGACTAATGGGTACTCAAATGAATCCAAGTGCTAAGATTCCTAGAGAACCTTCGGGTAAGACCATGTTAATTCAATGTTCAACTCCTGATGCTAAAATTCAAGTTCCAAAAATAATTCAATGGCAAGATGTTAAACTTCCTAATGATTGGTTGTTGGAACAAGAAACCCCTCCTGCTAAACCTGTTTTTGATGAACTTGATCTCACTCATATTCAACAATATCTTGATGGTACTGTTAAAATAAGTTGTCAAAACAATCCACCTTTGAGGATCAACGAAGGAAGACATTCCTTTGTTGGATCTGAAAGTATTTCAAAAAGAGATCAAGAGATCAATGATTTGTTGAAAAAGAATTTTGAAAAACCCTCTGATTTAAAGCTAAAAGGTATTTCAAGTAATAAATCTCAAATTAGCTCTGTTTACTACTCTACTAAACCTGAAACTTCCTCTCCATTTAGTAGAATTGCTAATGAAGATGAAGAAGACTCTGTTTCTGTTACTCCATCTGACTTTAATTCTCCTCCTACTGAAAATCCTCCTGTTTACCAAAATCAATTACGAGTTTTGACTATTTTAAATGATGATTTTGAGATTGATTGGGATTCTTTGTACAATGAGTTTATGCTTTCAAAAAACAGACCTAAAAGAAAATATTTCCAAAATAATTATGCTCAGTCTGAAAAAGACCGTGTTAAAAGAAAATGGTTGGAAAAGATGAATCAATTGAAAAAACATATTTTGTTTTTTGATTTTCTTGAAAACCATTATGTTTCAAAAGATGAGGTTTCAAAACAACATTTAAATGTGATAAAGAAATCAAATTTTGTTAAAATTAATAAAACCATTATTAGGTCTAGTCATCCTCCTCTTGACTCAATTTTGATAACTACTAAGAAGGATGAAGTGACAAAAGAGGAGGTGAAGGCCTCTCCTTTCAAAATTGTTGATGATCAAACTCCTATTGTTAGTCTTATTGAACAAAACAATTTTACTAATCAATCTTTGCATATTTTTGGTCAATAGCTTGACCGTATTGAAGAAAAAATTGTTGAAAAACCTGTTTCTAAAAAATCTGTTTTTGTTAAAACTGAGAAACCTTTGATTGATTTACCCAGTCAAAGAGAAAAAGTTATGTTTAAAACTTCTCATTCCAAGACTCTTGAAATTGTTGAAAAAATGCTTTCTGATTTAAAAGTTAAAACTGAGGGTACTTCTACAAGTACTTCAGCTGCTCGAGCTATTTCCAAAAAAGAGATTGTTTTTTAAGAAAATACAGATTCTGATACTGTTTCTTCTATCTCTACAAAAAGAATCTTTGATGATGATTTACCAGAAGCTAAGAGATTTGTTGGAAACTCTAAACCCATTTCTTTTACTAAAAACTGGTATTCACCCACTCCTCCTGATTTGCAGTTTGAAGAGAGATCTTTTCAAACACAGTTTTTTGTTTCTGTTGATAAGCTTTACGAATGGAATATTGATGGTTTGTCTGAATAAGAAATCATTAATAAAATGAGTCATATGTCTATGGTTGGTATTGCTTACCAAAATAACCATGATCTTGATCAACCTGAAATTGTTAACTTACTTGTTACTGGTTTTTATGGCACTCTTCGTGGATGGTGGGATTCATACATCACTGAAGAATCCAAAGAGTCTATTAAGCATGTTGTTAAAAAAAATGATGAAAGTTTGCCTATTTTTGATGAAAGTATTGGTCGTGGTATTCCTGATGGTGTCAATACCTTGATCTATACTATTCTCAAACATTTTGTTGGTACTCCATCCAATATTTCATCTCGTGTTTCTGATTATTTGAATAATTTGAGTTGCCCAACTATGTCTGATTACAAATGGTATCAAGATGTTTTTACTTCCAGAGTGATGCTTCGGAAAGATTGTCATAAGCCTTATTGGAAAGAAAAGTTTATTGACGGTCTACCTCCTATCTTTGCTCATAAGGTAAAACAAGAATTAATGGGTAAAAATGATTCTATTGATTATTATAATTTAACCTATGGTGATATTTTCAGTGCTATTAAAAAACTTGGTATCAATATGTGTAATGATGAAAAATTGCTAAAACACCAATTAAAGAATAAAAGAAAAGCTAAATATGAAATGGGAAATTTCTGTGAACAGTATGGTCTGCCTCCTATTGCTCCTTCCAGGCAAAAAAGTAAAAAACATTATATATATATATATATATATATATATATATATATATATATATATAAAATTAGAAATAACCATATTATGTCAGTTTTTTATAAGATGAAACCAGGTTTGTCCACAGGTCGGGTTGTGCCCAACCCGAAACCGACCCGACCAGATCGGATGGTCAGAAATGCAACTCGCCGCCGACTGGAGTGGTTGATCAGATTAGGCGAATCCGACCTTCAATGGACTGTATTCAATTCAGTCGGAGTTGCAAATCTAAAAATCAGCCAAAATCTAGCAAAATCAGCGAAATTTCGATGATATTTTTGCCAGATTTGACGAAACTCCTCCAGATTTGGCAAGGTCTCACTAGATCCAGTGAGATCTTGCCCAATCCAGTGGAGATTTCATGGATCTAGCTAAGATCTCACCGGAAATGGCTAAGATCTCGCCAAATCTAAAAGACTTCGCTAGGAAATGCTCAATATCGCAATTTAGTCGGGTTCTTCGGGTTTTGGGGAGAAAACCTGCCAACTAACCCACCGTTTTTGAGTTTTAAAGGTAGAGACTCGCTGCAAACTGTCACCGGCGTCGAGTCGGCCAATTATCGGGCCGAATCAGATGGGTTCAATGGGTGGCTTGGGTCATGATTTTGTTTGGACACCTAAATGAAACAAATAAATACTACTAATTTTGCTCTCATACTATTCATTTCCACAAAAACAATTAATAGATATTCACAACATGAGGGAAAACATGACAAACATACTTATCACCTCCTAGACATCAAATTTCAAAATGAAACATACATGATCCACATTTTCATTTGTATATTTTTAAATATCAAGATGCTTTGATGTCAAACATGAATAAAAATATTTCTTTTAGCATTTACTCTATATGTAGTTTGCATAAAAATCTCAACCATGTTGCCACAATGCATTAAAAAAAACATTATTCATCATGTTAAACTTCAATTATGTCCATATATTACCTTGGAGGGAGGCACATAATAGTTGCACATTTAACTTCATAGGATCTATACATTACTAAATATTTTGCAATTTTAAGTACAATCTATATCAGTAGGAAACTGTCTAGAAATTAAATTGTATTAACCATTTTTTTTAGAGAGAGAGCACTACTTATATTTTTGAATTGAGAACAAAATAAACATAAATTCTTGGTCAATCACATTAATCATAACTTGACACTTGATCATATTTAACTATAAAAGAGGAGGTTACTAATAAATTATATATATCATAATTTAAATCAAATTCAAATTTGTAGAGGTGCAATTCATCCCTCTTAGTGGACTTTTTCTTCTAATGAAAACAGGAGAAAGAAAAAAAAAAGTTTAATTCAAAAATTTTCACAAACTTCAATAACAAATCTAACAAACCTCAAAGTTCATGAACATATTTTAACATAAAAAGAAAACCAAAAACTACCCTTAAGTTATGGAAACTCGTTTATCACAAACCAAAGCAGTATACTTTCTCATTAAAAAATCAATCTTCTATAATAATACATAAAAGAACTTCAAAACACCATCCCCAAAAAACCCAATCTAATTAATGCAAGCCCTGAAAATAAAAATTTGGATACCTACTGTGCATTAATCTATAATTTGATTTTTATCTTTTTTTTTCTAAATGTATATATTTATCTTTCAACCTTACCTAATTTTGTAACTTCAAACTTAAAATATGCAATTTAATATTTCCAAGGGAAGATCCTCATTGGAAAAATCTAATAATTGTAAATCAAAACTTACAATTCTTAAAAGTATGATGTCAAGAGCATAAAATAGCTTTGGATAAAGGTGTAATATATGCCTTTTGATTTCTCAAGAATAATGCTATAAGAAACTTTAATACATCCAAAATTCCAAATGCTAATAATCACTATTCCATACCTATCACAAACTACTGTTATAGTCTAGAGTTTCATTTCCATGAATTTGGTGAGATCATAGGAAAACAGACCAAATTTCTCATACATATATATTCACTTTATAATATAGCAAATAATATATATATATATATATTAAAGATGAGAATTGGAAGAGAGGAAAGAAACAACAAAACTAACTAAGAGAGGAAAGAAACAACAAAACTAACTCCACCCGCTTCTCTTTTATTCAAACATGAACCACAAATAATTAATTAACCTCCACTCTCGCACAATATGACAGTAAACATCAAATATGGTGGAAATTAAGCACAACAATAGTATATATTTTTGAGATAACCCTAGCCTCCAAAGATGAGTTTTGGCTAAAGTCTTTGATAATCATGGAAAATATTACATTGCTGGTTTTATGCTAGAATTACAATGTCGTTTCATGCAAATTGAAAAATAAGGACTCCTAAATAGAAAAGCTACTAGCTTACTACAACATGACTCTAACTTAACCATCTGGTTTAAAGAGAGGAGAAGTTTCTACAACAATTTTATGTATAGGGTTTGTGGAGCATAAACCCAAGTTGTTAATTAGATTTATTATGAATAAACCTTGTTAAAACAAACATCAATATCATGTCAATATCATGCACAACGGAATATTAAAAAGGACAAGATATGATGACCCAGGAAAACCAATGAAACAAACTAGTTTCACAATTAAAAACCTGGGGGGAAACCTTCCCGAAAAGCAATCCACTATTGTAAAGAGAAGTTTCAGATCTAGTACAAAACCTTTGCCCCCAGACTCTACAATCCCCGTAGATGAACTTACAGCAGAAACCTTCTATTGCTTTAGAACCTATAAACTCTTCAATATATGAACGTCACTCTTTGCACGGATCCCAGTACGTGACTAACCAATAATGCACGGCTCCCAGTACGTAACTAACTCCAGCAACTTAAAGATGCTGTTGGTTGCAAAGTTCTTCACTTTATCAATAATGAAGATCAAGAAGCACTTGGTTACAAAACTCTAAGGTGTAAAGATGTAGTAGCTTCTTTTAGAAAGAATAGGGCACTCAGTCACTTTTTGCATGTGTTCTCCTTGTATTCTCATGTGTGACAGCCTTTAAAATAAGCCTGATATATGTCTAGGGTTGTGAGAAAAGAAACCCTACATATACAAGTCAGCATGGGCCGAAAATCAGATCTGGAAATTCTAATTTCGTAATTCTCGATAGATACAACTATCAAGATATCTATCGAGACCTTGATAGACATATTTGTCAAGCTATCTATTGAGATTCATTAAACCTCGATAGATCTATCTGTCGAGCAACTATCGAGAATCTATCCATTTGAATAGCTTTTCTTCACTTGTTTCTTGGTCCAATCTTCATGGCTTTAATACTTGGCTTGAACAACATGTTTTTTGAAGTACTAAACCCATCCTAGATCTATCCAATTACAAGTGAAGTACATTTTATCAAAGGATTAGCCAATTCTAAATGACATATGTTCTTAACATGATTCACATATGTCCTAACAATCTCCCCCTTTGGCAGTCCTTGACAAAAACACAACAAACAAATGAAATATGAGAGAAGTCATAAATCACTCAACTCATACTCACTTGTTGAATACAATAAAATCTACCCTAATATAAACTCTTGAAAAACTTTGCAAGAAGAGAGTTCATGACATGGAAGATTTTGACAACTTGTATTTTTGATACACTTTAAATAAAACTCATCAAGGCATCTTAGTGTGAAACAAAAATAAAAGATTGCATACAATAAATATGAAGCATGTGCATAAAGAGAGAAGAGAAACAACACATGAAGAGATAGGAGAAAGAATGTAATAACAACCTCAATATATATATATATATATATATATATATATATATATATATCAAAATGAGTACAAGGTTTGCTATCCAAAAGTAAGAACAATGTATCTAAAATAAGAAAGAAAGAAAAAAAAAAGATACAAAAAGTCCTCATTACATCCCTCATAAACAATAAACACTCCCCCTAACAAAAGCATGTATCTCTCCCCTTAACATGTAGAATCTTTAAAAGAAACCACATTTTCTCCCCCTTTTTGTCATGATTGACAAATGGTACAAGAAGCTATAAAGCTTCACTCGTGAAACAAAGATGATAAAAAATGATCAAGGGGGCACAAGGAGTCCATATAAATGCATGATTGTAATGAAACGAGATGCTATGGATGACAAGATAATAGAAAGATGCAAAACATGTGAAAAACAATGCATGCAAGAGGATCTCAACAGATCGAGAAGCTGTCGAGCAACTATCAAGCAAAAGCCAACCTTGATGGATCGAGAATCTGTCGAGGATCTATCGGCCAAACAGAAAGTTTCTCGATGGTGTCATTATTCCAATTTAATAGTGTCATTATTCCCACCTACTAGGTCTCTAGACAGTTCCGAAAATTATGAAATAGCAATTCCAAATCCTTCCATAACCTCCTTATTTCTACAAGTATTTCCACCACCTAATGGACAAGCAGTTCTTTCCATTCCATTACACTTCCCACCCACCATGCCTGATACTAGTTCAGAATCTAATCAAACACTTAATGGAAAAACAAATCTTTCCAACCCATTACTCTTTCTTGCCTACGATTCTAAGACAGAGACAAATGACAGAACTAGTTTAGAATCTAATGAAACATTCCACACTATTACCTTAAGACAAATGGTAGTACAAGGCAGCCACTTGTAGCCATTAGTAATACAAATGATGCCACAAGCCTAGATTTCCTGCAATATGCAACAAGCACAAGCAGCCCAGACAACTAATACCACCTCTTCTACATCTTCTACAAGCAGGTATAGTCTTCAAAGAAACCTCCGTGAACAGCTACCGCAGCTGCAGCTGCTGCAGTAGATGTAGCAGTAGCAGCAACTAATGATTCAAATCCTTGCAGATGATTCAAATCCAGAAGTCCTTTAAGAGTTCTAAGCAACAAGCACAAGCAGCACAATCAACTAATATCACATCCTCAAATGGGATGTGGTCTTTCAATACCTCAGACATACTTACTAACATTAGCACTTCTGATCCTCCAGGTAGGGATGGCCAAACCCAAAGGTGAACTGACCCGAAACTTTTGGGTATTATTCGACATATCATGAGTAAAGAAAAGGGGTGAGTCAAGTTTGGGTAAAAACCAATTCCAACTACTTTGCCTTTGGCAATAGGTTGTGGTAGTAGTTTTTGGGTTGTTGCTGGTGATTTGGTGGCTATATTTGATCATGTTGTGGGTTTGTGGTGCGTGTATCTCTCTCTCATTTTCTTTTTCCTTTTGCTTATTGGCCAAATCTTACCCATCTTCTTTCACCTATCCTTTCCTCCCTCATCTTTCTTGAAAAGGTATTTGGTATCAAATGTTAATATGTCAGTGGTATCAAAATGTAATAAGTGTGGGACATGTCAGCAATAAATAACTAACTTACTAACAATTGAAAAACATGTATTAGTGGATAGTTATTTTTGTACACATGTCTCTCATTTATTAGATTTTGATACAAATGACGTGGTATCATTTGATACAAAATACTTTTTCCATTTTTCTTTCCGTGGGTTAATGACTAGATTTGGGTTTGGCCAAATTTTTGTGGCAAATTTAGTGCAGTTGGGTAATTGGGTTAATTCTAGAGAAAAAATATATAATACATCTATCATTTAATAATTATATCATGTGCATATGTAATAAAAATCAACAATAAGATGGGAGAAATTTACATACTATAAATTATATTATTCAAGGACATCACAAGAAATTTGGATGCTCTCCCTAGCAAGTTAGGATTAACAAGAGCTTTCTTTTCTCTTCTCACACCTTTTGCAAGTGTTGCCTTGATAATATTTATAATATTCAAAAAGGACATGACCAGCCATAAAATCCTTTCTATCATAATAACAATTCATGTAGTAGATATGTTACATTCATTAATAGATAACTTCATTAATTAGATTCATTAATGAAGAAGTTCATTAACGTGTCATTACTTTGTAACTCCATACTAACACATTGATCCATCTATCTTTCATATCCAGAATCACTATAATGACAACACCTCTTATAGGTGGCAAGTTACTGGTAATGACACGATAGATTTATTAAGGCCAATGCTCAACGTGCATGAATTTCATTATGGAAGGACTGCCAAGATTATAATGCATTAACCATTGAAAGACTAGCCTTTATTGTCTTTCATAGTCTAAGCAATTTTAACTTGCACCTCCTTTCCATCATGATCCAATAATGCACCTATAGGAATAGGCTACATCATGATGGGTCAAGTCAAGGACTATAACGAAATGACTCATAATCTTAGTCTACAAAATCAAGTAGACATATTTCACTATACCAATATTTTACATCATAAAAATATTGCAAAATTTCACAAGAAATTTTGAATAATAAATTATTGATAATAGAGACATCATAAAATATCATGTTAGGCCACATTATTCTAACACAAAATACCCCCAAAATGCTAGAAAATGACCTAAATACTGCTAAAACCTAAAAATGAATAATTAAATTAGGTGAAATATTCACTCACACACACATCACCCTAGTGTCACACATTTCAAACACATACCACATATTTCTCCAATAAAACTTCCAAGGGTTCGAGTAAATGGGTGTCAAATGCCAAGGGTTTGGTAAAAACTCACGACCTATAACAATAACCATAACAATAACATTTTTTATGTTGACATTAAAACCAAGGCGAAAATACATTTTTTGGTCTCTATGTTTTGACTTGAATTCCATTTCGGTCACTACTTTTTTAATTTTACCACATTTAGTTCCTAAAATCAAAAAAGTGTTCTAGTTTTGGTCCTTACCATTATCTCACAGACGGAATAATTTATGTGGCAGATGAAGGGCACCATTAAACACTAAATGCTGATGTGGCTATTAAAGTAATAATAAAAAAATTTATTTGGCATTTAAAAAATGCCATGTCAGATCCATAATTAGTATTTTTTTTTTTTTATCTTGAACCAAATAAAATAAGAAAATTGTTGTAGATAAATAACATTCACAAATCAAAAACAATAATTGTAACAAAGACATTGATGCTATTTTATATAATAATTACTAAGCAAATTCAATGATACTACATACTAGTCTAAAACTGATAAAAATATAAAGGAAAAATGGTTAATACCTTTTCATATTTTTGGAAGACACCAAACAATATTGCTCCCATATGCGGGAGCTTGAGTTCTTTTCTACCAACAGCATTAGGGGAATCTGCTATCAGCAACATTTTGAACTACAAAATATGTCCAATGAAATCCCTAACAGTTTCAATTTGTTCCAAAATTTAAGAGGTCATTAAATTAGATAATTGAAAATGGGTGGACAAAATGTTGATATCCCCAAACCACATTGGGTATTTTGTAATTTACCTTATAAAGATGCAAGTGAAATGACATTGCTCACCCTCTAAATAACATTGCTCATCGTCTAAAATGTCACTCGCTAAAATGCTAAAAATGAAATGAATACTGCTAAAACCTTAAAAAAGAGTAAGTAAAAAGATTAAAAGACTCTCACACACACATCACCCCAGTGTCATTCATTTCAAACACATACCACATATTTCTCCAAGAAAACTTTCAAGGTTTCTAGTAAGTGAGACCTAAATGCCAAAAGAACTGATATCCACAAAACCAATAGAAACTCACAACCTGTAAAAATAACCATAACCGTATCATTTTATATATTTTTTAATATTAATACCAATGCCGAATCTCTGCCTAACAATGTATTGACATGCTTTATACAACCCTTATAACATATCTAGCAACGTATTCAATGAATTTTTAGACATAGGCATATAGTTTTAATAGCATCTAAAGTTTGTAGTAAATATTTCTGGAAATTATAGTTGCTTGAATTTGAAAATTCTAAAATATTTGTCATCATCCAAGTCTACAATTTTGTTAATGGACTTCATAATTCTCTCTTGGGCCTTCCCTTTTAAAAGTTTTCTTGACTTTTGAATTAAATGACAACAATCTAGTTGCCTTTGCATTTGCTAGTTCTCTTTTTGAAGTTGATCAAGTACCGTAGTTGAGTCATCTCTAGATGACTCAACTTAATATGTTTTTGAAACTCTTAACCCTTTCACATATAGCTTTGACTACAGTGATTCATCCATGGATTCTATCATAGTGTTGATTGTAGTTGATTGCTTAGGTTCATTGATCATGTCTTTTTGTCTCTTTTGTTGAATTGTTATTTTTTTCTTTAAAATGTAGTTAGTGATTGAATTTTTATTTATTATTTACCATTAGATTGAGTTCCATAAAAAGTTGATTCTGAAGGGAAGTGGGGGATTTTTTTTATGGGTTTCAAAGAAGTTGTGAGGAATGAGTGGCACAAGAATTGGGGATTTCTTAATATTGTTATTTTCAAAGCATTAATTGTTGAATGCTTTTATATCTACCCTAAAAGTTGCAACCTTGAAAAGACCTCTTTTGGAAAGGGTATATGTATATATTGTTTCTTAGTCTATTGGAATAATTGAAATATCTATTTGAATTTTTGTGTATTAGTGAGATGTTATAAACCCTTCAAACTAGTAGTGTCTCTCATTTTAAACGAGTTCATGTGTATGTTGAAAATATACTTTCAATTAATAAAATGGAAAGGAAAAATATTATCATGTCACTTTTGGCACTTGATTTGATGGCTCTTGAACCTTCCTGTTATGTATCACTAGTCGCATAACCACACGATGTGCGTGTAATTTTTTTAAGGATGATCTCATTAAATATTTTATTAATACTATAATTTTAGTTATTAACCATTGGTTTTTCATTAGTTTTTAAGTTAATATAAACCTTAAATATTCCTTTTTTTTTTCTTTTTTTCTTTTTTTTTTACCTTTACACACACACACACACACATATATAATGTGAATCTTTACACATACCTTTAAGAAAACTCTATATATTCCATTTATTTAGATGCGTAAAATTATAGACCACTACTCCATAATGATAGTGACTAATTAATTTTATATATATATATATTTTTTAGTGGTCTCATTTGCAACGCTTCTTACCATTATCGTATATTTACTAACTAATGATTTGCATAACAAAGACATTAAATGAGAGGCAGCATTGTTCATTAGATTTTCAAAAGTAATAGTGTATGAAAATTATATATATATCATAAATAAGGTTAAATGAAAGGTCAAAAAAGAAATTTTAAAATTTTCTAACTTTATTTCTTATGTAATTTCTACTACTACCAGAGAACATCATTTTTTTTTTTTTTTGGGTTATGATTAATATGGTTTCCATAGTTAGAGTTTGATTAGTTTTAAATTTAAATTTAGTACTATGATTGTATTTAATTATTGATTTAATTTTTTAAGTAAATTTAACGGTTTATTTTACTACACTGTAAAGTTTTTAATGTTCTCCACACGATAATCTCTATTTTATTATTTACTTATCCTTACAACCTCTTTGTTTCCAAATCAATGATTACTAATTGATGCTTGATTTTTTTTTTCTTTATCTACTCTTTATTACTTTGTATTTTTTTTTTCTTTACCATCTCTCTCTCTCTCTCTCTCTCTCTCCATTGGCAACCTATCGTTATCCAAAATTTGATGATGATTCCATGACATAAAGTATGCATTATTAGTTTTTTATTTAGTGTTTCTAACTTGATTTGTTTTGTATTTCATTTTTCCTTTGATGCATTGGGTGTGACATTGACCTCCTAAGAAAACTAGTCCCATTTGGAAGATTCACTGTAAATACACCAAGCTCTCTTCCCCCAAAACCCTAAAATTCTTGAATTTCCACCCATCAGAGGCAATCTAAAAGAACATAGCATCTCTAATCCTAGCTTTAGACTTAAGCTTAGCTTCATCAAACTTAGCATCCAATCTACCACCCGTGAACTCTCTCCAAGAAACCCCCAGGCCTAGCAACCCAACTGGATTCAAGAAAACTCGGAACTTTGGATGCTCCAAGCTAAACTACAGGTGAGTTTATTGCAATTTCTCCATAATCTAATGTAGGGTGTTTTGGAAAGTGGTTAAGTAAAATAAAAAAGTAGTTTCTTATGCTAAAATAAACATAAATTTTTACATGAGCTAATGCGGATGTTCTTAATCCTCTCTTGGGATAATTTATATTAGTTTTTTTAATTAGTTTCTTCGAAAGAAGATGATAGTGTATATATTTTGCCAATGATTTATGAATTTCTTAATTGGAAGAAAAGTAAGATGTGTGTGTGTGTGTCATTGGCAATGAAATGTTCTTATAGAGTGTAAAATGAAAAAGAGAGTTTTAACTTTTGCTAATTAATGAGAATTAAATATTTTCTCATTAGATTTTGATATTTTTGGTTGCAAAATTTGTTGCCAACAACAGCTCAGACCCTGGCAGATGGATATGGAATGGAAAAAATCCAATTCCAGACTTCCCTATGCAGCTTTCCATTGCATCACTCTTCCTGGCCTACTACTCTGACACTGGAACTGATGCTAGTTCAGAATCCAACTAAATACCTCAAAATTTCTCTCTTTATTCCAATTCCATAATGTCATTATTCCCACCAGGTAGGTCTCAAACAGACAGTGTTTTCGAAAATGATGAAATAAATCCAACTAATCCTTCCATATTAGCTTTAGCAACGCCTAGAAGATGCACAAGTCAGACAAGCTACTTCAAAGGTAAATTCTCGTTCCTGAATTCAAACCTCCCTCCTCTGGTAAACAACAAAGATTTTCCATTTTCTCTCTAACTTCTACTACCATATTCAAAAGAAATAGAATCCCAATTTTGGCTGGTTTTGGACTTTCAAGATCTGAATCTAGAAGTTTGTATTGGTTGCTTGCTGAGAATACTCTATGAACTGAGAAATGAAAAAAACTTTAAAAAAAAGTATTCAAAACTAGTATGTTAATATGTTTATCATATTGTTTGTGGGAATACTAACTATCTTGAAAAGAACTACTTGTGAGATAGGACTTCGTACCAAATTGATGGCCTCAGCCATTGCCTAAACTAATATGACTTCAAAAGTACAAAATATTCAACTAAGAAAAATAAGGGAACAAGCAATGTAATCACAATATGTAGATATCTTAATTCAAAATTCAAGTTCATACAAATAAGAAAGATTCAAATCACACAATCTCCTTGTTGGAAATATGCATATACGTAGCGGAAAGTTAAACGGATCTACTTCATTCTCAATCTATAACATGCACTATGTAAATTTAAGAATTCAAGTATAAGAGAGCATACCTTGAAGTGGTGAATTTCAAAAACTAAGATCGAAGCACCTGGGAATACTTTTAATCTTCACTCCAATTCCACTAATGCCCAAGAAGTGTGGACTCTCAATTGGTTACAAAGGATGAATTTGAGAGTGACATACACTCATCTACACCATTTTACAATGATTTTTTTCGTTCTCAAAATTATGTACGTTTTTCCCTTTGTATCAAACCAATTATCTAATTGGGCTGACCTTTTAGGACTTTCCAATTGGGCTTAAGTGTGTGGCTTCGAGTGGGACCAGAAGGGACCAATAAGACACTAGCTTCAATGGGCCTTGGGCTTTTCTGTCAACTCTTGACAAGTCCAAAGTTACCATTAACTATATTTAATACCACTATATAAATATAGTTGCACTCTAGGCCTTATCTATAAATTATATCCCAAGACTTTATTGTACATGCAACCCCTTCATAAAATATTCATAGTAATACAAAGTCATTAATGTAGACTGTCACTTTATAAATTACTACATCTTAATCCTTGAGTACCCGGTTTAATCCTTTTAAGTTATTCACCATATATTTATGAAATCCAATTTCATAAATATATACTTTAGTAATTTCTTACTAAAGTGGTTAGACCTAACTCTCTGAATAACTAAACCCATTAAACTTATCTCAAGGGAATATTTTATATCTCCGTTAAGAGACTATGAATTCCATCTCAAGAATATATGTTCCATCAACACTAAATGTGGCTGCCCAATATAATGAGGTTTTGACCGTTACTTTAGATCTCACTCCTGATATATCAAAGCAACCTACACTTCATGATCAAGTCCATTATTCTCTCAAGATTAAGAGTTCATGCAAATATAAGTCGTGAGATTTATTATTCAATTGACAATCTTTACAAGAATAATAAATCTCACAGCGGTCCAGTTCAATATGTTTTAACTCTTAAAACATATCAACATATCAACTAGAAGTCACCACTTCCATGATCAAGACAAATCATCTTAGTTGATACGTTATAGTCTTCGCAGATGAAACGCCCAATTTCATCACCGACTACGAACTAAATTCTGAGTTTACAAAGAACTTGTAATTTATATCTTCTGTGACTTTTCACATAAATCACATACTATGCATCTCATGGACTATATGATAATATCCAAATATTCATGTTACCATTATTTCATATAATAAAAAAACAAATTTATTAATTACAATATTAAGTCATACATCATGTCATACATAATGTCACACATAATATCATACATAGCATCATACAATAGGATTTAAGGGCACTAATCCTAACAATCTCCCACTTGTCCTAAAGACTATTGTGCACTAATCTAACTCCTATTCCCTCTAAATGCGACTCGAAGGTCTTTTGAGGCAATGCTTTGGTAAAGGGATCTGCTAGATTATTTGCACTTTCAATCTTTGATACCACCACATCTCCACGAGCAATAATATCTCTAATGATGTGGTACTTGCTCTCAATGTGCTTTCCTTTCTTGTGATTCTTTGGATCTTTAGATTGTGCAACTGCTCCACTATTGTCGCAAAACAAAGTAATGGGAACTTGCTCAATTCTTACTACACCAAGGTCAGAAAGGAATTTCTTGAGCCATACAGCTTCTTTTGCTGCTTCACAAGCAGCAACATATTCTGCTTCCATGGTGGAGTCCGCAATGCAAGATTGCTTAACACTCCTCCATGTTATGGCTCCACCTCCCAAGGTGAAAACACATCCTGATGTGGACTTTCTGAAATCTAGATCCGATTGAAAATTTGAGTCTATATAGCCAATAGGAATCAAATCCTCACAACGGTAAACAAACATATAATCTCTCGTTCTCCGAAGATACTTGAGAATGTGCTTTATAGCTTGCCAATGTTTTGGTCTTAGATTTGATTGATATCGGCTGACCATGCCTACTGAATAACAAATATCTGGTCTAGTACAAAGCATGGCATACATGAGACTTCCCACTGCAGAAGCATAAGGAACTTGTCTCATCATATCTACATCCTCTTGAGTCTTAGGTCTTTGGTCATTAGACAGAGGAACTCCATGTCTGAAAGGAAGTAAACCTTTCTTGGAGTTTTGCATGCTAAACCGTTCTAGAACCTTATCTATATATCCAGCTTGTGATAAGCCTAACATCTTATTCTTGTGATCTCAACAAAGTTTGATCCCTAGAATAAAATTAGCCTCACCCAAGTCCTTCATATCAAATTGGCTTGACAACCAAACCTTTACTAATGACATTACCCCTACATCATTTCCAATTAGTAGAATATCATCAACATAAAGCACTAGGAACATTACTACTTTATCTTGATGTCTTTTGTACACACATGGTTCATCAAGATTTTGTTTAAAACCAAATGATTTGATTGCTTGATCAAATCTGATGTTCCATGACCTAGATGCTTGCTTAAGTCCATAAATAGACCTTTTCAATTTGCATACCATATGCTCTTGGTTCTTTGCTATGAAACCTTCCGGTTGCAACATATAGATTTCCTCATCAAGATTGCCATTAAAAAAATTAGTCTTGACATCTATTTGCCAAATCTCATAATCATAATGAGCAGCAATGGACAAGAGAATTCTGATAGATTTAAGCATTGCTACTGGTGAAAAAGTTCTTCATAATCAATGCCTTCTTTTTTTGTATACCCTTTCACCACTAGCCTTGCTTTAAAGGTTTCAACCTTTCCATCTATCCCTCTCTTTCTCTTGTAAACCCATTTGCGACCAACAGGTTTAATGCCCTTAGGCACCTTTACAAGATCCCAAACTTGATTGGAATACATGGAATCTAATTCAGATTTCATAGCTTGAACCCAATGATGTGCAACTATATCATTAATAGCCTCTTCATAAGTGTAGGGATCCGATTCAGCCTCTTCTGAGATAGCTTCATAAGTTTCTCCTAAACCTATGAATCTTATAGGAGGTCGAACAATCCTCCCACTACGACGAGGCACCTGTGTACTAGACATCTCTTGAGTAGTATCTTGTGATGTATCTAATGCATTCACATTATCCCTAGTTTCATCTATTGGTTGTACATTTACAGGGTCATTCATTTCAGCCAACACAACTCTACTTCTAGGAGAATAACAATTCATATAGTCATTTTCCAAGAATTTGGCATTTGTGCTAACAAACACTTTATTATCTTTATGACTATAGAATAAACCTCCAATAGTTCCTTTTGGATACACTACAAAGAAAACCACTTCTGTTTTAGACTGTAACTTGTCAAACTTTCCTTTCAACACATGTGCTGGACAACCCCAAATATGGAGATGTCTCATACTAGGCTTACGCCTATTCCACAACTCTACAGGTGTTTTAGGAACAGACTTCAAAGGTACTAAATTCAGAAGATACATTGCAGTATTTAAGGTATATCCCCAAAAAGAAATTGGTAAAGTTGAATAACTCATCGTGGACCTAACCATATCTAAAAGAGTCCTATTTCTTCTTTCCGCTACACCATTTTGTTGTGGAGTTCTAGGTGCAGTCAATTCGGATACAATCCCATTCTTAGTTAAGTAATCCTTAAAATCCCCAAGAAGGTATTCGCCACCACGATCAGATCGAATGGCCTTTATGCGTTTACCTAATTGATTCTCAACTTCAGCCCTAAACTCTTTGAAATTTTCAAAGGCTTCGAACTTTTCAAAGGCTTCGAACTTCCGTTTCATTAGGTACACATAACCAAATCTAGAGTAATCATCTGTAAAAGTGATGAAGTACTCATAACCACCTCTTGCTTGGATTGACATAGGACCACATACATCTGAATGTATCAGTTCTAGCAATCTTGGGCTCTTCTACCTTTTGCATTAAAAGGTCGTTTGGTCATTTTACCTTCCAAACAAGATTCACAAACTGGAAATTCATCAAAGTCCATGGGCTCTAAGAGACCATCTTTGATCAGTCTTTGAATCTTATTTGAGTTAATATGACCTAAACGCAAGTGCCAAAAATATGCATCACTAGTTGAAGGAAACTTTCTCTTTAATGATTTTACATGAGAATCATTATCTAATTCAGAATTATATAATTCATTCTTATCAAGAGTTAAAATATAAAGACCATCCACAATATTGCCAAAACAGATAAACATTTTACCCTTCTTTATTACAACATTGTCTTTAAGGATAACACAATATCCATGTTTACCTAAGTAAGTAGCAGAAATTAAATTCCTACAAACATTAGGTACATACAAACAGTCTTCCAATATTAAAACTCTAGACTCAAAACATAAATTATAAACACCAACAGCTACAACCGGAATCCTGCTCCCATTAGCCAAAGTAAGAAACAATTCCCCTTCTTTAAGCTTTCTGGTCTCCTAGAACCCCTGCAAGGAATTGCAGATATGATTAGTACAACCTGAATCCACACATCAGGAATCTGTTGGATTCTGTACCAAACATATTTCTAGAAGGAACGTATTATTCATACCCTTATTCTTGGCAGCCTTGGATATTGGACAATTCCTCTTCCAATGTCCTTTCTCACCACAATGGAAACATTTTCCTTTGATCTTCTTTCCTTTATCAGCAACCCCTAAGGCAATTTGTTTACCCTCTTACTTGGTGAAGTCCTTCTTCTTCTTCTTCTTACCCTTGCCTTTCGACTTAGGTTGAGAAGTAGAAGCTTCACCCAAATTGGCTTCAACATTAGAAGTACCAAGGATGCCTTCCGCCGCTACCAACTCATTCATTAATTCAAACAATGAGTAAATCTTTTTGTTCATATTGTAATTAAGTCTGAATTCCTTGAATGATTCCGGTAGTGACTGGAGTATCATATCCACTTGGGATTCTCCATCAATATCGGCACCTAAAACTTCCAATGTATTCAGATTAGAGATCATTGTAAGACAATGCTCCCTTACTGAACTTCCTTCAGCCATTTTGGTATTATAAATTTGCCTCATGGTCTCTTGCCTTGCAGAACGGCCTTACTCACCAAACATCTCCTTCAGACTTAGCATGATGTCTGAAGCTAGTTCTACATCCTGCATTTGATAATGTAGAACATTTGAGATAGATGCTAGGATGTAGCATGGCCATCTCATTAGATTTCTGCCAACGATCATATCGTTGTTTTTCCTCAAGAGGAGCATCTAATGAAGGAAAGCTGGGACATGGTTTAGTAAGCACATATTTGTGCTCTTCAGCTGTGAGAACTATGTCCAAATTTCTTTTCCAGTCAACATAGTTGGATCCAGTCAGTTTGTTTTGATTAAGAATAGTTACAAGTGGGCTAAATGATGCCATGTTCAAATCTAAAAATAATAAACATGAATATAATAAGTAAACCAGACATTATCATTTTAGCATATAAACATATAGTATGGAACCTTAACAAAACCATAATATAATATATGCAACGACAACCCAATCCCATATTCAATATCCCTCAACATAGAGTGAACATTGAATACTATGATTGAATGAGAACTCTTCTCATTATTAGTGCTATCATGATAACTCTTATCAAACACTAATAATATGCCGTTTTACATTTGGCCTCTAAATGATAATAGTAAGAACTCAGCATAGAGGATACTATAATATTTAGTCTAGTGTATACCATTGTCTAAAATCGTGTGTAGCCACATTTCATCCCCTTAACAAGTTTATTTTGTAGTACCATGATACAAAACACCCTCTGCATGGAATGCAAAGCTCAAGGCTAAGACAAGGTGTTTGATCAAACTACTATAAACCAAGTAATTCATTCTTGTAGGACCATGAAACAAATACTCTCCGCATGGAATGCAAAGCTCGAGGCTAAGACAAAGTATATATTTCACACTACTATGAACCAATAATGGAGGCCGTGAGATTCAACCCTTGTATCTCTCTCCCACTAGATGTTTTAAAATAAAGGTTTTTAAATTTAAAACATGCATAATCTAATTACACATACTCTTATGCTTTTTACATGTGAAAACACTTAGAAAAACTTCTGATTTTCTTTCTTTTGATCGATCCAATGTGCCCCTTGTTCGATCGAAAAAATTAAAAAAATTCAAACTCAACCTTCTGACTTGTTCGATCGATCGAAAGTGATTTTCGATCGATCAAAAATCGTAAAACTCGAATTTCCAAAATTTTTCTAGGGCAGTTTTCTTCGTTTTTCATGAACAAACATTCAACATATGAACATTACAAACAGAGATTGATGTCAAAAACTAAATTCTATTGATGTTATAGCCTTAAGATTCAATTTAACATACTTAAATTTAAATTTAAACAACATCATAACATCAATTTCAATTTTCATCAAATCATAGTTTCAACAACATGCAGAAAATTAAAAAGCATAATCTTCTAACAATATGAAACTATCATCTCTAATTCTAAAATTCACAAAACATGTTAAACATATTGGAAATTGAAGACCGCTCTGATACCAATTGTTGGAAATATGCATATACGCAGCGGAAAGTTAAACGGATCTACTTCATTCTCAATCTATAACATGCACTATGTAAATTTAAGAATTCAAGTATAAGAGAGCATACCTTGAAGCGGTGAATTTCAAAAACTAAGATCGAAGCACTTGGGAATACTTTTAATCTTCACTCCAATTCCACTAATGCCCAAGAAGTGTGGACTCTCAATTGGTTACAAAGGATGAATTTGAGAGTGACATACACTCATCTACACCATTTTACAATGATTTTTTTCGTTCTCAAAATTTTGTACGTTTTTCCCTTTGTATCAAACCAATTATCTAATTGGGCTGACCTTTTAGGACTTTCCAATTGGGCTTAAGTGTGTGACTTCGAGTGGGACCAGAAGGGACCAATAAGACACTAGCTTCAATGGGCCTTGGGCTTTTCTGTCAACTCTTGACAAGTCCAAAGTTACCATTAACTATATTTAATACCACTATATAAATATAGTTGCACTCTAGGCCTTATCTATAAATTATATCCCATGACTTTATTGTACATGCAACCCCTTCATAAAATATTCATAGTAATACAAAGTTATTGATGTAGACTATCACTTTGTAAATTACTACATCTTAATCCTTGAGTACCCGGTTTAATCCTTTTAAGTTATTCACCATATATTTATGAAATACAATTTCATAAATATATACTTTAGTAATTTCTTACTAAAGTGGTTAGGCCTAACTCTCTAAATAACTAAACCCATTAAACTTATCTCAAGGGAATATTTTATATCTCCGTTAAGAGACTATGAATTCCATCTTGAGAATATATGTTCCATCAACACTAAATGTGGCTGCCCAATATAATGAGGTTTTGACCGTTACTTTAGATCTCACCCCTGATATATCAAAACAACCTACACTTCATGATCAAGTCCATTATTCTCTCAAGATTAAGAGTTCATGCAAATATAAGTCGTGAGATTTATTATTCAATTGACAGTCTTTACAAGAATAATAAATCTCACAGCGGTCCAGTTCAATATGTTTTAACTCTTAAAACATATCAACATATCAACTAGAAGTCACCACTTCCATGATCAAGACAAATTATATTAGTTGATACGTTATAGTCTTCGCAGATGAAACGCCCAATTTCATCACCGACTACGAACTAAATTCTGAGTTTACAAAGAACTTGTAATTTATATCTTCTATGACTTTTCACATAAATCACATACTATGCATCTCATGGACTATATGATAATATCCAAATATTCATGTTAGCATTATTTCAGATAATAATAAAACAAATTTATTAATTACAATATTAAGTCATACATCATGTCATACATAATGTCACACATAATATCATACATAGCATCATACAATAGGATTTAAGGGCACTAATCCTAACACTTCTAAGTTACAAAAAACTATTCCTAGATAATTCATGTAAGGCAAACACACTTACAAACATGAAGTTATCCTTCCGTTGACCGGGTATGTAAATCTAGTTTGTCAGATTTTTTCTTGTGTCCCTTTGATAATACCTTTAATCTTTATTTATAGTATACCAAAAACAGTTACTGCACTCCTCCTTATTTTTTGGTAACTTCTCTTGTGCACTCTGACACACTCTGACTAGTTGATAATTGACCCACTTGCTCACACATGAAAATACTTATTTTTAGCCTAACACATACATAGCCAAACTCTTTCAAATCATTTGTGCTAAGCTCTTTATTTATCAAATTTAAGTCCTTAACTATCAATTTATGAAAAGTGTCAAACTAGAGAGCGAGATAACCAGTTCCAGAATTTTCAATTTTAAGAAGTTGGGCCTTGGTGCAATGGCAAGTGCTTTCCACCAAAAATCCAAAAAAAAAAAAAAAAAAAGGTAAGGTTGTCTACCAATCACTTCTCCCAAATCTTGCAAAACTGAGAGTTATGCATTAGCCATTTGGGAACAGTTTATTTAGCTGAAACTGAAAACTTTTTGCTGAAAGTGTAGAAAAAAAAGTTAAAAGCTAGTTGAATACCCATGAATAATATAAAAAAATATAATAGAACTCATGAATAATATCAAATAATAAACTAAAAACATAAATAAGCTAAACCTTTTTTTCACATGCCAAACAAACTCAAAAGTACACTTTTTTTTTTTTATCTTTTCTTTTTTTTTTGTTGTTGGTATATCTGATGAATGCTATAGATCTATGAGCGCCATGTTAAATCAATATTGATTTGTATTTGTGGGATGAATTACAATGAACTACTTATTTGTTGATTTCTTAGACGTATTGGATGCTTCAAGAGCTGGTAGTGAGAGAGAACGTGTTTTGAATGGAGCGGTCCAAATCAGTGCCAATAACTTAATACATGTATGGAAGCCTGGGAGTGTAAAATTCAATATAACGGAATTCCTCGAAGCCAAGGAATTTCTCCCTCTCTTTTGAGATCGGACAAGGTCGGTTTGGAAAAGTCTTCAAGGGAAGACTCAAAGATGGAACCTTGGTTGCGGTAAAACGTGCTAAGAAGGTTCGGTGAAAGTTGATTATGATAATTCCGTTTTTTGGGTCTGACAGAAACTTATGGGGCTTCACATTTAAGTCAACAAATGTGTGACATAGAGCTTTAACAAGTACTTGTTTATCTTTCTTTGCAAAGTGTATATGACAAGCATTTAGAAGTGGAAATCGAAAGTGAGATTTGAACTCTAGCATTGGAGGAACATTTAAATCTAGTTAAGTTTTATGGATACTAGCTGCGAACCTGCGAATTGTGTGTGATAATTGTAAGGTTGAATTTAATTAACCATTTTATTGGCTTTATTCCGTGCCAAATTTGCTTGTATTTCAGCATTTAGTAACCCTGTATTTAGGTGGGTTTGTTGTAATGGTAGTGAGTGAGATAAAGTGTTGATTGCTCAAGAGTGTGCAAGAAAACAGAGACTCGCGGCTTGTTCTCGCGGGTGGCTTGCGGCTTCAAGCCGCCAGACGCAGCACATGTGCCAAGCGTGCTAAAAGGTGAACAGTCATGCTAGCTGGAGCACTACAGGACAAAACAGGACAACTGGCCATACGGTTATCTCGCGACTGGATCTAGTGACTCAGTCAAGTCGTGAGGTCAAGCTGCGAGCCACCCCTGTTTTGTAAAACCTGACGTTTCACATTCCTCTCTCACTCCAGTATAAATACCCCTTATACCCACAAATGAAAGAGAGCTTCCAGAGAGAATTTTGAAAGAGAAACCCTAAAGAAAAACAAGATTGATTCACCTACAATCTATACATTAGAGTCTCTTCAAATTCCTCAACTCTCTTCCTCTCCATTGTCAAATTCTTGAGAGGCATTTTACCAAAACCTTGTTCTCACCGTATTCATCACTGTGAGAGGGCTGTTTGGTTTTTTGGGAAGCAGTTAGGAAGGAACCAATCTACATTGGTTGATGCTATGGTCTAGTAGCGGAATCCGGGAAGCTAGAAAAGAAAAAGGTTCGGCGCAACCTCATTGGAGCAAAAAGCTTGGAGGGCTTAGGTGCACTGGGTAGATTAGGCTTGGAGGGCCTATTGCTGTCCTTGTATTCCAACTATACTTTCTAGTGGATTGTTTACCGCTTGGAGGGCGGCGGAGAGGTTTTATGTCGAAAGCTTCGGTTTTCTCTTCGATAACACATCGCGTGTTGTCTTTGTGTTTGCATCTTCCTTCCCTTTTATCTTTGCCTTTTATTATCTGTTGTGGGTTGTGATTTTAATTTGGCTTAGATAGTTTATCCAATTCTATATTATAGGTTATGTTCATTTTCTGCACACTAGTTGTTTAACATAAAGCTTGAATTGGTTAATTTGTAAATTGTCTTTGCCTTTTATTATCTGCTGTGGGTTGTGATTTTAATTTGGCTTAGATAGTTTATCCAATTCTATATTATAGCTTATGTTCATTTTCCGCACACTAGTTGTTTAACATAAATCTTGAATTGGTCAATTTGTAAATTGGGGGTCTAAACGTTCAAGGGTGTTTATACACATATTTGAACTTTCAATTGGTATCAGAGCGGGTACACATCTTGTGGTTTCATTACCATTGTGTGATCCTTGACTCCCTTTTGAGATGGATCGGTCTCAATCCCTAAATGCACCTCCATATTTTGATGGTAGTAATTATGCTTTTTGGAAGGTTCGTATGAGAGCTTTTCTGTGTTCTATTGATGAATCTGTTTAGGATGCTATTGAGATAGGTTGGACCAGGCCTGAGGAAGCCAAATCCACATGGGATAAGGCAGCCCTTGCTGCATCTAATGCTAACAGTAAAGCACTTAATGCTATTTTCTGTGGTGTGTCTCCAGATGAATTTCACAGGATCTCTCACATTACCGTTGCTAAAGAAGCATGGGAGATATTGGAGACCACTTACGAAGGCGCTAAGAAGGTAAAAGACACCAAGCTGCAGATGCTAACCACTCGGTTTGAGGAGTTAAAAATGAGTAAGGATGAGTCCTTTGACTCTTTCTATAGCAAGTTGAATGAGGTGATTGTAAGCAAGTTCAATTTGGGAGAGAAAACGGAGGACTGTAAAATTGTAAGGAAGATCCTTCGATCTTTACCGGAAAGTTTTCGTGCTAAAGTGACAGCGATCAAAGAGATCAAGGATCTTGATGACATCAAAGTCTAGGAGTTGGTTGGTTCTCTTCAGACTTACGAATTGTTGCTGCCCAATCAACGGAAGAGTAAATCTCTTACTCTTAAGACCATTAATGAGAAGGTGGAAGATCATGACTCATCGGGAGAAGATGTGGTTGACAAAGATGTTGCATACCTTGTTAAAAATTTCAGAAAATTCTTGAAATTCAAAAATAATGGCAAATTTGGTGATAAAGGAAAATTCCAAAGTTCAGGAAGGGAGAAGAGGGAATTCAAAAAGAAAGATGGAAAAGAATCCCAACCTACACAAGGTGTCACTTGTTTCGAATGTAACGGGCATGGACAATTTAAGAAAGAATGTCCGAATTATTTGAAATCGAAAGGCAAAATGTATGCCACGACATTGAGTGACTCGGATTCATCCGACTCAGAATCTGAAGAAAGCTGTGATGGAGAGGGGAACTACTCAGCTTTTATGACTATTGCTCATGTTGAGTCTTCAGACAAGTTGAATCTGCTTGTACGAGACCTTGGAGAACATAGTGATGAAGAATTACTGGGAATTGTTAAAGAATCAGATGCTGAAGAAGATGAAAGCACAGCCAATCTTCAAGAGAATTATAACTCACTCCTGGAGAAGTCGGGTGAATACACAAGGGTGGCCAAGGCAGCTGTGAGAAAAATGAAGAAGGCAGAGGAGGATTATAAAAGTCTCATAATCCGATATAGGGAGGCCAAATGTGAGATAGAAACACTGAATGGTGAGCTGTCAGAAGCTTACACAAAAGTGAGATTTCTTGAACAAGAGGTTGTACAAGCAAATGCCAAAATTGAGAGGGTCACCACCAAGAAGCTAGATAATGTTATTTCATCGCAAAAGTGCTTTTCAGACAAATCCGGGTTGGGATATACCGGAGGAAGTAGCTCATCTGGAAATGTCACTAAAGAAGTAAAGTTTATAAAGGTCAAAGAATCAGCTGATGTTGGTCCTACTGCTAAGAAGCCCAAGATAGAGGAGAAGAGAAATGTGGGGAATGAATGGTTGTTGAATTCCCGTAATCAATCTGTGGGCAGGTCTGAATCTCGTGCCAAGTCTCGTCCACGACCACAAAGAGGTCCTAGATCAACTTATGTGTGTCATCATTGCGGACTTCAAGGGTATACTCGACCAAATTGCCAAAAGTTGAGAGCAAAGAATAGTGCAACTCCTCAAAGGTCACGAGGACCTAGAAATGATAGAAGAAATTGGGCCGGTGAACAATCGAGAGATCAAAATGGTGATCCCGGAATGATGAACGTGATGAAAATGATTGGTGCATTCACCAACTGCTTGGAAAGCTTCTCACGAAGGTTTGAAAGCCCTAACTCCCGTACCCAATCCTATAAGGAAATCACCCCAAACGCAAGTGACGTGTGGGTGAAAAAGGGTACTCATGCATAAGCATTACAACATGTCCATGCATTAATACTTCCTATGCTTTGTGACGATGTTTGATTGTTTGCTTATTGTTTATGTTGATGGTTGTTTGTTTGTCTATTTGTGCATATTTTTGGTTATTGTTTTTGTTTTTGATCAATCCTTTTCTTCTTGTGTCAAAAATCCAAAAATTACATAAAAATCAAAAAATCAAAAAGTTTGATTGACATTGTTGAGCTTTTGTCTCAAAACTTGTTTTGTCTTGTACCTTTGTGCTAATGGCTTTGTGCATTTTCGAGCATAGCTTGTTTCATTGCACTCATATCACTGTGGGAGAAATCTTGAAATCTATGTGATTGTTATAAATAGATCTTCAAACTTGTCATGAATGATTAGTGAATGGTTGTGATGATCTTTAGACATGCATAGACTTGTGTCTATATATCCTCCCACTCTTTATTTTTGTTTTTGCTAAAAAGAGCTCATCAAATGTAAATCTCCAAATGAAAAGAGATATTGAGCTGCAAAAGCCTGTTGCACATTCTAGTATTCGACTAGGAAAAAGGGTAAGCGACCTAAAATTAAAGTGAATATTTATTCAAAAAGCCAAAGGCTAATTCATTAAAGTGAAATATCAAATATTACTCTCACAATGAGAGGTGATTGTCTCAAAAAGAATCAAAAGGTCAAATGTTATGATTGAAAGTGGAGTCAAATGTAAAGCTCCAAGATATGTTATCAAATTTTGTGGGAGGTCATATATACATATTTCTATAATTGAGATGGATCACATGATCTAGTGCTAATTGTGTATGCCTCGGTTGAATTGATCATTGAAGTTTCACATTAGACTAAGGACTATCCCATTGTTGATATCCACATACAACACACAAGTTTATGTTCAATAAATGTCATATTCATTTGTGTGATTGTACTTGATGAAATGTGTTTTCACATGCTCAATCTTTGTTAATTCAAGCACAAAAAGATTTTTGAGTGTTTTAGGTGTTTTTGGAAAGTATTTTGTTTAAAAAAATCTGAAAATTTCAAAAATCCATTTTTGCCCTGTTTTGGAGACTCAGTTGCGGGTAAGTCAAGTCGCGAGCCTCAGTCGCATCTTCGTGAGTCTTTTTTTTGGCGACTTGTTCGCGAGTGGAAGGTCCAGTCGCGAGGGTTACCCAGAGATTTTCGCGGCTCAGATCACGACTCTCTCATGGGTAGACCTTCCAATCGCGAAAAACACTTAGAAATTTTTTTTTTCAAAATTCTATCTTTGAGTGTTTTGGCGGCTTGACCTAGCGACTTGGGGGCGACTCACTTCAGTCGCAAAACACGCGTGTTTGGCAAAAATAGGGGTAGTTTTTAAATCTTTTTCAGTTTTTCCCTCGAACTTTTGTGACTTTTCATCTTCTTTCTCAACTGTCTCCTTCCCAAACACTCCGTGTACCCATTTTCAAACTTCATTGGTGCTTCATTTCTTCTCAAAATCATCTTGAAAAGGTATGGGTCTTGTTTTCCTCATCTCATTTTCCCTACTTCATGAATGTTTTTATTGACATTTGGATAGATACTATGTTCGAAACATTCCTCTCTTTGTTTGATGGGTATGGCTTGTTGTGTTTGTTGTTGATTTCATCCGTTTTCATATTGTTAGGTCATAATGTGCTTTTTCTTTGTTCTGATATTTGCCTGTTGTTAATTCTCAAACTCTTTTGTTAAATGGGTTTGGTATTTTTGTGACTTGCTCCTTTCTCTTGTTTGTGTTGTTGAAGTTGGCTTGCGGCTTTGGATTACTGTGTTTTTATGATATCATATTGGGTGCTCTAATCCTTCATTTTGAAATTTTATCCATGTTCATATCTTATGTGATCTGTTTTATGCTAGCCGTTCTAATGTTCGAATGATGTCTTTGTGTGCATATCATGGTCATGGTAAACTGTCTCATTGACAGTTATTTTTGAATTTGTGTCTATCTATGCTCTATTGCACTATCACCATTTTGCTGCACTTGTTGTATTGTGCACTTTAGCATTGATGGAAGTTTGTTTGGGTCTGAACTGTCTTAAGTTTGTAGTTATGTATTAAAATCTCTGGTTTTCTCTCTTATTTGCATCGAATCATGTTGATATTTATCTTGTGTGGTGGAGTTTTTGGTTCTTTGCTGTGGGCCTATTCTCTTGCAGATGTCTCGTCGATCTTCTAAGGGTAAAGACGTTGTTGCTGACGATCCAGTAACCCCAGTTGCTAAAAGGACTCAACTCTCATCACAGGCATCTCAAGACTCCAATGAGGAAAGGTTTAGAACCCCGTTTACCTCACACATCTACTCAAACATCTTTGACAAGTCAACTCCTATAGTGGAATGGGTGGTGGAGTTTAACACCTTAGGGACCACTTTTATCCCTCGAATCTTTGAGCCACGAGATTGGGCAAACTTGTTTGGGAACTTTGTCGATCCAATGGATGAACTGGTTAAGGAATGCTTCTCCAATGCAAGTGATTTTGAAGTTGAACTTATTTTTTGGGTCAGAGGAAAGGAATTTGGCGTTTCCCCAAACTCCATCGCCGATGTTCTCGGCATCACTAGACCTCAGAATGTGGATCCAACTCCATACAATGATCGAACTCCAGAGATTCAAGACATTCTACAAATCCTAAGTTCTGATCATGAAGTATCCAATGCAGGCGCATCCATCAGCACCGCAAAGTTTGCACCAGAGCTGACCACATTGAAGTTGATCATGTTCACTAATCTCTACCCACTGTCCAACACTACATTCATAAATCTTGGGAAAGCTCAATTCCTTTGTGATCTTATTACAGGAGCCCCCATTGATATCTGTGCTCACATCTTTTACACCATGAGAAAGACCGCGGTTCGAACTGCAGCTCGAGGAATTATTCCATTTTGCAGTCTCATCATGAAGCTCATTCTTCGTGAAGGCATTGTTCCTCCTACAGATAGAAAAATGTTGACCCGTCAGCGTCCTATTTCCATGTACTCTCTTCAAGCTAGCAGAAGTCACTCCTCTAAAACTCCAAAGAGTGCACACATCTCTCCGGTTACTCCATTTGCCCCTGAGTCAGAGACACCTGCACATACCACACCTACTTCGCATGCTATTCCTGAAGTTCCACAAGCTAGTATTCCGCAAGCACAAACTGATCCTCATACTGATAGAGTGGGTAGTTTCCTTGAACATATTCAGAAACGCATTAATGAGATTGTGACACTTCTCTACTCCATAAGCAACCATGTTCAAATGCATCTCGAGACTATGGAGAATTAGCTAGACGCTATTCAACGAAAGTTGGACAACAGCCTTTAGCTATTCGTGCCAAAAAGGGGGAGAGCATTCAGTAAGGGGGAGAAAGTTCAAAGGGAAATGTGCATAGTGATAGGGGGAGTACACACATACTTTTGACATACTTTTGTTTTAAGTCTTATCCTCTAAACTTATAGGTTTATGTTTTTGGATTTTTAGTGTTTATATGGGTTTGATACACTATGGTTTTGGTGTATTCTTGTTTCTAACTCATAACTTATAATCTTGGTTTAATCTTTTATATATATTGTTGATGTTATTCAGGATATATTGTGTTTTGTACCTTTTTGTACCCATGTGCTTATGTAAGCTTTTAGGGTTATGTTTTATGCATATTCTGTAGGCTTTATGGTTTGTACCTTGCTCAATGTAGCCTTTTATGCTTTAATTAAATCAGTACTTCTATCTAAATATCTTGCATTTTGATTTAAGTACTGTCACTCTTGTGCCCTTGTAGGACTGTTTCTAGATGCATATACTTAGTGTATTATGCATTGGTTAAGTGTTAGGCATACAAGTATCTTGCTCTGCTCTTGTTCACTTGTATGTTCAAGTGTTCATTCCAAATGTGAATGAGCACTGTGATCACTACCTTGTGGTGATTACTTGGTTGATCAAGCCTTGATTTGAATCTTCACTTCATCTTTGCTTGATCACCTTAAGCTTGTTTCATATGCATTTCATGTTTTTCTACATACAATGATCATGGTGTATTGTTGTGTTTCAGGAGTTTCATGTTCTTATGATTCAAGTGCTTCACAGCTTCTAGAATTAGGTGTGAGTGAGTTTTGTTCAACTGTTCCCAACTCACATGTTAAGTCTAGAGTCTGTTTTAGGGTTTTGTCACGGAATAGCCAAAGGGAGAGATTGTAAGGTTGAATCTAATCAACCATTTTATTGGTTTTATTCCTTGCCAAATTTGCTTGTATTTCAGCATTTAGTAACCCTGTATTTAGGTAGGTTTGTTGTAAGGGTAGTGAGTGAGATAGAGTGTTGATTGCTCAAGAGTGTGCAAGAAAACAGAGACTCGCGGCTTGTTCTCGCGGGTGGCTCGCTGCTTCAAGCCGCCAGACACAGCACACGTGCCAAGCGTGCCAGAAGGTGAATAGTCATGCTAGCTGGAGCACTACAAGACAAAATAGGACAACTGGCCATACGGTTATCTCGCGACTGGATCTCATGACTCAGTCAAGTCGCGAGGTCAAGCCGCGAGCCACCCTTGTTTTGTAAAACCTGACATTTCATATTCCTCTCTCACTCCAGTATAAATACCCCTTATACCCACAAATGAAAGAGAGCTTCCAGAGAGAATTTTGAGAGAGAAACCCTAAAGAATTTTCACATTCCATTTTGCAGTCTCATCATGAATTTTGATTCACCTACAATCTATACATTAGAGTCTCTTCAAATTCCTCAACTCTTTTCCTCTCCATTGTCAAATCCTTGAGAGGCATTTTACCAAAACCTTGTTCTCACCATATTCATCACTGTAAGAGGGCTGTTTGGTTTTCTGGGAAGCAGTTAGGAAGGAACCAATCTACATTGATTGATGCTATGGTCTAGTAGCGAAATCCGGGAAGCTAGAAAAGAAAAAGGTTCGGTGCAACCTCGTTGGAGCAAGAAACTTGGAGGGCTTAGGTGCACTGGGTAGATTAGGCTTGGAGGGTCTATTGCTGTCCTTGTATCCCAACTACATTTTCTAGTGGATTATTTACCGCTTGGAGGGCGGCGGAGAGGTTTTACACTGAGGGCTTCAGTTTCCTCTTCGATAACACATCGCGTGTTGTCTTTGTGTTTGCATCTTCCTTCCCTTTTATCTTTGCCTTTTATTATCTGCTGTGGGTTGTGATTTTAATTTGGCTTAGATAGTTTATCCAATTCTATATTATAGCTTATGTTCATTTTCCGCACACTAGTTGTTTGACATAAAGCTTGAATTGATTAATTTGTAAATTGGGGGTCTAAACGTTCAAAGGTGTTTATACACATATTTGAACTTTCGATAATTATTTTTATGGTGATTTTACTATTCTTTTTTTTTTTTTAACAATTCAAACTAATGTAATAAAGAGTAATGTATTTCATAATCATATTTTTATTTATTATAGGAACACCCATAAATATAATATGGGAATAATGATAAATCATAAATATAAATTTTGTCGTGCCAAAATGAAAACAATACAATTTTCTCATAAATTCAAAAGGCAAGTTAACAAAAATATTCATTTTTTAATAAAAGTTATTTATAACATTTTGTGAATCATTAAAAAGAACGTAAATTTTGAAAATTATTCTTTTAATTTTAAACAAACTTTTTCAAACCTTATTTTTTCTGCCTACAATCCAAAAATAACGAAAAAAGTAACTAAAAAAATTAATAAAACTTAAAAATGATTAATTGGACCAATTAGGAAAATAATTTGTTGTTGATAATCTATTAAAGTTATTTTTTTTGTAGAAATTGTAATTTCGTCCATCCAAAACATATTATCAGATAAACAATTATTAGCAAAATCTAAGAATTAAAATATCAGATAAACAATTATTAGCAAAATCTAAGAATTAAAATTTCTATATATTCATTGTTATAAAATAATAATAACAATTAAAATAAAATTGTAAAAGCTAAAATTTGTCACCCATCCAATTATTTTCGTTTGTCTACCTTTTACTTTTCTCTAAATAAATGGCATTTTAGAGTACTTCTAATACAACTATTAAGAGTACTTTGTCCGCCACAAAGGATTAAAAAATAAACAAAAATTAGTAAAGCCTCATAGTTTAACATCTAAATTGAACACTATAAAAAATCATGCTATGTAATAGAATAAATACCAAATTACAATAAATACCAAATTATCCAAATCATGCTATGTAATAGAATAATATTATATTTTATATGCTATGTACTTATCTCTTATTCCCTGCTGCCTTAGGGAAAGGCCCTACAATATTAAGCCCAATTGAGTAAAAGGCTAAGGGCTGGATAGAGGATTAAGGATACCCCCTGCTTAATGAATGTTGGTGGCAAATCTTAGGCATTGATCACACTTCTTCACATACTCTTGTGCTTCCTTCTGCATGTTCGGCTACCAGTATCCTTGAGTGAGGGCTCTGTGAGACAAGGATCTGCCTCCCGTGTGGCTTCCACAGATCCCTTCATGTAACTCCTCCAGGAGTAGGTCTGATGCCTCAAGGTGTATGCATAGCAAATATGGCCCAAAAAAAGAGCACTTGTACAACTTTTCTTCGCACTTTGTCAACCTCGGACTCCTCTCAGGCAAGATATCCTCCTTAAGGAATAGCACGATAGAATCCATCCAGCTAGGCCCCACCCTAATTTGATGAACATGGACCATCTCTCTCTTCATCTCAGTAGGTTTGCACAAGTCTTCAACAAGGATAACTCGAGGTAAGCTCTACGCCGAGGAGGTTGTGAGAGTGGCCAGAGAATCAACATGTGTGTTTACGCTTCTAAGGATTTGTAGTAAGTTGAAAGACTCAAATCCTGATTGTAAATGGCTAACCTGATTTAAATATTCTTGCATTCACACATCCCTGGCCTCCAACTCTCCCTTTACCTGGCCTACAACCAACCTTGAATCTAAGAATATCTCCATCGTCTTTCAACCTCATTATTCGAGGCTAAGAAACCCAACCTTAAAGATTTTTCAATAATGATCTTATCAGGAGAAATTACAACTAACCCTACTCCAAATCCCCTTTGATTTGTTTCACCATCAACGTATACCCTCTAGGATAAAGGTTCTTGCAAGCAAAACATGCCAACTGACTTTTCATCCATGTCCTGCTTTCCTACCTCCTCTTCCAATGACGATTCAGTAAACTCGGCCACCAAATCTACGAGAACTTGGCCTTTGATAGAGGTGCAAGGCATATACTTGATATCAAAAGCCCCTAGGATCGTGTCCCATTTAGCAATCCTTCTCGTGTAATCAACACTCTAAAGTAGTGATCGAAGTAGAATTTGGGTTAAAACCACAACCGTGTGGGATTAGAAGTAGTAAGGGAGTTTACGTTTAGCGTGTACTACTGCCAAAATGGCCTTCTCCAGTGGTAAATAACTAACTTCTGCTTAATGCAACGACTTGCTCCCATAATAAACTGGCCTCTACACACCACTGTCAACCCGTATCAGCACCAAGCTTACGGCATGGGAAGCCACAGCAACGTAAGCAAAACAGACCTCATCCACCTCGGGCCTGGACATAACAGGTGGTCAAGAAAGGTATTCCTTAAGCTGCTGGAAGGTTAAGGCACACTCTTCAGTCCACTCAAATTCCTTCTACTTATTCAACAACTAGAAGAAAGGTCTGCACCTGTTCGTCGACCGAGAGATAAATCGATTCAAGGTGGCAGTCATTCCTATTAATCTCTAGACTTCTTTAGGATTTTGAAGTGGTTGTAAATTATTAATTACCTTAATTTGATCAGGGTTGACCTCAATTCCGCGATGGGTGACCATATAGCCCAAAAATTTACCTAATCCTATGCCAAAAGAGCACTTGGAAGCATTGAGGCACAGTTTGTGCCTCCTTAGTATTTCAAAAATATTCCCAAGGTCTCCCACGTGCTCAGACACCACCTTACTCTTCATCACCATGTCATCTATATAAACCTTAATACTTTTGCCTAATTGTGGCTCGAACATTCTGATCATCATCCTCTGATAGGTAGACCTTGCATTCTTCAATCCAAAGGGCATCACCTTATAGTGATAATTTCTAGTAGGAATTACAAAAGATGTCTTCTCCTGATCACCCAGAGCCAGTGGTATTTTATGGTATCCCTAGAAGGCATCAAAAAAGCTCATTTGAGAATGGCCTACAGTTGCATCCACTAGCTGGTCTATCCGAGGCATGGGGAAAGGATCTTTTGGACAGGCCTTGTTTAAATTTGTGAAGTCCACACATACTCGCTACTTTCCACTCTTCTTTTTCACTACTACAGTATTGGCTAGCCATTCAGGGTAAAACACCTCTTTAATAGCCTTGACCTGCTTAAGTTTGATCACCTCGTCCTTGATAGCATTATAATGCTATTTAGATGAACGCCGAGGTGGTTGCTTTTTGGGGATGACAGCCAGGTTGACATTTAAATGATGGCAAATGAAGTTTGAGTCCACCCCAGGAGCTTCATAAGCACTCTATGCGAACACATCAATATTCCTTTTGAGAAACACTATCAGCTCTTCCTTCTCTCGAGGAGGCAGTTGAGATCCGATCTGAAAAAACTTTTCCAAATCATCATCTACAACAATCTTCTCCAACTCCTCACATTTTGCCCCTTTTGATATCGTATCTATGGATAACACCGAAATCCTTAATTGCTATAAGCCCCTATCAGCAAAGGCCGAGGACCCAACTTTAGGCTGATGCATAATTGCACCTACTAAGCACTACCTAGCCACGAACTGGCTCCCAACCAACTCCTCAATTTGATCCCCCAGACAAATATTTCACCTTCAGTACAGGGTGGAAGAAACAGACCCCAAGGCATGAAGCTAGGGTCTTGCCACGATGGCAGTATAGGAAGAATAAGCATCCACCACAATGAAGTCCACCTCCAACACTCCTAAACCTGCTTGCACGGGCAGTCTAATCTGGCCCCTTGAAATAACAACCTTCCCATAAAGCCCAATAAATGTGAATCATAACTTGTCAAATCCTCAGGTTTCAAGTTTAGCCCTTTGTACAAATCAAGGTACATAATCTCTGCTCCACTGCCCTAATCAACCAACACCCTTTTCATATCATACCCTTTTATCCTGTGGGTGACCACTAGGGCATCATCATGTGGCTGTATGTACCAACCTTGTCCTCATCCGAGAAACTCAACGCTAGTCGGATCTTGATCCTGGTTCTTTTTGGCTCAGGGTTGAAGTCCTTGACAGGTGGTTGAGCTAAAGACATCACTATGGAAGGATGAGAACCAGTCCTCCTTGGAGCAGTGAGGATGACATTAATTGTGCCTAATGGGGCTCTCAAAGAAGCATCTCTCCGAGGTCCCATTCCTGCCTGGCCCCCTTGCCCACTGGGTTGATGTAAAAATTGCTTTAACTTCCCTTCTCTAACTAGTTGTTCTAGAGGATTCCACAAGGTTCTGCAATCTTCTGTGGTGTGTCCTCGCTCCTAGTGGTATTGGCAATGAAGACTTTGATTGCACTTCGTAGGGTCTCCTTCCATCTTATTTGGCCATTTAAAGTATGGCTCATTCTTAATTTTTTCTAAGACTTGATACACTAACTCACAGAACACTGTGCTGACCACCTGAGTAGTGGCAAACCCAAAATACCCAAAAAAGTCTCTCCGAGGCCGGTTATTATTGTATTTGTCTAACCTGAAATCCCTCCTATCCTGAGAGATAACCTTTGCCTTTCCTTTCCCTTGCTGCTGGTCCTCCTTGACTTGCTTATACTCGTCAATACAGTCCATGAGCCGACGCACACTCCTTACAGTCTTCTTGGTCAATGACTTTCTCAAATCATGCTCAGCAGGTAGGCCGACCTAGAAAGTGCTTATGGCCACATCATTAAAGTCTCCATCTATCTCATTGAACATCTCCTAGTATCTGTCTGAGTATGTTTTCAGGGTCTCCCCTTTTCGCATGGTCATAGACAACAGGAAGTCCATGGGCCAAGGAACCTACTGCAAGTGATAAAGCGAGATCCGAACGCCTGGGTGAGCTCCTTAAAAGAATCCATAGAACTTGCTCCCAGGCTATCAAACCACCTCATTGCCACGAGCCCCAAACTGGATGAGAATACCTTGCATATCAAGGCCTTATTCCTCGAACCACCTTCTTGGACTCTTATGACCAAACCCCGCCTCTTCATTCACTTATGAGGACTCCCATGACAGCATTTACCCGTCCTCAGACTATTGGCCATTCTCGAATTGGGCCCTCGGCCCAACATATATATAGATATATACTACTGGGCTTGTCATGCCTACAAACAGAGATATATATATATATATATATATATATATATATATATTATTTATTCTTTTTTACAACATTACTTTAGATTGATGAATTTTTGTGTTTTTTTTTTCATCTCTACTTTAGGTTGATATATTTTGCTAATGTGTTTTTTGAGTTCCCCATCACCCTTTCTCTCTCTCTCCCTCTTATAATTTTGGTTTTAGTTAATTCTTAGATATTTTAAAAATGAGAGTTTGAGTTTATATCAAAATATAATTTACATGATTATGTATTTGAATGTGTCTATTAATTAATTGAGTAATATCAGTTTTAAATTTGTGATAAGATTTTGTCCTCTAAATTTGTGATAAGATTTGATTATCATAATAATCCCCTTAAGAGAATGAGGAATTTAAATAATTAATTTGAAACTTAAAAAAGTTTAGTTATACCTAAAAAATAGGAAAACATAACACACCATAACAAAAGTTTGAAAAATATAGACTACTTCAAAAAAGAAAAATATCACTCAAACACGCCGAAGTTTCTCAAAATAAAAAATAAAACAAAAACAAAATAATTGAATAAAAAAATAATTGAATGATATATTTGTAGAGATAGAGAGATGAAAAATACTTTTAGAAATAGTTCAATTTTTAAAGAGAAAAAGTAATCGTGGGGGTTTTTTCCCCACACACTCGGCTCATTGTCCTCTTTGGGGAGCCAAGCCCACAAGGATTTGTCCTCATCCCCGAGTGTGGAAACCTTGGATGGACGGATCTTCAGGCCAAGGGCTTGCCTTGTAGCCTTTTACACAGCATCCTTGGAGTCCCACATCGGTTAAAGAAGCGCCCCACGCATGCCTTATAAGATGTTAGTGTTGATTGATACCTATGGTAATTGGATTAAATTTTTTACTTTGTTGTTTGACTCCACTTCTATCAAATGTTCTATTAGCCCTATGTAGCTATATGTCTCCAACAAAGTCTCTCAAATGGTGTCTTGAGTAGTGAACTGTCTGTTTTAGTCATTTTTAGCCTTGAGATGTATCCCAAATTATTTATCAAGCTATTTGGAAAATTCTTTGGATCTTTTGTGATATTTGTTTCTAATGGACACGTCTTAAACTATTGTAGACGTGATATTTTCCTCAAATTGAGAAGTTGTAATTAACTACAAACTTTTTATTAAAAAAAAAAAAAAAATCTATGCCTCTTATGTCATGTGACTACTATTTAAGCACAATGCTAGAGCCATCTTCCTCATGGAGCTTTGGGAGAATATCTACATTGACATCAGTGCTCATGCATTCTCCATCATTGCTGATGCAACAAGGACAACCTCAAGGCCAAAGCTTATTCTCCCTAGTCTAATCATGAGAATCCTTCATGAAAAAGGTGTGGAGACTCCTTAAGACATTAGCCTCATGCCTACACCTCCTGCTATCAATGCTCTAACAATAACAAGGAGCAAAGTTCGTCTTCAGGGCGATAAGGAAGAGGTTGATCCTGCACAAGAATAGCCTATGGACACCGAGACTAAAGCAGAAGGACAACCATCATCTTCACGAAGAGGTGGTGGTAGAGGAAGGAGGAGATTCTCATCTTCTACAATGCCTCCAGATGCTTTTCAGATCATTCTTAAGAGGATTGACGGCTTGCGAGAAGTCCAAACTGAGCACTTCAACAGGCTCACCACCATTCAAGACCAAATTAACTTGTTCACAGCCAAGTTTGATAGCTTCACGAACCAGCCTTAGCCCTTTGGCCATTCCAGTCAAAAAGGGGGAGTAGTATGGAGTAGCTCTTGAGGGGGAGCATTACTTGAGGGGGAGAACTTTTAGAAGTTTTATAGCTTTTATGGTTTTAGTTTCTATTATGGGTCTTCATAGCACTTATTTTAGTACTTTATGGTTTTAGTACTTTGGTTTGGTTTTTAAGTACTCTATGACTCCAGTACTTGGTTTTTAAAATACTTGGATATGGTGTGTTATGAATGCTTGAATGTTATAGATATTTAAACTATACTTTATTATGTAACTTTGCTTTAAAGCTATTTGGTACTTTTAGATTATGTTTGCATTATCTTTAGTATTCTTGTGCCCTTGTTAGATCTTGTATTCCTGATGCAAATACCTTAGTGTTTTGCATCGGTTGAGTGTTGGACAAACAAATGATACTTCACATTGAGCTTATTAGCTTGCATGTTCGGATGTTCATTCCTTGTATGAATGATCATTGTGGTAACTATTTATAGTGATTGTTCATGTTTGGTCAAGCCATGTTTTTTTTGTTACATTCTTTATTGCTTGATCGCATTGTGCTTGCTCCATATATATTTCAAGATTTCTGCCTACAATGATCTTCTTGTGTTATTGTTTTCAAGAAAACTTGTCTGTATGGTTCAAGAGCTTCACAGAATCTAGAGTTAGGTGTGAGTGAGTTTTGGCAACTGTTCCTAATTCACATTTTAAGTCTAGAGTCTGTTTTAGGGTTTTGTCACGGAATAGCCAAAGGGGGAGATTGTAAGGTTGAATTTATTCAATCATGTGTTAACTTAATTCCGTGCCAAATTTGCTTGTATTTTAGCAATTAGATACTCTGTATTTAGATGGAAATTATGTAAAGGTTATGTGTGAGAATAGTGTGAAGAATTCAAGTGTGTGAGCATTCAAAAGATTCTTGCGACTGGATCTCACGAGTGACTTGTGACTGACGACTCGCCAAAATGCCACACGTGTGAAGCATGCAGGAAGCTTAAGGGTCACAATAGCTGGAACACTACAGGACAAAAAGTACAGTCTGGCCTAGCAGTTAACTCGCAACTTATCCCAGTAGCAAGAGTAAGTCGCTAGAATGCCCTATGTTGTAGAAAAATAACTTTTCACATTCCTCACATACCCTACTATAAATACCCTTATACCCACAAAATGTAGGAAGCTTTCAGAGAGAATTTTGAGAGAGAAACCCTAGAAAAAACCAAGATTGATTCATCCACAATCTTAGACTTTTGATTCTCCAAATTTCTCTACTCTCACCCTCTCCATTGACATACCCTTGAGAGGTTCATTAGCCAAATCTTTATCTCAGCATACACATATTAGTGAGGAGGTATTTCGATACTTGGGGAGCAATTTAGAGATGACCAATTCACTTGGTTGATGCAATGGGCTTATTGCAAGATCCGGGATGTTAAAGAAGACACGGTTAAGCTTAACCTTGTTGGAACAAGAAACTTGGAGGGCTTAGGTGCATTTGATAGATTAAGCTTGGAAGGTCTATTACTATTCGTGTATCCCAATTTTATTCTTTAGTGGATCATTTCACCCCTTGGAGGGCGGTATTTGCCAAATTCTTCGATTTCCTCTTCAATAAGTCGTGCCAGTGTTATCTTTGTGTTTGCATCTCTCTAAACCTTACTCTTGCCTTTTAATTGCTGCTATGTTGTGATTAATTATGGTGTAGAGTTGTTTATGTGCTTGGGTTTTAGCTTGTACTTATTATAAGCTTGTGTTTGTTAAATTTGAAATTGAAGATCTAAACATTCATTAGTGTTTTACACACTAATTTAACTTTCACAAAAAAACATAACTATTATTGGTTTGGGTTTTTTTTCCTATTGATCTCATTCAAAGGGAATGTGTTAAGTGCAATTATAGCAATTGTAAAATCAATTGTGGAGCAATAAGAATAGATCTTTAGAGTCCTCTAAGGTTTTTAGCATGATTCTAACTTGAAATTTATAAAATCCAATCTATCTATTTTGAAGTGAATTAAATTTTACTAGGTTGGGAAGACGGTTGATCGGCTCTGGAGTGGCAACTAAGGGCTACAGTTAAGAGTCTGTCGAATTGAAATGAATAAATTATAATTGTATCATTTGCACTCTGATGACTGCTTTTAATAAAATTCTATAATAAACAAATTTTCAAGTACATATGCAAGATATAAATCTATATTTAGGCTCATTTCTTACCTTATATTAAGTAGTAAAAAAAATCTAGCCTCTAATAGTATGGTGTAATTTAGGATTCTGGTATTTATAGCTTAAGGCATCATTGTCAGAACTTTAGGCATCTAATTCCAAGACCAAAACCTCCTATCATCAGGAATCCTACAATATTTTGGTCATACATATATAATACAGCTTAAATAGTAATTTATTGAAAAATATTCAAAATAATAACACTATCATAAAAAAATTATCATGTGCAATACACGGGTCCGCAACTAATTCCAATAAAAGTGAGATTCGGTATAAATTCATTTGTCAATAACTATGTCAATAAGTATATATATTCCCAAATCCAAAAAAATTGTAAACAAATACTCCAAACCAAACCACTACTACATAGAATAGACTCACCCAGGATTGAAAAATTGTATATCTCGGACAACTACAGCACACCTCGATGTAAAGTACCAAAGGCTCCGCATATAATAGTTGGCTGAGGTGCTTAACAAATTAATAACGGGGTTGTATTTACGAGACCATAACAGTGGATACGCAATAAGAGTAATGTTTAATTTAACCACCCAATTACTAGTTACCACACATAGGTAACGAAACAGAAACTTTGTCCACATGATCTACCACATTAACCCCAAGTTCCAAACACCATGTAAGAAATCATATTTAACATTCCAAATAATACTATATAAATTAGGTATCACAATCCAAACCCAAGGAACACAAAACCGTAGATAATCTTTGCTAAAACACCATGTGCAATGTAGTTTAATCTTGGCAAAGTCACTGCGGTGGAAACACCGGGATACGGATATGGATCCGATCCCGGCAAATGGGACAAGTGGAACATCTATTCCCACATTCCTCACAGAACTGCAATGAAACAATCGTTTCCCAAATATTAGCAATACCATGTAATGAGGGAGAGAATAAGAGCAAAAAAATATTATCGGTCTAGCTCACCATGTGCCCACAGCATAAAGCCACGCGTATTGCATTATCACAAATTGGGCATAACTAGGTTCAAATGGGAAAGAAATAAATTAGTGATCTTAAACTGATAATTGATAAATCCAAAAAGCATTCAGCGAGGAAAGAAAATTACAATTTTGTCCAAATCACAGCAATGATTATTATTCTAAAAAAAGCCCAAAATGCAATAATTTGTAACCATGTAACTTTATATTAATGTCTCTTGCGGTCATACCAGTGCCAAATCAGGTACATAATCATCATATCCTGGTGGTAATTCCCAAATGGTGGAACCACCTTCCAGTTGCTCGGTCATCTCCAGCATTATTATTATCGTTATTATTGCAAAAAAAAATAAACAACATATTGACCTTGACCTATAAAATGACATTACGAATTGTTTAAGGTTGAACAACAGGAGCAATTATTTGGAGCAATTATTTAGTACTCAAGGAGCAATACTTCCTCCATTAACATAATAGTCAATCTTGTTAATTAAATTCATAATAGGACCCACCATTCATGTGAGAGGAGGGAGCATTGCTCCTAAAGTATTGTATAATTTTTCCATTGAATGAGCTACATAAAGACATGCATTTATAAATGAAAACACGTGTTTATATTTGTCAAACACAAGGAAATTTGAATGATTATATTCCTATTTCAAGCAAAGTGTCACTAAAGGTATTTCTATTACATAAAAACAGACACTAATATCAAAAGCAACAACAGAAAATCAGAATTCACATGGAAACTTTGTAAGAACAAAAACATGTATTACCAGAAACAATTTCTCATAAACACATTAACAACATTATAAAACAGTGTGACAAAAGAAAAAAAAGAATACAACATTATGAGTGGCAATATAAAACTTACAAGATCAACATTCTCCATCTTTATCTCTTCCAAGATTATGAGTAATGCATATGTTCTCAACACATTTTTGTTGTTTGTTTCTCTTCTCGTTAGCTGTCACTCTCAAAAAAAGCATAGATGAATATATCCCTCCAACTATCTCACACTAAGACCCATGCGTGGGGGTCACTAGTTTGTTGCAGAAAATAGAAAGAAGGTCCATCATTTGCTCTCTTTGTTTTGGTCTAATAATCGATAAAAGAAACTAACTTGGTATTGGTCTTTTTATGGAAAGACGCCATACAAGCGAATGAGCTGCAGCATTGGTGCTCCCTTTACCCCTAGTCATCAGGAGAGGATCCACTCCCAATGAATTCTCCAATTCCCTCCCACTTTTAGCCGGAGTTAAGACACATGGTATTTTCTTGATTATTAAATGCCAAACATCTTAAATCTAAAAAATAAAAGAAATAGTTAAAAAAAAAAAAAAAAAAAAAAAAAAAAAGGAGATTGGAGAGTTCCATGGGAGGGGATCTTATCCCCCTGGTCATCTGGCCAGAATTTTATTTTACTATTTTCACCCTACTTTCTCACTGAAGGTCCATTCATGTCGTGCCAACTTTCCTTTCACTTTTTTGAATACATGGTGGTGGATTGTGAGGACAATGCTTTGGTTATGGTGTTCCTGTAAGTGAGACTTGGTGTGGGGGGGGGGGGGTGATTTTCCATTGCTAAGTGAGAATATCACATGAATAGTCTCATTACCACACTCTCATATTAAGTGGGACCCAGATATGTGGAACCCACACATCATATTAGAGAGAAGTCTCATGAAACCATCTCATAAGATACCATTTCATGCTAATAAGGGATCTGGTCTGGGTTCAACTACTTGTGTTTGAAGTTCAGAGCAGTGGGCATGTGGAAACATTGGGACTTGGGATTGAGGAGAGACTACAAAAAGGGCATGGCTACAAAGCAGAACAGATTAGAGGTTTATGCAATTTTTTTTTTCTTTTTTGAATTATTTTAAATTATCTAATTTGATCCATTTTCCACATCATCAACCATTAGGGATGGGTATGGAAAAAAAATTATTAATTTATGCAAAATTGTTTTTGAGGGAAAATAAAGAACTTTTGGAATATATTTTGGGATTGCAGCTAAAGCAATGAGTTAAACAGGCTCTACTCAAGGAAGCGATATCTTTTGATTCCATTCCATGGAGCTAACTCTTAAGATAATTAGTCCATAAAGTCGGAACTGTGGGAAAGCATGTCATACATTTCTTGAAATTATATGCTTCAGACCTTTCTTCATGCTCTTCTCACCTTCTTCCTCGATGGACTATATTTTTTTTTTCTGGCTGTAGTTAGTGAGGGGACAAATGCCCTATGGGGAAGGCAAAAATTTCAGGCTGACCATGTCATTTTACTGTCAAATATTAAAAGAGATTGCCTGAATATATAGGCCTTTGTAGTTGACCTAGGAGGACGAGGGGACCCTTGATTGAGACTAAACTCAAGGACACATTGATTGTCCTAGATACTCAAACCAGCTCAAACAATGATGACATCAGGCTATAATCAAGGTTATACAATATAACAGATATGGTACACTAACAAAATGGTATCTTCAACTCATGATTTCAATAAAGTCTTTTAAGATTTTACATTTACAGTTTGGTATTAAAATTACAATTTCGTTCTAAATCACAATAATGTTTTTTTTTTTTTTTTAAATCAAAAATCACAATAACGTTTATTATTCTAAATACTAAGTAGAGTCCAAGATGCAATAAGTTGTAACCATGTAGTTTTGAATCAACATCACTTACCAGTTGCAAATTAGCCACATGATCCTCCACCACATGAGCTTCCTGCATCACATCAACTGCATTGTCAGTACAATCACTATCAAGGACATATTGGTTGTCCTTGATTTGAGCTCAATCAATGATATAATCAGGCTAGAATCAAGGTTATACATATTTAAACAGATATGGTATATTAACAAAATTGTATCTTAAAATCACGATTGTTCAATAAAGTATTTTTAAGATTTTACTTTTATAATTTGATATTCAAATTACAAATTTTGTTCTTAATCACACTAATTTTTATTATTCTAAATAGAGTCCAGAATAAAATAATTCATAACCATGTAGTTTTGGGATAATGTATCTCACCTGTGGCGCATCAGCTACATCATCCGGTACCACATAAGCTTCCTGCATCACATCAACTGCATCATCAATATAATCATCATATTTTGGTGGTAATTCCTAACTGATGGAACTACCTTTCAGTTGCTCAATCACCTTCGGCTTTATTATGTTGTTGTTGTTGCTACTATTGTTGTTGTCATTGTATGATATTAGAAACAACTATGTGATGATTAAACAACTAGAGTAATTATTTAGTACTATGGGAGCAATGCTTCATGAGCTTACATGATAGTGGATCTCATTAATTAAATTCATAATATGAGCTTTGGATGTGGAGAAAAAGGATGTGTTTAAGAAGCATCTTAACCTAGTTACTTTGAGAGTCAACTGCCAATGGTGAGGAGTTTTCTAGGCCAATCTGTGAGGGACCAAGAATTTGGCCAATCGGGCAGTAGATGAAGAGGTGTATTAAATTCCCACGTAGTTTTAAATTAACGTCACTTACCAGTTGCAAATTAGCCACATGATCCTCCACCACATGAGCTTCCTGCATCACATCAACTGCATTGTCAGTACAGTCACTATCAAGAACATATTGGTTGTCCTTGATTTTAGCTCAATCAATGATATAATCAGGCTAGAATCAAGGTTATACATATTTAAACAGATATGGTATATTAACAAATTGCATCTCAAAATCATGATTTTTCAATAAAGTCTTTTAAGATTTTACTTTTATAATTTGATATAAAAATTAAAATTTTGTTCTTAATCACACTAATTTTTATTATTCTAAATAGAGTCCAGAATAAAATAATTCATAACCATGTAGTTTTGGGTTAATGTATCTTACCAGTAGCAAATCAGCTACATCATCTGGTACCACATGAGCTTCCTGCATCACATCAACTGCATCATCGATATAATCATCATATCTTGGTGGTAATTCCAAATTGATGGAACTACCTTTCAGTTGCTCAATCATCTTTGGCATTATTATTGTCGTTGTTATCGTATGACATTGGAAACAACTGTTTGATGATTAAACAACTAGAGCAATTATTTAGTACCATTGAAGCAATGCTTCATGCGCTCACATGATAGTAGATCTTATTAATTAAATTCATAATATAAGCTTTGGATGTAGAGGAAGAGGTTGGGATTAAGAAGCATCCTAACCCAGGTACTTTTGAGAGTCAACTGCCATGGTGGGGAGTTTTCTAGGCCAATCTGGTAGGGACCAACAATTTGGCCAATTGGGCAGTGTATGAAGAGGTGTGTTAAATTCCCAAGTTCAGTCAATGATATAATCAGGCTAGAATTACACTAACAAAATGGTTTCTTCAAGTCATGATTTCCCTAAAATCTTCTAAGACTTTACTTTTAAAATTTGATATTAAAATCATGAATTTGATCTAAATCACATCAGTGTTTACTATTTAAAAAATTAAATAAAAATCTAGAATTCAATAATTAAATTCCATGTAGGTTTGAATTCAATTAAAGTTTCTTAACAGTGGCAAATCAGCTACATAATCCTGCACCATCTCATCCGCATCATTATCGGCTTCATCTTGAGAATCGTCAAATCTTGGTGGTAAGTCCAAATTGTTGGAACCATCTTCCAGCATCTGAATGCTGAGGTTGGTGAGTGATTCGATAAAATTAGTAATCAATTGCACCTCCCCATTGCTGAGGTTGGAGAGTGATTCGTTTTCTAGGCCAATCTGTGAGGGACCAACAAATTGGCCAATCGGGCAGTAGATGAAGAGGTTTATTAAATTCCCAAGTTCAATCAATGATCGATTCAAGAAAAAATCACTAATATTGAGTTTGGATGACATGATTTGGGCATTTGGATTTGGATCTGGATTTGGCTTATTAAAATCCAAATATCTTGTTTGGATAGTTTAAAAAGGTCAAGAATTTGGATTTGACAAATCCACCGAGGATTTTAAATCTTTAAAATGCTTGGATTTGAAATAACTCCTAAAATCAATGGATTTGAAATCAAGGCAATTCCAATCTATTAATTTAAAAATCCAAATCCAAGTTTCAAAATGCAACCTTAGTGTATTCTTTTTGCAGATGATATAGTTTTAGTGGATAAAACTAAAAGTGAAGTTAGTGTCAAGTTAGAAATTTGATGAGAGGCCATAGAATCTAAAGGCTTTCGTTTAAGTAGGAGTAAAATGGAGAGTACATGGAATGTAAGTATAGTAAAAGTAGAAACAAAGACGAAGGAGCAATAAGCTTGATAGCCAAGAGATACTAAAAAAGTAGGAGTAAAATGGAGAGTACGTGGAATGTAAGTATAGTAAAAGTAGAAACAAAGATGAAGGAGCAATAAGACTTGATAGCCAAGAGATACTAAAAAGCAAGAGCTTACGATATCTTGGATCAATAATTAACAAGGATGGAGAGTTTAAGGTGAATCATAGGATAAAAGCAAGGTGGATGAAGTGGAGAAGTGCATCAGGAGTTTCTTGTGATCATAGAATACCTATTAAGCTTTAAGGGAAAATTTTATAAAAATGCTATACAACCAGCTATACAATGAGGTTGCGGAGTGATTCCATAAAATGAGTGCGGCAACTTACCAAAGCTATACAAAGTTTTCTTTAGAAACTTCAGTTAAAGTTCCTTACCAGTGGCAAATCAGCTACATAATCCTGCACTATCTCAACTGCATCATCTGATTCATCTGGAGTTGCATCAAATCTTGGTGGTGAGTCCCAATTGGTGGAACCATCTTGCACCATATGATTGCTGGGTGATTCGATAAACTCATCAATCCATTGCGACTCCGGATCGCAGAGGTTGGAGAGTGGTTCGTTACACTCATCAATCAATTGCGGCTCCAGATCGCTGAGGATGCGGAGTGATTCGACATCATCCGGTTCCACATGAGCTTCCTGCATCACATCAACTGCATCATTGATATAATCATCATATCTTGGTGGTAATTCCTAATTGAGGGAACTTCCTTTCAGTTGCTCAATCACCTTCGGCATTATTGTTATTGTCTGATATTAGAAACAACTATTTGATGATTAAACAACTAGAGTAATTATTTAGTACTTCTCATTAATTAAATTCATAATATGAGCCTTGGATGTGGAGAAAAAGGTTGGGTTTAAGAACCATCTTAACCTAGTTACTTTGAGAGTCAACTGCCATGGTGAGAAGTTTTCTAGGCCAATAGAACCCAGAACCATAAAATAATTCATAACCATGAGTTTTGGGCCTAATTGATATTCTTTCACTTCACCTTCGGCGGCAACTATTTGCGTCAGCTACATCATCTTTGAGAGTCAACTGGTACCAATAGAATCCAGAATGGGTCAATGTATCTTACCTGTGGCGCGTCAGCTACACATCTGGTAACATGAGCTTCCTGCATCACATCAACTGCATCATTGAATAATCATCATATCTTGGTGGTAATTCCTAATTGATGGAACTTCCTTTCAGTTGCTCAATCACCTTCGGCATTACAGTTATTGTATGATATTAGAAACAACTATTTGATGATTAAACAACTAGAGTAATTATTTAGTACTTCTCATTAATTAAATTCATAATATGAGCCTTGGATGTGGAGAAAAAGGTTGGGTTTAAGAACGCCTTAACCTAGTTACTTTGAGAGTCAACTGCCATGGTGAGGAGTTTTCTAGGCCAATAGAATCCAGAATAAAATAATTCATAACCATGAGTTTTGGGTCAATGTATCTTACCTGTGGCGCGTCAGCTACATCATCCGGTACCACATGAGCTTCCTGCATCACATCAACTGCATCATTGACATAATCATCATATCTTGGTGGTAATTCCTAATTGATGGAACTTCCTTTCAGTTGCTCAATCACCTTCGGCATTACTGTTATTGTATGATATTAGAAACAACTATTTGATGATTAAACAACTAGAGTAATTATTTAGTAATTCTCATTAATTAAATACATAATATGAGCCATGGATGTGGAGAAAAAGGTTGGGTTTAAGAACCGCCTTAACCTAGTTACTTTGAGAGTCAACTGCCATGGTGAGGAGTTTTCTAGGCCAATAGAATCCAGAATAAAATAATTCATAACCATGAGTTTTGGGTCAATGTATCTTACCTGTGGCGCGTCAGCTACATCATCCGGTACCACATGAGCTTCCTGCATCACATCAACTGCATCATTGACATAATCATCATATCTTGGTGGTAATTCCTAATTGATGGAACTTCCTTTCAGTTGCTCAATCACCTTCGGCATTACTGTTATTGTATGATATTCGAAACAACTATTTGATGATTAAACAACTAGAGTAATTATTTAGTAATTCTCATTTATTAAATACATAATATGAGCCTTGGATGTGGAGAAAAAGGTTGGGTTTAAGAACCGCCTTAACCTAGTTACTTTGAGAGTCAACTGCCATGGTGAGGAGTTTTCTAGGCCAATAGAATCCAGAATAAAATAATTCATAACCATGAGTTTTGGGTCAATGTATCTTACCTGTGGCGCGTCAGCTACATCATCCAGTACCACATGAGCTTCCTGCATCACATCAACTGCATCATTGATATAATCATCATATCTTGGTGGTAATTCCTAATTGATGGAACTTCCTTTCAGTTGCTCAATCACCTTCGGCATTACTGTTATTGTATGATATTAGAAACAACTATTTGATGATTAAACAACTAGAGTAATTATTTAGTACTTCTCATTAATTAAATTCATAATATGAGCCTTGGATGTGGAGAAAAAGGTTGGGTTTAAGAACCATCTTAACCTAGTTACTTTGAGAGTCAACTGCCATGGCAAGGAGTTTTCTAGGCCAATAGAATCCAGAATATCTCTCAACTGCCACGGAGAGGAGTTTTCTAGGCCAATAGAATCCAGAATAAAATAATTCATAACCATGAGTTTTGGGTCAATGTATCTTACCTGTGGCGCGTCAGCTACATCATCCGGTACCACATGAGCTTCCTGCATCACATCAACTGCATCATTGATATAATCATCATATCTTGGTGGCAATTCCTAATTGATGGAACTACCTTTCAGTTTCTCAATCACCTTCGGCATTATTGTTATTGTATGATATGGTTCCTGGCTGTTTGATGTGGATTGTTTGGACGGAAAGAAATCGGCGCTCTTTTGAGGATACCGAGAAATCCTTGGTTCAGTTACAAGCGCTATGCGAAAAGACTTTATTTGATTGGTCTAGATGTTGGGGCTTCTCAGATTATTCCACTATCTTGGAGTTTATTTCGTCTCTTAGTATTGCTCATTAAGTTTATTTTTGTTGTTTGGTGCTGTTTGTTTGTTTGTTGCTGTTTGTTTGTTTGTAGCATTTCTTTGTGTTCACCATCATGAACACCTTGTACTTGCTTTCTTCTATTTTTCAGTTTGATTAATAAAATTCTTATTACTTATCAAAAAAAGATATTAGAAACAACTATTTGATGATTAAACAACTAGAGTAATTATTTAGTACTTCTCATTAATTAAATTCATAATATGAGCCTAGGATGTGGAGAAAAAGGTTGGGTTTAAGAACCGCCTTAACCTAGTTACTTTGAGAGTCAACTGCCATGGTGAGGAGTTTTCTAGGCCAATAGAATCCAGAATAAAATAATTCATAACCATGAGTTTTGGGTCAATGTATCTTACCTGTGGCGCGTCAGCTACATCATCTGGTTCCACATGAGCTTCCTGCATCACATCAACTGCATCATTGATATAATCATCATATCTTGGTGGTAATTCCTAATTGATGGAACTTCCTTTCAGTTGCTCAATCACCTTCGGCATTACTGTTATTATATGATATTAGAAACAACAATTTGATGATTAAACAACTAGAGTAATTATTTAGTACTTCTCATTAATTAAATTCATAATATGAGCTTTGGATGTGGAGAAAAAGGTTGGGTTTAAGAACCATCTTAACCTTGTTACTTTGAGAGTCAACTGCCACGGTGAGGAGTTTTCTAGGCCAATAGAATCCAGAATAAAATAATTCATAACCATGAGTTTTGGGTTAATGTATCTTACCTGTGGCGCGTCAGCTACATCATCCGGTTCCACATGAGCTTCCTGCATCACATCAACTGCGTCATTGATATAATCATCATATCTTGGTGGTAATTCCTAATTGATGGAACTACCTTTCAGTTGCTCAATCACCTTTGGCATTACTGTTATTCTATGATATTAGAAACAACTATTTGATGATTAAACAACTAGAGTAATTATTTAGTACTTCTCATTAATTAAATTCATAATATGAGCTTTGGATGTGGAGAAAAAGGTTGGGTTTAAGAACCATCTTAACCTAGTTACTTTGAGAGTCAATACTGTTATTCTATGATATTAGAAACAACTATTTGATGATTAAACAACTAGAGTAATTATTTAGTACTTCTCATTAATTAAATTCATAATATGAGCTTTGGATGTGGAGAAAAAGGTTGGGTTTAAGAACCATCTTAACCTAGTTACTTTGAGAGTCAACTGCCACGGTGAGGAGTTTTCTAGGCCAATAGAATCCAGAATAAAATAATTCATAACCATGAGTTTTGGGTTAATGTATCTTACTTGTGGCGCGTCAGCTACGTCATCCGGTTCCACATGAGCTTCCTGCATCACATCAACTGCATCATTGATATAATCATCATATCTTGGTGGTAATTCCTAATTGATGGAACTACCTTTCAGTTGCTCAATCACCTTCGGCATTATTGTTATTGTATGATATTAGAAACAACTATTTGATGATTAAACAACTAGAGTAATTATTTAGTACTTCTCATTAATTAAATTCATAATATGAGCTTTGGATGTGGAGAAAAAGGTTGGGTTTAAGAACCATCTTAACCTAGTTACTTTGAGAATCAACTGCCATGGTAGGAGTTTTCTAGGCCAATCTGTGAGGGACCAACAAATTGGCTCATTGGGCAGTAGATGAAGAGGTGTTTAAATTCCCAAGTTCAATCAATGATATAATCAGGTTAGAATCGAGGTTATAAGTATTTAAAAAGATATGGTACACTAACAAAATGGTATCTTCAAGTAATGATTTCCCTAAAATCTTTTAAGATTTTACTTTTAAAATTTGATATTAAAATTACGAATTTGATCTAAATCACATCAGTGTTTACCATTCAAAAAAATAAAAATCTAGAATTCAATAATTAAATTCCATGTAGGTTTGAATTCAATTAAAGTTTCTTAACAGTGGCAAATCAGCTACATAATCCTGCACCATCTCATCCGCATCATTATCGGCTTCATCTTGAGAATCGTCAAATCTTGGTGGTAAGTCCAAATTGTTGGAACCATCTTCCAGCATCTGAATGCTGAGGTTGGTGAGTGATTCGATAAAATTAGTAATCAATTGCACCTCCCCATTGCTGAGGTTGGAGAGTGATTCGTTTTCTAGGCCAATCTGTGAGGGACCAACAAATTGGCCAATCAGGCAGTAGATGAAGAGGTTTATTAAATTCCCAAGATCAATCAATGATCGATTCAAGAAAAAATCACTAATATTGAGTTTGGATGACATGATTTGGGCATTTGGATTTGGATCTGGATTTGGCTTTTTAAAATCCAAATATCTTGTTTGGATAGTTTAAAAAGGTCAAGGATTTGGATTTGACAAATCCACCAAGGATTTTAAATCTTTAAATGCTTGGATTTGAAATAACTCCTAAAATCAATGGATTTGAAATCAAGGCATTTCAAATCTATTAATTTAAAAATCCAAATCCAAGTTTCAAAATGCAACCTTAGTGTATTCTTTTTGCAGATGATATAGTTTTAGTGGATAAAACTAAAAGTGAAGTTAGTGTCAAGTTAGAAATTTGATGAGAGGCCATAGAATCTAGAGGCTTTCGTTTAAGTAGGAGTAAAAAGGAGAGTACATGGAATGTAAGTATAGTAAAAGTAGAAACAAAGACGAAGGAGCAATAAGCTTGATAGCCAAGAGATACTAAAAAGGTAGGAGTAAAATGGAGACTACATGGAATGTAAGTATAGTAAAAGTAGAAACAAAGACGAAGGAGCAATAAGAGTTGATAGCCAAGAGATACTAAAAAGCAAAAGCTTACGATATCTTGGATCAATAATTCACAAGGATGGAGAGTTTAAGGTGAATCATAGGATAAAAGCAAGCTAGATGAAGTGGAGAAGTACATCAGAAGTTTTTTGTGATCATAGAATACCTATTAAGTTAAGAGGGAAAATCATATAAAAATGCTATACAACCAGCTATGCTAAGTTGCATATCCATAAAATGAGTGTGGCAAAAAAGAGAATGTTAAGATAAGGGTAGCCCCTATGGATGAAAAGATAAGGGAGAGTTGCTACAGATTTTTTTGTCTTATGTTCAAAGCAGAGCAATTATGTATGGTAAGAAAGAGTGAATCAATCCATGTTGAAGGAACAAAAAAGAGGTAGAGGAACAGAGGAAGACTAAACATAACATTAGTAGAAGTGTATTTTTGACATCTCGGGAAATTTGTAAGGTATTGTTTGAGTCTAGGTCATGGATTTTTTTGTTTCTCAACATCCAAATTTAGTCACAAGTTACTACAGAAAATACTAAGAAGTTTTGGGAATACGAGCTTTGGATGTGGAAGAAGCATGAAGCATCTTAACCCCAGGTATTTTAAGAGTCAACTGCCATGGTGGGGAGTTTTCTAGGCCAATCTGCAAGGGACCAACAATTTGGCCAATCGGGCAGTAGATGAAGAGGTGTATTAAATTCCCGAGTTCAATCAATGATACAATCAGGCTAGAATCATGGTTATAAGTATTTAAACAGATATTGTACACTAACAAAATGGTACCTTCAAGCCATGATTTCGTTTACTATTCAAAAAAATAAAAATCTAGAATTCACTAATTAAATTCCATGTGGGTTTGAATTCAGTTGAAGTTTCTTACCTGTGGCAAATCAGTTACATAATCCTGCACCATCTCACCTGCATCATTATCTGCTTCATCTTGAGAATCATCAAATCTTGGTAAGTCCAAATTGACGGAACCATCTTCCAGCATCTCATTGCTGAGGTTGGAGGGTGATGCAATAAAATTATTAATCACTTGCGCCTCCCGATTGCTGAGGTTGGAGAGTGATTCGTTTTCTAGGCCAATCTGTGAGGGACCAACAATTTGGCCAATCGGGCAGTAGATGAAAAGGTGTATTAAATTCCGAAGTTCAATCAATGATATAATCAGGTTAGAATCAAGGTTATAATTATTTAAAAAGATATGGTACACTTAACAAAATGGTGTCTTCAAGTCATGATTTCCATAAAATATTTTTAAGACTTTACTTTTAAAATTTGATATTAAAATTACGAATTTGATCTAAATCAGATACATAATCGTGCACCATCTCATCTGCATCATCATCTGCATCATCTGATTCATCTGGAGTTACATCAAATCTTGGTGGTGAGTCCCAATTGGTGGAACCATCTTCCGGCATCTGATTGCTGAGGTTGCATAGTGATCCGATAGACTCATTAATCGATTGCCAGTCCGTATCGCTGAGGTTGGAGAGTGATTTGATAAACTCGTCAAGATCTAATTTGAACTATGAAGAAATTAAAGCAACGATAAGTAACATTTTTTGAAAAGGAATTCTTACCTGTAGTTTAAAACCGATCCAGGAATACTAGCAGTTTCACTCAAAGCAAGTGGCTCTTCAGGATTGACAAAGGCATCAGCCAAAGCCCCTCTCTGATTCCCCACATCACTAGGATCCACATGGTACAAAACTGGCACAACTGTCAAATTCATCCATCGCCTGCATTCAAGGATCTCTACTAGTTCAGCCAAGCACCAAGAGGAAAAAGCAATTTCATCACCCCTAAATGTGGAGGAGGAGGAAGCGTTTACTGTGTCCACAGAAGAAGCCATCGGAAATATATAATCTAAGTAGTTTTGAAGAATAACAGCAGAGGGATATAAATTAGGGAATGAGAAATAAGGATTTCTTTAAAGTTAATTTGAAGAAAGGGAAGAGGAAATGAACGAAATGGATTTTACTCCATAAGGTTTTGATTGGCATTGGAGAATAGGGATAGAAGAAGACGCCGTCTGCGTAAATTGGACCTTAGTCACGGAGTAGGCCCCACTCGCAGCCCATCATCGCCAGCCACTCCTTTTTCCTAAGAGCACCCACAGCAGATGTGGGATATGTGTCTAACGCTAAATATTTGGCACATATCCCACACCAAATCTAATTTGAGCTCATTTAGCAGATGTGGGATATGGTATATTTTTTGCAACATTGAGCAGTACCGTGACAAATTTGCCACGGTACGGAAGATGTGCGGTATAATATTTATTGTTTGTTTATTTCTCTTTCTCTCTCATCTCTCAGTCGGTCTCACCTCTCTCTCACCCAATCCTCTCCTCTCTCTCTCACCCCAATCCTCACTGCTCTTTCACACCCACGCCGATGCCCACTTCCACGACGACGCCGACGTCGATGCCGATCTCTCTTTAACAATGGTTTTTCTGTTTTTTTTTTTTTTGGCTGTTGTTTGATGGGTTCGGTTCTGATGGAGGTGGGTGGGTTCAGATGGGCTAAGCTATGGGTCGGCGATGTCGGTGTGGGTCTGTTGTGTGGGTCGGCGATGACGATGACGGCGATGAAGATAGTGGGTTTGGAGTCTAGGTTATAAAGGTTTTGGGTTTAAAAGTGGGTGTGGGTGAGGGTGTGGAGGCGATGGGTTTGTCGGGGTTTGTGGTTGAGGTGGTGGTGGTGGTGGTGGTGGTGGTGGGGCTTCCGATTTGGTGTTGGTGGGCTATGGGTTGTGGGTCAAGGTTTTGGGTCGGCGGCATTGTGGGTCAAGGTTGGTTGCGGCAGCGCTGTGGGTTTTGGTCTGGTGGTTACTTGAGTTTGTTTGTTGATGGGTTGGTTAGGGTCTGATGGGTTGGGTGGTTACTTGAGTTTGTTTGTTTGATGGGTTTGGGTTTAGAAGTGGGTGTGGGTGAGGGTGTGGAGGCGGTGGGTTTGTCGGGGTTTGTTTGTTGCGGCAGCACTGGATTTGTTTGGGTTGGGGTTTGGCTGGATTTGTTTAGGTTGGGATTTGGCTGGGGTTTGCTTTGAGTTGTATTTTTGGTTGCGGAGGATGTGGTGGTTGTGTGGTGGTGGCTGTTGATTGTTGGCAGAAGGTTATTGCTTGTGTTGATGAGTAGTAAATATTATTTTAATGTGTAGTAAATATTATTTTAATGTATAGAATTGAATTATAAAACATCTGATAAATGGGATGTTATAAAATGACGTGGTAAAATAATAAAGTAGGCATTTAATGTGCTAAAATGGCATAATTTTTGGAACATCTGCTACAGATGCTCTAAAGTGCTACGGCCCAGGCCCTTTTTTCTGGGTTACCCAGTCAACTTTGGATACATTTTTAAAAGCACAAAAAATTTCCCACTATCATTGGTATCTCTTTCTAAAATCACACGCACAAAATAATAATATAATAATAATAATAATAAATTAAAAAAATTTTAAATTACAATAAAAAATTTGTATGTTAATCCGATTATGATCCTCGAAAGTTTATAGAGAAACTTCTAGAAATTCTAAAATCCTAATTATTTATTTAAAAATAAGTGAAGTAGATTTTATCGTGTCAAGAAAAATTATTCAAATAAGGATGTGTGTAGATACCGCTTATTTGCGAAAAACTGAAAACTTATTACTGAAAACACTATAATAAAATAATTTTTAAATATGTGAATAGTGCTGTGGGGCTCAAATTTATATTAAAATCTATGTTTGGATGACTTTTATGAGTCTGTGAACAGTACCCATGGACCTATAGACAAAACGCAGAACGCAAGGATTGGGCAAAACGCCTAATCCAAATGCATGCTAAATATCAAAATGGTGATAGTTAACCATTGTTTAAATGTTGATGACGTGTTAACATTCAACTCACTCATTTCAAAATAAATAGACTGAATTTTAAGACCTTCATGGTAGAATTAGCCTAGAAATTAGAGGGTATTCTAATCTTATCTAGGTGAGTTAAAAGCTTTCTTCTAAATTGATTTTGAAAAAAAAAAAAAAAAAAAAAAAAGAAAGACTTCAACCCATCACACGTGTGTCAATTCAATTGATTATTTATATGTAATTTTAATCACATAACTTATTTATACAACTTAATAGGATCATTCATACATGTGGGTTATTATTATTATTTGAAATGATGCGGATTGTTAAATGAATGGTTACGTCGAAGAAAATTACTTTAAACCAGTTTGAAGGAATTTCTCACAATTTTTGTGTGCCTATTAAAGTATTGAACCTTTAATTCACAAAATAGAGCCTTAAAAGCTAAACCAATTTTATGATCAAAAGTTTGTTGAGAAGCTCAACTCCATAACATTTTACGTGCAAGATATAAATTTCTCTCTTTTTGACTGAAGCTTCTTGTTTAAGGCACATAAACATTGATCAATGTGTGTTACTATTCAGAAAGAGTTTTAATTTTGGCATAAATGCACTTTTGGTTCCAATATTTTGGGCCAATTTGCATTTTGGTCCCAAAATTGATTTCATTCCTATTGTTGTCCCTATTTAAAAAAAAAATCATTTCTATTTTAATCTTTGCCGTTAGCCAAGTAATAGAACCCTATTATATGGCAAACAAAGTGCCCTATTGCTGACATGGTGCTGACGTGGCCTTAAATTTATTATTATTATTATTATTATTTTTACTTTCATTATTTTTCCGTAAGAACATAACAACCTATTCTTCATGTTCTTCCCAAATTCAAGAAATAAACCTAGCAACCAATCCAATCTCTGGCAAACCCAAATCCAAATCCAGCAACCAAATCTAATCTCCATCAAATCCAAAAAAAACAAGAAATAAAACCCAGAATCAAGAGAAAACCCATAACAAATGCAAACCCAGAATAGTGCATGTGAACCCAAAATTGTTCTTCATGTTCTTTAGAAAAGAAGATGAAAACTTGCCCAGAAAATTAAAATAATCAATTTTTTTTTCTTTTATTGATTTTCTTAGCTAACAATCAAACCCATGAACCCAGAAAAATCATCAACAACCCGAAAACCATAAAAATCAAACTTCACATTCTCACAGTCAAACCCACCGATCAATCAACACACCCACGCCCACAAAGTCACCAAACCCACTATCACCATCGTTGATCAAACAAGAGAGAGGAAGAGAGATTTGGGTTTAGAGAGAGAAAAAGTCAAAGATTGAACAAAGAAAGAAGCAAAAGAACGATACAAACACAAACAAGCAAAAGTCAGAGATTGCATGCCGTGCCCATGTTGTTGATCTCCTCTGCCTCTTCTTCTTCTTTTTTCTTAGGCCGATCTCCTCTTCTAATTTTTCTGGGTTGATCTTCTTCCCTCTTCTTTTTCTCAGCCGTGGTTTGGGATATTTTTCTACCAACCCAATCTGAGAGCAAGTCATCTCAAATCGAGAGAGACAGAGACTAAGAGAGACAAATGCCACACAAACACACAAACTAATTTGGATTTTTTAGCACTATAAATACACATCTCTGGTTGATGTTGTTTGGGATATCTATTAATTTATTTTTGTTTTGAATTTACTTTTTTTGGTTTATCTTAAAAGAAAGAAGAAAATTAAATAGATACAAACACAAAAACACCAAAATAGAGCGTGAATAGTGTTAATTTAGTGTTTGTTTCTTAAAAAAGTTCAAGAAAAATTGAAATAATTGCTCTAAAATATTTTTCTCAATCTTTAAAATTGTAAAGTTTTTTTTTTTTGAATTTTTTCAGTTTAAATTGAAATTTTTTTATTAGAAAATTTTTAAAAAAAATTAAAATGCTGACGTGGCGTTGAAAATGCCATATAATTTTTTTCATAATATTTTAATGTCATGTCAGTGCCACGTCAGTGGCATGTCAGCAACCAAGGCACCCTGTCTGCCACGTAGTAGGGTTCCGTTACTTGGATGACGGTAGAGACTAAAATAGAAACGATTTTTTAAAAATAAGAACGACAATAGGAACGAAATCAATTTTGGGACCAAAATGCGAATTGACCCAAAATGTTGGACCAAAAGTGCATTTATACCTTTAACTTTTGAGTAGAATTTTTCACCATAGAATTGTCTAAGTTTTCATATGCACAACTTCTCAATTCGACAAGATTGAAGCTGAACCTGCACCTAGACAATATTGTGACATTACTATCTGATGAGTGTTTCATGTGCAACACTAATGAAAATTAAATGTGTTAGTTTGCAGCTTATAGTTGGATGTTTGTGCAATATATGAATGAAAATTAAAAATCTCTATCAAGAATCAAACTCCTTGGGCTCGTAGAAGCTCTCAGCATTAAAATACCAAACATCTAACTACCGACAATGGAATAGAAGCATTCGTAGCATTTAACATCATTATACAAACAAGAAGCAATTTAAGTATATAGAAACCACAAAAAAGTGCTTATAATATATGCATCACCTAATGACTGAGCTTTACATAGCAGAGTTTTAGTGTTTTACCAATTCTTATAATACTAGTCGTGGATCCCATGCATTGTACATGATAATATTTTTAGAGTAGTCTCATTAATATATATTTTTTTGAATTTGGAATAATTTAATAAAAGTAATGTAATTCATAATCATATTTTCATTTATTATAGCGACAATCACAAATGTAATACATATAATATTAATATTTTTAATAAAATTTATTTATAATATTTTGTGTATCATCAAAAAAATATATATAATTTGGAAATTATTTTTTTAGTTTTAAACGAACTTTCTCAAACCCAATTTTTTCTACCATACAATCAAAAACACATATAAACATAACTAAAAAAATTAATAAAACTCATCAAAACTACATTTAAAAAAAAAAAAAAAAAAAAAAAAAAAAATTGTAACCATTTTTCCTTTAAAAAAAACAAAAGAGTACAATTCCAAAGGGAAAAAAGTAGAGATTTTTTTTTTTTTTTTTTTTGAAAAAAGAAGAAGTATTGTTTTAATGCTGTCATAATCTAATCTATCTTTTAATCCAATATGTGAAAAATAAATAGATAAATAAATAATTTTAAACACAAAATTGAATTTGTTTTCTTAAAATCTCGAAGAAAACACTAATAAGATAAGGAAGATGAAGAATAACATAAAATATTCGTAAACACTTAAAACAATTACTCAAGTATCTAAAAACATTATAGAAAAAATACATAACAATTTATTACTAATTTGTTAAACAAAATATTTCTAAATAGTGAAAGGAAATTGCACAAAAATCATTGTCTTCAATTGAATTAACCGTTCTTCATCAACTTGTTCAAACTATCCTGTAGTTTTCCAAATAAGCTAAAACCTGACAACAACACAAAATACAACATATTATAATATGATTTTTTTTCTCTCCAAATTAGATCAACAACAAACACCATTCATTAAAAGTATTTTAGTGTTGTAAATAAAATGATAAAAAAATCATTTGCATCAAAGAAGACATATGAATTAGTCTATAATAGACAATGAAGGTACAAACCTATAGTTGGAGATCTTCCTATAGACAACTATCAGGTTGTATATTTTCTACCATCAATGATTAAGGAAGACCTGTAAATATATTTTTCTCATGTCATTCCTATGCCAGTACACGTGTTCATACTTCTTAATCTCTCTTCCATGAAGTTTTTGTAATGCAATGTTCCAACGAGGGTGTCCCACACGTTTTGACAGCAATTGAGCCTTAGGAAGACGCGGATTCAAGTCATCTGTTGTACTCAAATTTTAAAGACTTAGATGTAAAACAAAAATTTTAATGAAGAAAAGATGGGATTGCATCTAATGGATGAAGATAAAATAAAAATAATAATAATAAATAAGGTAAAAAGATTGCTAAGAAAATAATTTAATATTTCAATTTTTTCCCTCAACCATTTGAGACAATAGCACCCCTATGTAATGCAATACTTATATTGGGTCCCAATAGGTACCTAAAGATGCATAATGTCGATGGCCCCGATCAATGGTGCAGCAATTTAAAGTGTCACTAGACTAATGGCCTGTTTGAAAGTCTAGAGAGGGAGGAGAGTATAGGGGAGTAGAGTAGTGGGGAATGATTCCCCTTTACCTTGTTTGAATATTTTTAAAATTAGTAAGGGGTAAGGGAGTAATTAGCCCTTCCCCTTGTTTGGATGTTTTAAAAATTAAGATGGAGAGGAGAGGAAATGATTAAAATAGAAAAATTTACCCCTATTTGAAAATGGACTTATAACATTGGTCTATGATTAATTTATCAGTTTTGTAAAGTTTTGAACTTGATTATCGTTTGTCCAAATCTTAGAATATGTTAGTGATTTTTTTTTAGAAGAATAAATAAAATTAAAAAAAATAAAACAAAATAATTTATATATCTAAAAACTAAAAAAAAAGAGTAAAAATCAGTCAAAATTGAACTGTTCTCTGAATGTTTGAAAACAAAGCGTTCATATCAGTATTAATAAATACTAAACATTGCCAAATTTAGTAGGTTTTTTAAAACTCCAACCAAAATCCAAATTCCCATTTCTTTTCCACATTTTCTGAGCAACCAAACACAGGCATAAGTAGAGGAAGAAATTGTTTCTCAAAAAAAAAAAAACAAAAAAAAACAAAAATTTCACAGAAACACAAACCAAATCCCCCAAAATGTACACAACCAAAAAAAAAAAAGCGAGATCCTAGAGAACGAAGAGCAAGCAAAGCGAGATCCTCGTCGTCGTCGGGATAGTTCTCCGGAATCAGAGGGGAAGAGTCACTGTCGTGCTTCATCAGCGACGAAGTGGCTCGAGGCTCGATTGAGCTTGCGGGCCTGAGCTCAATCCCAATCGCCACGAGCGTCATGGACCTTTGGACGATGTCGCCGCCGAGTCATGAGCATCGTGGACCTTTGGACGTCGTCGCCGCCGAGTCGTGAGCGTCATGCTTCATCGACGATGAAGTGGCTCAAGGCTCGATCGAGCTTGCGGGCCTGAGCTCAGTCCTGATCGCCGCGAGCGTCATGGACCTTTGGACGTCGTCGCCGCCGAGTCGTGAGCGTCGTGGACCTTTGGACGTCGTCGCCGCCGATCGTGAGCGTCGTGGACCTTTGGACGTCATCGGCAACGACCCACGACTTGGTGGCGTCTGATTTCTTGTGCTTTTTTTAGGTTACAGCTGTGAGATTCTGAGAAAAATTTTGTGGCTTTAATTTCTGTTTGGGTGCTCTGAAAATGGAGGAAAAGGGAAAGGAATTGAAATTTGAGTATTGTGTATTTTGTTTGTTAGAAAATAAAACTCATATAGTTACACATTTTGAAACAGAAAAGTGTTTGTTTTTGGTGGCTTTTCCGGTTTTGAATTTCTAAAATTTTAGCATTAAATTATTTATTTTCTCATGAAACAAACAAAGATTATATGTTTGTAATTTTGTTAATTAAGAAAGGGTAAACTAGAGAATTCATTTAGTCAATAATTTATCTACTCTACTCTTCCTCCAAATCTCTCCAATTTGGAGAAATTAAAAATGAGGGGTTAGAGGTAGTTGAAACCCCTCCAAACTCCTCCAAACCTTTCCCCTTCCTCCCTTAAAAAACTTCCAAACAAGGTAATTGAACTACTCTCCCTCCCTTTACTCTACTCTCCTTCCATTTTTTAACTTCCAAACAGGCCATAAGTATTCAGCGTCGGCAGCAGTCAGTAAAAGTGGAGTGGTGGAGGTCCCTCTTGCAGTCTTGCATGAAGTTTCCGCAATACAATCCTCCAACTGGGTGTCACACTTTATCATAATTAAGTCTTTCTAACATGTTTCCAAAAATAAAAAGTCTTTCTGACATAAATTTTCACAATATATTTTACAATTACATAGTTGACAGTTTATTTTAAGGATTAGATTAATTATGATTAAACCATCAAACTGTGCAGTCTTTTTGTGATGTAAAAAAGAGTTGGTGGAAAGGGAATTTTCTTCTTCAATTTTTTAAGGGCCATTAGATGCCCATGGGATACAATTATGTTTGACGGGGCATGAATGTTTGATGGAGCATTGAGAGAATTTCTCTGTGCTTCAGTCAGCATTTGAAGTCTACTTTTCTTGCATCTATATTATACTATGTTTTATATATATATAGAGAACCACTAGTTGCTCTAGAGTGGATTTGGTATGAATTCAACTTCCAGGATAGGGGCTGAATGCTCTAGAGTGGATTTGGTATGAAATCGCTAGAGTGAGTTCGTGGGGTCTGTTATCAGGTTTTGGGGTTCGTGGGTTAGGGATTTGGAAATAGATTCAATTTGGGTGAAACGGTGTCATAAGAAATCCGGAATTTGTGTTTTGATTTTTGGGTGAAAATAGTATCTTCTTCTAGGGAGATGTCGTGAAAAAAAAAAAAAAAAAGATGGGAGATGTCATGAAAATAAGAGAATTACACAATTGGATTCATTTTACTGTTTATTGGAAAAAAAATACATTATTTTTATAAAATCTGATTAGATTGCCATGATAAATCTTTCTAGGATATTGTTGCAATTTTTTCCCCTTTGACTAGTTTGTCTAGGGAAAAAAAATTCCCATGATGAATCTTTCTGGGATATAGCCACAATTTTTTCCCACTAATTTGACTAGTTGGTTTTGGAAAAAAGAATTTAATCTTACATTGATTTGATATGCATGCCTTATAGGCTTATAGCCACAAATTAAATTCATAAAATTACGTTATTTCTCTTGGAATGTACGACCAACTACTCTCAAAAAAGGAAATTCAAATTTAATTTGAATAGTTCCCTTAAAGTTAAATCCTCTTAAATAATGCACCTAGCTTTTTCATGATTGTGTCTAGCACTTTCCCATGCAACTAATTAGAGCAACCACATCAGTCCATGTATTTTACACATCCATTTTTACACTAAAAACCTACTTTTTTCTATTTTACACATTCACTTTTACAAAACACCCACATCAGTTCATCTATTTTATCATCTCCTTTATTTAAATAATCAATTTTCTCAATTTTTTTATTATTTCCTCAACCAACCCTTTTATTATACGCGCGTTCTCATTTTTTCAGTATAGCTCTCTCTTTCTTTTCTGATAAAGCTCTCTCTCTCTCTCTCTCTCTCTGAACCCATTTTTTGTTCTCATTTTTTCTGATGAAGCTCTCTCTCTCTCTCTCTCTCTCTCTCTCTCTCTGTGATACAGCTCTCTACACCCATAACCCATCTCTATACCCAAATCTGAATCAACTCTCCCTCTCAGTCTATACCGATCCACAACTTCGATCCATAGCTCCCTAGCTCCCTAGCTCTGATCATCTCTATACCGATCTCCCTAGCTCCGATCCATAGCTCCGATCCCCAGCTCCGATCAGGCAAGCACCGATCTCCCTAGCTCCGATCCACAGCTCCGATCAGGCAAGCACCGATCTCCCTAGCTCCAATCCACAAGCACCAATCAGATTCGACCAGATCAGATTTGACCGAGATCTCCCTAGCTCCGATCCATAAGCACCGATCAGTTATTGTATCTTCCTAGCTCCGATCAGGCATGACCCATACCCACGAGCTCCGATCAAGCGAGACCCATGAGCTCCAATCGTTCCAGTCAAGTGTATCTCTGTGTATCTGTGTGTGTGTGTGTGTTTTTTTTTTTTTTTTTTTTTTTTTTTTTTTCACTTTTGAGCAAGTGTATCTCTATGTTGATTTGTCTGTGGATGTGTTTGGGTTAATTTTCAGTTGATTTTGGGTTTTCTGTTGATTTTGGGTTAATTTTCATTGAGTTTGGTTAATACTCTGTGCTAGATTGCGGTGTTTGGTGGTGGCGCTGGGTTTGGTGGTTGGGTGGTTATTCTGGCGCGCTGGGTTGTTGTAATGGTTGGGGAAGAGAAGTCGTTTGACAGGGGAGAGAAAATAATATAAAAAATTGTTTACACGGTGAACAGTAACCGTGTATATATGCACGGTTACTGTTCATTTTGCAAGACATCGTGTATATTTAGACATTTTTACATGAACTGATGTGGAAGAATTTTGGGGTAAAATGTGTAAATTGGAGCACTTTTTGTATTTTAGATGAGTATCCACAAGCTGGTGTGGATGCTCTTAGGCCGCATGTTGTGGTGAGATAGGGACACTTGTCATCATCTTATGCATTCCCTCTCTCTCTCCTATAATCGATTCTAGCTGGCCATAAGGGATTTGCTACCATGTAATGCACCTCACCTCATTTTCCCTACACATCACCTTTTTTCTACTATAAAGAGGAAAATGACCTCACTACTCAGTACTAGCATCAGGCTGTACACAGTACGATGTAACCGGTTCTACACCAAACTCACAACTATGAAACGATGTTGTTTTGGAGATGCCAGCTATCCTCTATGTTTTAAGTAAGGATCATGTTAATGGATGCCATTAACAGATCATATATGTCCAATTAATTTTAAAAAAGGAAATCCAAATATAATTTGAATCGTTCCCTTAAAGTTAAATCCTCTTAAGTAATGCACCTAGCTTTTTCATGATTATGTCTAGCACGCAGCTGGCCGCATGTTGTGGTGAGATAGGGACACTTTCATCATCTTATGCATTCCCTCTCTCTCCTATAATTAGACATGGCAAAACGGGTCAGAATTTTCTGACCTGACCCGACCCGAAAAATACCCAACCCGAACCCGATTTTTTTGACCCGAAGCAAAAACGGGTTGACCCGTGACCTGACCCGTGTTTTGTGCGGTTCAACCCGACCCGACCCGAACCCGAACCATTTTTTTAAAACTTTTTTTTTTTTGGGTAAAAAAAATAGTGAAATTAAGACAATATTAGTTTAATTGTTTATTGTGAGTTTTAAGGAAACAATTGATACATTTACATAACTGCATGCAAATTAATTGAAAAATAAATGGTTGAGCATTCTGTAATGAGTAAAGATTTTTATATATCAAATAGCAAAGTACATGCTAAGATAATCTGGTTACAGTAAAGTTAAAAACAGATTTAAAATTGTAGATATGTGTGAGACACATTCACAAGTGTGAAAATAGTAAAGTTAAAGTATCAAATTAGTATAAATTATGAATGTTTTGATCTATTTTTTAACCATTTATGTTCAAAATAAACGGCTTTTCAAAATAAATTATGATATTTCTTAGAGTGTGTGCTGCTTAACAATGATATGATCTTCATGAAAGAGACTAGGTATAAATAAGTAAGCAATCAAACTTTAATGTATATCTCAAATTGAAATAGAGTGTCAACCACAATTGATAATAGATTATAAAATTAATTTTTAAAATTGTAACTTTCTTATATGTTTTTATTCTTTATCAAATGAGTTATCCAATAAGTCATTTGTAATTTTTTTTTTTTTGGGAATGTTGATATTGTGTAAAAATAAAACTTGTATATTTGTTTTACTTATCTTTGTGTTGTTTTGTTTTAGATAGCAATGTTAGGATTTGTATAATTTTAAAATTATTGAATAAATATTAATAAGTTTAACTGAGTTTATTCTTGATATAAGTAGTGAATGCAAAATAATGCATTTTACATCAAGTAATATGTTGCATAACCATCCAAATGGCAAGTACATATTGTTTTCTTTATAAAAAAAATAAAAAATAAAAAATTTCATGTGAAAAATACGGGTCAACCCTACCCAACCCGACCCGACCCGAACCCGATTGACCCGAACCCGATTTCAACCCGCTTAAAATGACCCGTTTTTGACCCGTGACCCGTTTGACCCGTGACCCGATTGACCCGACCCAAACCCGACCCGACCCGCCCGTTTTGCCATGTCTACCTATAATCGATTCTAGCTGGCCATAAGGGATTTCCTACCATGTAATGCACCTCACCTCATTTTCCCTACACATCACCTCTTTTCTACTATAAAGAGGAAAGTGACCTCACTACTCAGTACTCGCATAAGTCATTACACGGTCCGTGCAACCGGTTCTGCACCAAACTCACAGCCGTGAAATGATGTTGTTTTGGGGATGCTAGCTATCCTCTATGTGTTTAAGTAAGGATCATGTTAACAGATGCTGTTAGGGTAATTATTATTATTATTATTCTTATTATTATTATTATTATTATTTTATACAAGATAGAATTTTTACTCTAGTCCAATCTAAGTGTATATGTGTGTGGAACTCCCTTTTAGAGACTTGAATCTCAGCCCTTTCCCCCCTACGCCCCACAAACACTTATACTTGTAGAGTGACCACCCCACCACTGTTAGGGTAATTGTTAATAAACCATAATAGGAATGTTTTTACACCACTTTTATGGAAAAAATAAAAAGCTATCAACAACATTTATTGTTTTATTATTCTCCCAATATAATATTTCTAAAAATAGCTCCTAAATCAATGCCCTAAGAGATCCAATAAGAGGTTGGCCACATTAATATTTTGTAAAAATATTATAAAATATTTTGTGGTTGTATTATTACTCCTGGTTAACGAATAATGCTAGAAATACAAATTATTTTAAGTAAAATAGCATCATTTAAGGGTTGATTTGGCAAAAAATAAATAAATAAATAACATTTCCGCACAATGACGTGTTAATAGCCAAAACTAATCGATGATGTATTTTTGCTAACAAAACCAAATTTCAGAATGTAAAATCTAAGCAACCCTAAAATTCAAGGATGTACTTTACAAAATACATTTTTTTTTTATACACATATATAAATTAAACTATTGATCCTGCTTTGGGGACAGAATTTGGCCTATCAATGGAATCTCATCATCTATACATAAAAAAGTTAAATGGATGGCTGAGATCCCGATATAAGATTTTAACTTTTTCTATTAGTCAATTTGATGCAATTGCATTATTGCACCCTCATGCAATGCAATACCTACCAGATCCCGAAAGAGACATTTTTGTCAATGGCCCGATGAATGGTGCAGTCAATAAATGTAAAGATCCCTTTTCTACAAAGCACAAACACTTTATTTGGGATGACCCGTTTAGTATTTATGTCAGACACTTGACATGCCTGGGACACATCTACATGCATGTCACAGTCGTGTTTTTTTTTTATTTAAAAAAATTAAGCAATACACTGTCAAGACACAAGAACAAAAGGAATTAAATACCCTTTCACAAAACAAAGAAAGCATTCATACTCTGAATAGTAATAGATCATTTAAAAATTAATAAATATTTATTCTTGGTTTGTATTCTAGTTTCTAAACATCCTTCAATAGTCATGGATTTGTTTTATTATCTATTATTAATTTTAATCTTATACATATTTAATATTATATAAAAAAATTCTTAATAATATAAAAATTCTTAATAATATATAGAAAAAATTGTGGGGTCAGAGAATTTGTGATCCCGGCCCACTTTACATTAGGGCCTAAGGCCCGCACCGAGGAGAGACGTTGCCGAGGACATGCAACGAAAGTCCAAATGGCCTAGAGATGTAGCCGAGGACGATCCTGTCCTCGGCATCCCAAAACTTAGAAGGAAAGAACGACACGCCATCAAAGGTAGCCCCCAGAGCAGTCCCAGAAGAAATGGCGAGTACAGCGTAGGAGCGATTCAAGGAAAAGCTGTCACCTCCGCATTGAATGCACCAACAAACGTCCTGGTCGCATTAATGGGGAAAGGACTCCTGAACAATGTGGCTTCGGTTACTGCAACTAATAGAAGGTGGGGGAAGGCGGCTGATGGGACAAGCACTCGAGTAGTTACCTGCCTGATCAACTGATGGAAGGTCAGGATCAACTGAGAAGGGCTATATAATGTAAGAATTCATCCACGCCAAAGAGGAGGGGGAAAGAGCATTTTGTACTGTCTCTAGAACCATAATGTAAGAATTCATCCACGCCAAATAAATCTGATGTATTTGAAACTTTTAAGAAGCAGAAAGCCATGGTTGAGACAGAAATAGTTTTGAAAGTAAAATGTTTGAGGTCAGATAATGGAGGAGAGTACATAGATGGAGGGTTCAGTGAGTATTGTGCTGCACAGAGAATTAGAATGGAGAAGATCATTCCTAGAACACCACAGCAGAATGGTGTGGTTGAGTGCATGAACAGAACTCTCAATGAGCATGCTAGAAGTATGAGGTTGCATGCTGGACTACCAAAAACTTTCTGGGCTGATGCTGTTAGCACTACAGCTTACCTGATAAACCGAGGATCATCAGTTTCCATGGAGTTTAGACTTCCTGAGGAGGTTTGGAGCTGCAAAGAGGTAAAGTTTTCACATTTAAAAGTGTTTGGTTGTGTTTCTTATGTTCATATTGATTCTGATGCTTGTAGTAAACTTGATGCAAAGTCTAAAATATGTTTTTTCATTAGCTATGGTGATGAGAAATTTGGCTATAGGTTTTAGGATGAACAAAACAGGAAAATTATCAGAAGTAGAAATGTGATATTTAATGAACAGGTTATGTACAAGGACAGGTCAACTGTAGTGTCAGATGTTACAGAGATAAATAAAAAGAAATCTGAGTTTGTCAACTTAGATGAATTGACTGAAAGTACTGTCCAAAAAATGGATGAAGAAGATAAGGAGAATGTAAATTCACAGGTAGATCTGAGTACACTTGTAGCTGAAGTTCGCAAATCTTCCAGGAACATTAGACCTCCACAACATTATTCACCTGTTTTAAATTATCTCCTATTGACTGATGGTGGTGAGCCAGAGTATTATGATGAAGCCTTACAAGATGAGAATTCAAGCAAGTGGGAGTTAGCCATGAAGGATGAGATGGATTTTTTGTTAGGGAATCAGACATGGGAACTGACTGAATTACTAGTAGGAAAGAAGGCTTTGCACAACAAGTGGGTATACAGAATAAAGAATGAGCATGATGGTAGCAAACGTTACAAGGCCAAATTAGTTGTTAAAGGGTTCCAGCAGAAAAAGGGCATTGACTACACAGAGATATTTTCTCCAATTGTGAGGATGTCAACAATCAGACTGGTACTGGGAATGGTGGCTGCAGAAAACTTACATTTTGAGCAGTTAGATGTGAAGACAGCATTCCTTTATAGTGACTTGGAGGAAGACCTTTACATGATTCAGCCAGAAGGGTTCATAGTTTAGGGACAAGAGAATCTAGTCTACAAACTGAGAAAGAGTTTGTATGGTCTAAAACAAGCTCCTAGACAGTGGTACAAGAAATTTGACAGTTTTATGCATAGAATTGGGTTCAAGAGATGTGAAGTTGATTACTGTTGCTATGTTAAGTTTTTTGACAATTCTTACATCATATTACTGTTGTATGTGGATGATATGCTTATTGCAGGGTCTAGCATTGAGGAGATTAATAAGCTGAAGAAGCAATTGTCCAAACATTTTGCAATTAAGGATTAGGGAGCTGCAAAGCAAATCCTTGGTATGAGAATCATTAGAGACAAGGCTAATGGTACATTGAAGCTTTCACAGTCAGAGTATGTGAAGAAAGTTCTCAGCAGGTTCAACATGAATGAAGCTAAACCAGTGAGCACATCCTTGGGTAATCATTTCAAACTAAGCAAAGAACAGTCATCGAAGACAGAAGAAGAACGAGACCATATGAGCAAGGTGTCCTATGCCTTAGCTATTGGCAGCTTGATATATGCTATGATGTGTACAAGGTTAGACATTGCACATGCAGTGGGAGTTGTGAGCAGATTCATAAGTAGGCCTGGAAAGCAGCATTGGGAGGTAGTCAAGTGGATTCTAAGATATCTGAAGGGTTCATCAGATACATGTCTTTGCTTCACAGGTGGAAGTTTGAAACTGTAGGTTTATGTAGATGCTGATTTTGCTGGTGATATTGATAGTAGAAAGAGTACTACTGGGTTTGTATTTACTCTGGGTGGTACAACTATATCATGGGGTTCAAATCTACAGAAGATTGTTACTTTGTCTACTACAGAATCTGAGTATGCTGCAGCAACTGAAGCTGGAAAGGAGATGATTTGGCTACATGGTTTCTTAGATGAATTGGGTAAGAAGCAGGAGATGGGCATTCTACACAGTGACAGTCAGAGTGCAATTTTTCTTGCCAAAAATTCGGCTTTTCATTCAAAGTCGAAGCATATACAAACAAAATACCACTTTATTCGTTACCTTGTTGAAGATAAGTTGGTAATACTTGAGAAGATTTGTGGATCTAAGAACCCGACAGACATGTTGACTAAGGGTGTCACTATTGAGAAGTTGAAACTATGTGCAGCTTCAGTTGGCCTTCTAGCTTGAGGACAGGAGGATGAGTTGCAGGGATGAAGGATTGTTTTTGGAAGGATTGCGGTGTGATGTTGGTGATTGAACTAGTCTCCAAGTGGGAGATTTGTTGGGTTTTGTGGAGCCTAGTTTTGTTTGATCCGGTTCGACGATCTGATCCGACCCGAATAATGTTGCGTGGTTTTTAATGGGTGCACTTTTTTGTACTTCTTCTCTCATAATAGTGAAATCCCTGCAACTTCGTGGACGTAGGCAAATTGCCGAACCACGTAAATACTGTCTTATGCGTGTGATTATTTTTCTTTGACGTATGTTTTCTTTATTTTTTGTTTTTCATAGGTTGGGAATTCGGGTTAAATTACCTACAAGGGAGGATTTGGGCAGATTTTTAAGGGTCAGCTCAAGGATAGGGGCAATCCAAGAGTGGAAATAGGATGGTAATTGCTATCAAAAAATGGAAACCCGAGAGCTTTCAAGGATTTAAGGAGTGGCAGGTAATTCTACCCAACTTGCTAGGGAAGAATATATAGTTGTGAAGTTCATGTGTTTTGAATTCTTTTTGTCCTTTCAGTTGCACTTTTACTGTGCTTCTTGTGAATCCAATTAGGCCTCACAGTTGCACTTTTATTGTGCTTGTTGTTGCTATATTCATCATTGCTTGTTTCTTTTTAATGTACCCTTCTCCACTTTTAGAAAAAGATCATGCGAAAGGTAATTGGATAGGAAAGGTAGTTGCAAATAGTATAAACCACTTTCAATTGTAGTCAGGTAAGATCTTATTCACGACTTCTCTTTCTTGTTTGGGTTAATTGCAGCTATCCCCCAAAACTATATGCTCATTGCAATTTTTATCATCTTTTATTTTTCTTGCAATCAACACCCTGATTCGAGATCAAATTTTAATGTTTGCTATTTAAAATTAGTATCAAACTTAGCAAATTAGTGGGCTGATTAGGTGGTGGGATGCTCTAATGTGTTAGTTTTCATTAACTTGCAATGTCCACCCTAACCAACTCACTAATTTGTTAGATTTTTAACATTAATTTGGATGGTTGGGTAAACATTGCTAATTAACCCTTTGATATATTTTATGATGATAACTAGAATGAACCCTTTGATAAATTATATCCATAAGAAACCTTTGGATATGTTATTTTTCTGTGTCTTAAATACTGTAAACAATTGCAGAGAGAAAAAAAAAGAGAGGAAACAATGTATTTAGTTGTGATTTGGTTTACTTTGGTTGAACTGTTGCTTCCTCATTGCTACTAAGTCTGGGGTACACAATACTATTCTGGTTTAGAACACACACACACATGCATTATTTGGCGTTTGGTTAGATGTTTCAGTAATTTGCTTTTTAACATTACATTCAAACCATTTTAAATATGTATGCTTATCTCGGTGCTAATTTATTGGTGCAGTTAGAGGTGTATTTCTTAGGAAAGTTCTCTCATCCTAACCTAATCAAGCTGTTAGGCTACTGCTAGGAGGACAGAGAGTTACTCCTCATTTATGAATTCATGCAAAAAGGCAGCCTAGCAAACCATCTGTTTGGAAGTAAGAGCTTAAAACATAATTGAATTCTATTACTGTCCATATGTGCAGGGAATGTGCTATGAATGTAAATATGTGATTCAAATATAAAAGTACATTTGGTTCACACATCTTTTATTTATGCAGGGGGGTCAGGTATTCAGCCACTTCCATGGGATATACGGCTTAAGATTGCAATTGGAGCAGCTCGGGGCCTGGCATTTTTGCACACATCTGATAAGCAAGTTATTCATAGAGGTTTTAAATCCTCCAATATACTGTTGGATGGGGTAAATTTCTATTGAAAAGTGAATAACTATCAAACTACAAGAGATGCACAAAGGAATGATATATTGCTACTGTCCCTAGCCCATTGATTATTATATCATCTTTTTATCTTGTTCACATTTCCAACCTTTATGCACACCCATTTTTCCCTTTGTGAAGCCACCTCTCACAATTGATCCGCCACGTCATGGAATTAAAAAGTTTAAAAATTCCTTGGTCATAGAAAAAATGTCTCACAATTAAAGTTTGAACTTGTCTAACTTTTGGTTTTATTGCAGTCCTATTTTGCCAAAATATCAGACTTTGGCTTGGCAAGGTGGGGTCCATCAGCTAGTCAATCACATGTGACAATACGAGTAATGGGCACGTATGGTTATGTAGCTCCAGAGTATTTAGCCACAGGTATTATTTCTGCCAAAACTTTTGGACTTTTGGTGCTCTTAAGGCCAAATGAGGGTGAGGCTTAAGCTTGACCTAAATTTTGGCAAACTTCAGCTACTTAACCCTGAATGTTTTAAAAGCTGTGCCATGACAATATGTTATGCTGATTATACAGGGCATCTGTACGTCAAGAGCGCCGTGTATAGTTTTGGTGTTGTTTTAGTTGAGATACTAACAAGTTTACGAGTACTTGATACAAATCGTCCAAGTGGGAAACAAAATTTGATGGATTGGATCAAACCATGTCTATCAGAAATAATAAAGTTGAAACAAATCATGGACTCCCGTTTGGGGGGAAAATATCCATCCAAGGCTGCATTCCATATATCTCAGCTTGCTCTAAAGTGCCTTGCAGCTGAACCTAGGCTCTGACCATCAATGAAAGAAGTTTTAGAAAAATTGGAATGGTTTGAAGCTGCCAATGAAAGACCAAGGGAGCCTAGAAATCATGCTAGTCATCCTATGGTTCATCGACAAGGCCAGCAGCCTTTGCACCATCGTTCTCCACTTCATCCTAGACTGGATAGAAATCCAGCCTACCAAAATTCCTCCCGAGTAAGGTGACTTTGATACATCTGCTACATGCAAGCATAATTCTTCACTTGTATGCTGATTGTTACTCGTGAAAAACAACAATTCCCACTTTATTTTTTAATTTTGATTAATGTGATCTTTTGTAAGTTACAATGAGTATTATTATTTTACTGGTGACTTGTATGTACTGAATGAGTATTTAGCAGCGGGATTGTAATTATCTAGAAGGTCTGGTGAGTTGTGCTTGACAGCTTAAGGATGTGTTACAAAGTTATTAGTTTTGTTCCTGAAGCCTGCATATTATATATTGGGATCCATTAGTTTGAATATCAAGAATTCTTTCTTCTCAAGTTTCTCATTCTAGTGAGTTTTTACATTTTCTAGCTTGTAATTATTAAAGTAGTGAAGAAAAGAAACTTGATTAGCATCATCTTATCAGTAGCGTGAAAAATATACTTGTATGGTTATATATTCTTTTCATACAACCAAGTGGAGGATTGAGGAGCTGTGTTGTGCTTGTGGACCTTTTTGGTTCTGGTGATGATTCAGTTTTGTCAAAGAGACATCAAGATCTCATTCTTTCTGAGTGCATGTCATGCATCTGAATTTTGAGTTGATAAACTAGTAAACCCCATCTGATATCACTGCTCCTGTGTTTAAGTTGAAGAGCATCACAGAGTAGTCTTATTTAATGGATTCTTATATCGGATAGAGGTGTGTTTCTTATATGCTATCAGCAATAGAATGGGCTAAACAATTCAAAGAACCCAATCCATGGAATGCAGGCATAGCCTTGAAATTGAGGTTGCGTTTGGATTTGACGATTTTTATTTTTATTTTTATTTTTTATTTAAATTGCTACTCTAATTCAACAGCTCATAAAAGATTTGAGTTTAGAAAAAAAATTTCAAGCAAAAGCACTTGTGAGTTGTGATATTATGGATTTAAAATGCCATTATACACCTACTTATTTTAAATTCTAAATTTGTATTTTTTTATGATATCTAAAAGCTTAAGTGTGTCATTTATTGTTCCGAAACTCTTATTAAGCCACATATGTGTAACATCTAAGTCCATTAAGTTTACTTTAGTTCATTTGGTCCAGTTTGGTCTCTCCAGTCCACTTCAGTCCATTTTGGACTAATTGCAACTTAAATTGATTTTTTTTTTGTAGGTTTGATTTTCAGTTTTGGGCTCAAAAATTAAATTTTTTTTCTTCATTTTTGGGTTGAAAAGTATGAAATTTTATTCTGTTTGGGCTAAACTCTTTAATTTTGGGCTAAAAAATACAAACAAAATAGACATTTAAACTTAGAGATATGAGTCCTAAAAAAGCAATAGAAATGATAGATATTCATAAGATTGCCTTAAAATTCAAGTTACAATAATTTAGGTATTATACTTATATTTAGATTAATGTAACATTTTACATGTGTTCCATGGAATGGTGATGTACATTTTTTTAACATTCTTGGATATGTTCAAAAAATTAATAACCGATTATGTAATATTTTTAAAACAATTCCTTTTAAAAACATCTTCTCCAATTATATAAAACAATATTATAATGGTATAATTTAAATCTTTTTATTAAATTATGTTTTTCATACATACATACTTATATATATATATATATATATATTGCTATTGAATACAAAATACATTACATTACATAAAAATTATAAAATAGAAAATACTTTAAAATAACACTCGCACTATTTAACTAACAAATTTTACATTATATTCTTATATAAAATAACTATATTAAATTTTTCCATGTGCATCACATGGGTTTGCAACTAGTATTTATAAAACTTATATCCATCCAAAAAGTTCATTAATAAAAAATTAAAAAAAAAGTTAAAAAAAAAAAAACCTCCATACTCTACAAGTTACTTAAACTACAAATTTAAATTCAAAATTTTCTCTTAAAGGCATCTATCCAAATGAATCATAAAAGAACTAAGAGCGAGCTTAATAATATTATTATTAGTTCCAACAAACATGATCTATTGATAAAAGTGAACCCAGAAAAATGAGGAAGAGAGGATGTGCATCCTCTATTGATCCTTATTCTTTAACTACATTGCTCCTTAACTCTTGGCTCTTCACATTGTAAATAAACAACTTATGGCAATTTAGTATCATGATTTCTACTAGATAGAACTTGTCACTTTGGTATATTGCAAGAGGAAAAAAATCTTCACTGATAAACTCTTCAAAATTTCTTGATCCAAATAGGTTTAATCCAATCCCTCAAGAGCCAAAAATCAAATTCATCTCTAGAAGCTTGAGTAGCATAACAAAGAACTCCATTGAAAGTTAATAACTTGCAATTGAACATTTCCATGTAGCATATGTTGGGTTTGCATGGCAACTCAATTCCTTCTCTAAGCTTCACACTTATATGTCTATTGCTGTTATATCTTTATCACTTTCTTCAATACTTTGTGCTATCCAATTCAAAGCCCCATTACAGCCAATATCAAAACAAGTTATGGAATAAATTACTTGTAAAGAACAACTCAATTACCTCCAAGCAGCATTTTCATTTACTTCATCATCATTACCATCCTTAACACATATATGACGCTTGAACATATTCTTAAGCAAACTGCCTTGTACTTCTGGAAGGACACATCATATACTAGTGAATAGTAGCTCTTTGAACTCATTAGTCATTTAGCCAGTGCTACTATTATAGACATGGATATCATTGTTAGATATAGATTTGGGAAGTATTAGCCCATCATAGGCATCTTCAAAAGTTTTCTTAAAAAGGATTTGGCTTACCTCTAATACTTTTTTTAAAAGAAATCTCCTTTTATTTTAATAAAATATTGTCACATCACCCATATACTAAATAAAAGGTAGGGATTAAAACCCACTATTACTTGCCATTGTATATTTAAAACAAAATAACATGTTCAGTTTAAAAAGTACTGGAGGTAAGCCAAGCCCTCTTAAAAACTGCAAATTGGGTACACGTTAAAAAATATGAGTTACATAAAAAAAAATAAAGAGAGAGAGAGAGAGAGAGAGAGAGAGAGAAGAAGAAGAAGAGTTTAGTGCATCCATAAAAACACATTGCCAAATAAACTTTATTCTATTCTCCCTATGATTGGATCATAAAAACCATTTACTTACAAGAATTTTTAAAATACATAATAGTTTTCACAATTTCACTCTCAAGAGATAGCAAAATTGATTAAAGATCACGTATTATGAAATAGAACTCATTACTTTGAATCTCTTGTTCCCCATTCGTCTTGCCAAAAACTTTTTATTCAAATATATATATATATATATATATATATATATATATATATATATAAAAGATTGGTTCACATGTCATTGTCATGGGAAAATTAAATAATTGGATATGCCTTGACCCTATAAAATGACATCAAATTATTTCCCTTTACAAAGTATTAATATCTCATGTTAAAATTAGTGTTTTATGTGATGTGATGTGAAGTTGATTTTCTCCTAGAAAACATGATCCTAAAACTGCACAGTATGATGAACCCTTTTTTGGTTTTTATATAAACGATAGCAATGTGATGAACTTGTGTAGCCTCATACAAAGATCAAACTTATTCATGATTCATGATATAGTGGTAGCAAAGACTAAAGAGTATTAAGCATTTCATTATTCTTTATAACTAAATATATACATGAATTGTAAAGAGTTTTATAGCTCAATTGTCAATTGTAAATTTCCAAGTTCTTATTTCTCCTCTCAACTATTCTTATGTGACTTGCCAATCTCAATAGAGAGAAATAGAATACCAATTGGATAACCAAACAAACCAAATCCAATACATAACTAATTTACTTATGGAGAAATCATAAATGAAGTTTAATTACAAACCACCAACAACTTTTTCATTAGAAACAAAAGATACACCTCCCTTCTTTGCTTTGTATTCTTTACTGGATAAACTCCACGTGTACATACATGTTTTTGGGATAGGAATCGTATGGGAAAGAAATCATATGGATCTAACAATATGTCAGTAACACACCTAAACAATTTGGATTTAAGTTCTAAAAGTAATACACCTCTATAGTTCTAAAAGTAAAAAATAAATAAATAAATCTTGAGACTTGAAAAGATAATAAATAAAAATGCATAGTCTATTTTAATTAAACTGCAAACACAATGTGGTTATACTTAAATGAGTTAAGATTTAACTTGTTACTTTTTGAAACATTAAATTTAATTCATTACTTCTAAAATTATACTCTTGTGGATTAATTTGCTACACCTTATATTTAAATTGTATATCCCCCCCCCCCCCCCTCCTCCTCCTCCTTTTTTTACCTATGTTGTCTTTAAAACATTGACACACTATCATGTATAGTAGAATTTGTAATATCCATAACATTAAACATCACTTCAGTTTGTAATTTGGTGTATTATTATATTTCATCTCATATAAGAATAAGTCCTACACGTAGGCCTAAAAGAAAAATTGTTTTATATATTCAATGTACCTATACATCCCTTCACTTAAACATGGATTCTATATATACATTGTCAATTTGTGAGTTCTTATTTAACTCAATTGGTAAAGTGAGTAAAATATTTTGAGTTAGAATTCGCCTGATCAACAACATTAGTGTGATGATGCATGCATTTGAATTATTGGATTTTTTTCTATTTACACCAAATATTGTAATAAACTAAAGAGTTTTGCTTGACTCTAGTGCTCTGTAAAGCAACATAGAAATGACACGTGTCCTGAATCGATAACTTATTGGCTATTCTCTCTTCCAATGTTTTGTAAAGCGACACGGGCATGCAATATATCTTAAAATGATCACTTAATTAGGCTATTCTCCCATTCAGTGCAAGGTGCACGAGAGTATTGAATGAGAACTTTGGCAAGTAGGTTGTACACGGGGTGTTTTGGTAATTATAGAATATAATAATTAATTAATAAATGTGTAACAACCGATCCTACCAATTAAATTCACAATGGAATTTGACTGGGGTTCAGTGTAACGTCCAGTGTCCAATTACTAATCCTTCTATCTCAACAACGCCGAAGAGCAATAATAGTTCAAAATCTAATAGAACACCTCCAAAATTCTCTCATTTGGTACCATCATTCTTCTCCGCAGTCAAGCTACTAACAAATAGTTCCAAAAGACCTAGACTCACAATCCTTAAGACAGGATTTGAAGTCTTGATGAAATTTGAAGTTAAGAAAGAATTTCCTTTCAAAATGCTATTTGAAACGACTAACAATTTCTCAAATGATCACAAGATTGGAACAGGTAGCTTTTTCTCAGTCTACCATGCAGATGATGGCCGAGAAGTGGCTATTAAGTGCGAGAACGGTGCCTGTGCTTGTGAAATTAACTTGAAAGCTTTGTCTCGCCATAGTCACAATAATCTTGTTTGCTTATTAGGATTTTGTGAGGATAGTATCAAGCCCATATGGGTCTACGAGTACATGAAAAATGGTAGCCTTCATGACCATCTTCATAAGCTTCAAAGTAGTCCTCTAATGTCATCATGGGCTACCTGGATTAAAGTGGCACTAGATGCAGCAAAAGGCATTGCTAAGGTGTCTGAAATCGGTCATTTTGTGAAGCAGCTCGTGGTAGACAAGATGGAGCATTTTTTTGATCTGGTAGAGATGGGAGCCTTGCATTACATGGACCCCGAGTACAGACGTCAACTTAATGTGCAATTGACAACGAAAACTGATGTTTACTGCTTTGGAGTGGTATTGCTAGAAATTTTGTCCGGGTACAAAGCTACTGATATAAATGGAAATGAGGAGCTACATAGCTACATTGCCCAAAATAAAATTTGCAAGGTTTTGGACCCGAAAGTATCACCACCTACTCCATTTGAAAGAAAGGCAGTGGCACATTTTGGGTCCCTAGCTTTGGATTGTGTCTAAATGGTCCAGATCGTCCCTTAATGACTGAGATTGTAAATAGCCTACAAAGTGCCTTGGAGGCTTGGATGCATGTGTGGATCCGGATCCTGAAGAGTGTTCACTTAATGATTAGGTTAACATTCGTTAACCTAAACATTAATGATTAGGCGTGGTTAAATTCCTAAAACACATCAGACTGTTTTGAACTTGAAATTGTGAATCAATCAGATGATGGGGAAAGTAAATCGAGAGGATTGGCAGAATACCTTGGAGAATTGCAGCAGAAAGACGACGCGAATGACCGGTATGTTGCTGCTCTGAGAAGAGAAACATTGGGTAGGAACCCATATGTGAGAAGGTCAACAAAGAAGAAAAGTAGAGAGAGTTATTGTCTGCTTAAAAATAATGGCAAGTTTCACATTTTTTGGATATTATGTAGCGTTTTTTGGGCTGTGTTTGTCTGGAAATATTTCAGTATAAGAGAGTCATTGGGTGCTTAAAATGAATGGTTATAAATAAATCTATTTATTTGTTGCAATTAAAAATTTGCATATCAGGTGTTTTAGTCAAGCCAATTCTCTGCTGTTTGCATGTTGGTATTTGTAGTATGATCATGCTATTCATCAAACGACGAAATTAAGTTTTAATTCAAGGCCTCAAAAAAATATTCATGAAGGAAATTCAAGGCGTATTACTATAGGAGCACTTAACGAAATTGTTTACATATCTTGTCCGACCATAATGGAACTTTTATCTTCGTTTGATGGCTTTATTATTTATTTATTTTTTCTTTTACCAGAAGGGGAACATATTCGTAGCATTGAATGGCCCATCTACTCATTTGGAATTAGATATTAGAGATCAATAGACCATCTCTAGAGAACACAAGCTACAGCTTCTCTAGCATTCTTGTAGCCAATTTTTGAGGTTTACCCCTATTCAAATAAGGGGGTTTATTTCATCAAATAAATAAATAAGGGGGTTCATACAAATGTCACCCTTGAGTTTTTTTTTTTTTTTTTTTTTGAAATTAATGTCACCCTTGAGTTTAAAGTGAGTGTCAATTTGATCTTTATATTTTTTATTTGAATAAATAAATACCTGCACTTCAGTTTTGTTATAACAAATTAAACCTTTTAACTTGTATTTTATTTTCCACTAGTGTGTAACATTGTGTATATACACGAGTACAATTTTTAAAAAAATCACAATTATACAATTCAGATTATACTTTTCTTTTCTTTTTTTGGAAGAAGTTCAAATTATACATGATATTAACTTACACTTTTTTTAAACTATATATTTCTAAAATATGTAATGGTTTCCACTAGTGTGTAACATTGTGATTATATATAAATGTGTGTGTGTGTGTGTGATTTAGAATTTAATTGGTTTTGAACTCTTCAGATTTTGTACCTAATTATTCACTTACTACAAAAATTAAAAACTTAGATGGACATGTGGTAGAAAATTGGACTCCAATTGAAATCCAATTTAGAATTTAATTGAATTTGGACTCATTGATTTTTACACTCAATAATTTACTTGGCACAAAATTAAAAATTAAGTGGGACATATAACACGAAATTGAGAATCCAATTAAAATCTAATTGAATTTTTTATGATCTTGTAAGCTTTCTAATAATACCTTATTTGCACAAACCCGAGGTACAGAGGGGCCTTGAAAAGCTACCGAAAGTTGGTGGAAAATAAGAAATGGCAGAAAATCATTAGAAAATGGGAAAACATGGAGAATTTTTGGATAAAAAGTTAAAAATTTATGGATAACTTTCTTAAAACAGATAAATCAGCAGTCAAAGCAACTAAAAACAACACTGTAATTCCTCTATCCACATTTTAGAGACTGCATATACAAATTGACTAAGTCAAATTCCTTGGACCAGCATGTGAGTTACCCAATCCATTAATGTCAATCTATGGTATGAACAGAAAAACCCAACTGATGTGAAGGCCTTGAGAAATTATACATTCCTTGTGGTGGATCACGTCTAGTGGCGGAGCCAGAATTTAAGTTCAGGAAGGGCAAAATTAAAAGACACTATTAAAAATGAAATTAATTTGAAAGTTTTAATTAGTATTAATAACAAAATAAAACAATTTTACTTAGTGAGAAGGGTATAAAGGTAAATGGATCAAAATAAAAATCAAAGAGATATGCTATCAATAATTGTTTTGTTACCACCGCACACCCTTGGTGCAATGGTCAATCCACAAGTATAAGTGTTTGTGGAGTGTGGGGGGCAAGGGCCGAGATTCAATTCTACAGGAGGGAGTTTCACACTTATATACACTTAAATTAGGCTAGAGTAGAATTCTATCTTGTAAAAAAAAAAATTGTTTTGTTGCCTTTTATTTTCCAATGATAGTTTGTAGTTGTTAGTGTGGATGCAGAGTGTGTTTTGTTCTTTTCTATTTCAGGTGGGGCAAAGAAGCAAACTTTTGGCATGATATAGGTAGAGTGGAGAAACTTTTAGAGGAGTTACGGGGTCAATTACCCCTCCTCGACACCCTTGGCTCCGCCCCTGATCACGTCATTTGTCCACTATTTCACTAAAAGACTCACACCTCTTTAAAATTGCTAGCAATTGAGTTGTCGCAAGATGTGCATGCTCTCAGCAATTAAATTAGCCAAAGTCACCTTTTGACTCATAAATAAAGCTACAAAACACAATTTTTGTCCCTAGTAGAAACTGTTCGGCGCAGGAAACTTCCTCTTTTGTCTTATATTTTATTTCTTCTTGGAAAGTACTCTCACGCGGAAACTATGAGTATCTTCACTGAATTCAATCTTAGAATTTCCAGATTCTTACTATAAATTATAAAATACCATTTTTGTACGCAATTCTTTCTTCCTCCCAATTCAATTTTCGTAGAATATTTTTTCGTAGATTGGTGTCATGTGGAAGCCCCAAGTTGATCAAAGTAAGTTTCAAAGAACTTTGAGTTAGACAAGAAAATTTTAGTATCTAAAACTGTACAAGAAATTCAGCTGAATGCTTATTACTTTGTTTCTTGACAAAAAAACTACAAAATGATAAATTGCAAATCTATGTAATAACTAATAGTCGAAACGTTTGACTTTTTGTTGACCACGTCTCATTGTGCCACGTGGCTACATAAATTAATGTCATGTCTATCATTAAAAACATCATCAGTTGTTTCTTTTCGGGGTCTTAACTTATAGTTTAGTTTTGTTTTGTTTCAAAACACCTTTTAAGTTTTAACTATAAATAACACAAAAAGCTCTCAAACAGATTCTATTCTACAAAAAAATAGAACTGTCACATAAAAAAAAAACACAGAACCGCGAAACGCCGAGACAGAGATAGCAATTTGATTTTGAGGGTCCTTCACCATTCTTTTGATTTTCAGGTTGTGGCCTACTTCCTCTCAAAAAGTAATCTCCTCCGCCTATAAACACCGCCACTAATGGGTTCCTACTCTTTCTCTGATAAAAAAATTTCCTCCACCCATTAACAACACCTCCGATGGGTTCCCATTCTTTCTCTGATTTTTTTTAATAAACAAATCTAAATGGTAAATTAGATTTGTTATACATTTTCAAAGATTCTTCTTTTTATGTAAATAATTATATTAGAGGGTACTTGTGTCTGTTTTGTATTCTATATTTGATTGAATTGTAGTTTAGATGAGTCTTTGGGTTTGGAACAGCATATGGAGTTCATACATAACCCATTTTGGTCCTTAATTGTATTGTGGAAAATTTTATTACAGAGAGATAATTAGAGTCAAAATAATTATGCTGCTACTGCAATTCTTATAATTCTTTTCAATTAGAGTATGAAATTGAAATTTTGAAATTTTTTTGCCTGTTTGTTGTTGGTGCTTCTAACTACCGAAAAATTTCATTTATTGTTGTTTTCGTTATCAACCTATTCTATTGCCAGGCTTACAAAAAAACACTTTAAAGCTTTTTTTTTTTCAATTTATTGGAAATATTGATTAAGTAGTTCTTCAAATTTGTGTTTCATACATTTTATGGATAGTTGAGGATATTTAAGATTTAATTCTTCATTTTATTTTAAACTTAAGTTTGATTTCTATTTTTCATTAAGTAATTTAATGTTTCATCTTTATACAAAATAGTTTTCCCGTGCATCGCAGGAGTTAGCGACTAGTATATATATATATATATATATATAGTCTGCATAAAGAGCTATAGTTTAATTGTAATTATTTACTACACTACAGGTCGTATAGTGTATAGTTTTCGTTAGTAAGTAGTTATCATATGTACTGTTGTCATATTGTAAGTAACCAATAGGTTAAGTTCATTAGTTTTTCTCAAAAAAAGAAAAAAGAAAAAGAGGTTAAGTTTATTAGTTAGTTACGTTTCCACTTCCAATTTGATTACTTTGTTTTTAGAGTATAAAAACAAAGTTGTAACTTCTTTTGCTAATTATGATAATTAGATTTTTTTTTGTCAAATTTTGGTTTATTGTAAGAGCAGCAAGTTGAAAACACTTCCATTTAAATGGCTTCGACTTCAACTTCTTCATCCTCTTCACGAAGCTCATCCATCTTGGATGATCCTTCAAATCCTTTGTACTTGCACCACGGAGATAGCCATGGTGCCATGCTTATGTATCAACCTCTTGAGGGGGAAAATTACCCAACTTGGGCAAGATCAATGCAAATGGCATTGATTGCCAAGACCAAGTTAGGGTTTATTGATGGCACATTGACTCTCTCATCTCCAATGGTCAAGACACCATCAACAATTCAAACTTGGATTCGCTACAACAAATTTTTTAATTTTTTGAATTTTTTTCTATTTTTTTCTTCGTGGATCCTCAATTTCACTTCTCAAGAAATTACTACAAGCTGAAGATGGTCCATGATGTCAACGAGAGAGACATCTGCCCTATAGGAGGAAGAAGGGGCAGATGTAGAGGAGGGTCGAGGGGTAGGGGCTGCATCCATTGTCTCCACACGAGGTCACTTTGCAGCCAGCTGTGCTGCACTCCTCCGAATAGACTCCTTGCTAATGGCACCCATGACATGGAAGAGAAGAGAGGGAGGAATGGTGACGTGCATGTGTGTGAGGATGCGTGTGATAGCTGAAGGAAAGATGAGCTTATCATGTGTAGATGTGTCTTGATAGCAATCTATAATAGATACTATCATGTGTGAGGAAAAATCTATAGAAAGATCTTCCATGTGAGAAAGAAGGAAACAAGCACGAGGCTCAATGATGGTGTTATAGTGTGATCGCGGAGTGAGTACAAAGGTCATCATATTAAGGATCCTTGAACCCATAGTAAACTCTGTTATGGAGAAATTTAGGATACCTCCCCACAACATGGCCTTCTCTAAATACGTGTACTTAAAGATAGTGAGGCCAACTTGTCTCTAAAGATAGAAGAGAGAAGCCGATGACTAGGGTAATCCGGACGATCCACCCTAGACCTCGGAAATGAGCTCTGCGGTAACTACAATACATGTACCTCAGAATACCATAGTAAACCTAGGTACAGATGTATCAATGGTGTGCATATTAGAGTAACACTCTTGTAGAAATACGTTGGGACACCTCGAGAGTTTCTCACATAGAGAAGCCCATCTCCAAGAGCTTAATGCATCAGGTAGAGGAGTGTCTGGAAAGTCAAACAGAATGACCTAGCGTTTCGAATGAATCGCCTAGTTAGAAAAGTTCTCAAAGAAGTCATCTTATGCCTTCTCATCACGAAACTAAACAGAATCAGGAAGGAAAGGAGTAGAAGAAAAAGAAGAGGAACCACGAAGTCTTATCGGGTTCTTAGAAGGGATAGACTTTTTTAGGTGCCATAAGAAGGAGACTAAGCAAGAGAGGGAAGAGAAACAGAGAACATAGTAGGAACATAAGACACAGGAATGAAGAAAAAGATAACGTGCAATGTGATAATGCATGAGCATGTTATGTGCTAAAGAAATTGCATCATGGGCAAAAACTCAATCCAAACTAACAGCAATCATAAGATATAATCAGTCACACAATCCTAGAATGCATGAAACTTTGTTATAACAAACATAAAATGCAATGCATGAACATGTGAGATCATATTAACAAAACCCAACCCAAAATTTTTTCATAAAACTCAAAAACCCCAAAAAACTAAAACCTAGGTCACAAAATGCATGAGAAAGGAGAAAAAGAAAGATTTAGAACACTTACCAAGGGATTGAGGCTTGGAATAGGCCGAAATCTTGAGTGGGAGAAGGTTTTTGGTGAAAAGAAATGGTTTGGATCGAGAGAGAAGAGTGAGAGATCGAGATATTTGATTTGGAGCAAAACTAGGTCGGACCTCAAATATATATATATATATATGTGTGTGTGTGTGTGTATAGAAAATACAGCTCGATAGATCGAGAGGTATCGAGGAGGTATCGACGGCAAAAAGATCTCGATATATAGAGGAGGTATCGAGCATCTATTGAGCAGACAGAGACTCCAAAGAGCTCGATGGATTGGGCTATCTATTGAGAGGTATCGAGAACAAAGCCATAAATCTCGATAGAAGAGGCATGTATCGAGTAGCTATCGAGGAGGTATCGACTACTATTGAGAGACCTGAAGGGGAGTTTTCAAGGAGAAGAAGCAGCACAAGATGAATGCATTCAAGATAGACACCAAAACAAGCAATCAAAGAGCATGTTAAGCATAAAAACACATCCTCAACTCTAGATGCAAAGCATTCCTAGATCAAAAACACACTAAACAAGTCTAACCACTTTTATTGCAAAAACATGTTTAGATAGTTTGGAGAGCATATACTACTACATGTATCCCTTGTGATGACCAAATCACATTGTACCTATATAATAGTATCAAGAGTAGCAAAGAGTATGCGTGTTATGTATGAAACTTTTGCAAGAGAGTATAAGTAAATCATTATATGAAAAGTAATGATATAGGAGGATTAAATACATTTACACACAATCATAACTATTTGATGGGGACTATCACCTTCAAGGTATATAATATAACACTCACATCTCCTAGAAACACGCTTGCAACCACACTTAAATGTATTTTGATTCTTTTTCCTTTTCATGTTCTTTGCATATTTTTCTTTTAAGCATATCATGCATGGGCATATAGGAGAAAGGAAAGAAAATACCCAATTATGTAAGTTGAACATCCTAATTTTGCTATGCAAGTGCTGTATCTCACTAAGCATGGCTTTTATGAATTGCACACAGATGTTTTATGATTGACGAGTTTTAGTGGTAAGATGGTTATTTATGTCTTTCTCTTAGGATTTTCTAGTCCTTCCCATAAAAAAGAGCGATTTAAGATATGAAAGATAAGAAATCAACCAAATCACATAAAAATCAACAAGCTCACATTACTTAGTTGTGCATGAAGATGCTCATCTAAGTTACAAGTGATACAAAGTTGAGAAACTTTGTTTCAAAGGCCATTCAAGGTACACAAGTATTAATATACACAAACATACATTGTTTTTGTATTTTTCTAATTTTTTTTTTTATTATTAAAACAAACCAAAAAAAAAAAAAAAAAAAAAAGTGAGCATATAAAAAGAAAGTATAAAAACTAGACTAACTCAAAACAGAAACCATAAAACAACACACATGCAAGCAACACGGGAGAGAAGTGATAGAATCATTTGGAGTCCTTCTCCTTCCAGATGGGAGACCTAGATAAGGATCCTTTCTTTTACACGAACCTTTGTTCAGATAGATAAGAAGGAGAATTGAATCCATTGAAGTTCAAAAGAAGCACGACAGCCTTAAGAAGTTCTCTAAAAGGAGCCAAGGAGAGTTGGAGATGATTTTGGCTGCCAAAAGATGACACACTATTGCTCTATTGAGTGGCTAGCCACTTATAGCAATTTGGATGGGTGTGTCCAGATGCTCCATAGTGATGACAGAAGTGTGGCTTCTTTGGTTGAGACTTCTCACCAACCTTAGGAGGTGCTCCTAGGATTGATTTTCCTTTATCACTTTTATCCTCACTCACATTTTTAGCTTTAGAGTCAATTACCTTAGAGTTATCATTATTAGCAGGGGGAACAAAAATAACTCTATTTTAAGCATTAGAAGAAGTATTGCAAAAGAAGAGAGAGTGATCATACCTGAGACCGAATTTGTTTGATGCAAACTTCTGGAAGTTTAACATTTCATCCAGCTTGGCACTTAAAGTCCTTTCCAATTGTGCTCTAACCTGAAATAGTTTAGCATCTAGTTTCTTGGTCTTTTCAACAAGAAGATTGTTCTCAAATCTCAGTGCTCCAATAGTCTGATTAGCTTCATCAATCTTGGTGGAGAGTTCCTTACATTCAAACTCCACTTCACTGAGCTTTCTTGTAGCCAACCTGTAGAGCTTCTTATGTTTCTCAGAGACCTTGTACAACTTAATGTAGGTAATGTAAATCTCATCTTGTTCATTTGTCTTCTCAAACTTTGATTCTATCAGCTCTTCTTTCTCATCAATTAGGTCTACTACTTTTTTAGGAGACTCAACAATAGCTGTAAAAGCACTTATTATCCCATCTTGGTCACTTTCATTAGAATCTGCTTCTGGTTCTGTATGACTCAAGGTGGCAGCTAGGGCTTTGCTTTTGCCAATGGATTTAAGATATGTGGGACGCTCTTGTTTCATGTGTCCAAATCCTTGACACTCATAGCATTTTGGTCTAGTAGGAACATTATTGCCTTGACCAGCATCCTTAAATTCTCTCTTGCCTTTGTATTGGGACTTGAATTGAGAGAATGCAGACTGTTTGCGATCCTTATCACCTACTTTGACATTCGCATTTTTGATAAATTTCTTGATTTTTTTGGTGATATAAGATTTTAACTTGTGTCCTCATCTTCAAACAACTCATTGTATCATCATTTTTAATCTTTAAGGCCATGTTCTTGCCTTTGCTAGCCTTGCCAACCCTTACTAACCCTAGTTCATAGGTTTGCAAGTTTCCAATTAGCTTTGTCAAATGAATAGAGTCAAGATCCTTTGGTTCTTCAATGTTAGTGATTTTGGCATGGAATCTCTCCAGAAGAGATTTGAGGATCTTCTTGACAATCTTGGGCTCTAGAATCTGTTCTCCAAGATTGAAGGCTGAATTCACTATGTCCTTGAGCTTGGCATAGAATTCATCGAATGGCTCATCATCATCCATCCTTATTTCCTCAAAACTGGTAGTGAGCCTTTAGAGTTTGGAGTTTTTAACAACTTTTGTGCCCTTGTAGGTTTTCTGAAGAATAGTCCATACTTCCTTCGCATTTTCAGTGGAAGAGATCTGGAATTTTCATTGGTCACAACACTAAACAGAGCATTCAGTGCTCTACTGTTAAAATTTGTAACTTTGATCTTGGTATCATCTCACATTGCTGGTGGCTCTTCAGGTTTCTTCTAACCTACTTCAACTGCAAGCCATACTTTCTTATCTAAAGACTGCAAAAAGGCTCTCATGCGTACTTTCTAGTATGCATAGTTAGTACCATTAAATAAAGGAGGAATAATTAGGGATTGCCCATGATCCATAATAGACTACAACAAAATATATTTTTAGCAACGAAAATTAGTGAGGAAATATTTTTTGTCACTAAAAATACAGATTTAGCGACGAAATATGGATTTCATCACTAATAATAGGAAAATATATATAACATTTAGTGACGAAAAGTAATTTTCGTTGCTATTGTTGATCTGAAATATGGGCGCCAATGGGAGAAAACTTGGCGCGAACTTAATTAATCTATAGTAATGAAATATTTCATCGCTAAAAATTAAAATTTTTAGTGACGAAACAGTTCGTCACTATAGGTGTTGCTATTAATAGTATTAGCGAGGAAAATCATTTTGTCACTAAAAGGAAGAATTAGCGACAAAAAACATTTGTCGCTAAAAATAATAAGGGATTTCATTTCACAGTTTTGTGACGAAATCAAAATTCGTCTCTAAAAGTGTTCTTTAGCGACGAAATCTGGAAATCATCACTAAAAATCGTAACAAAAATTTGGCACATATTGTGACGAAATTGGAATTCGTCGCTAAAGGTGTTAGTATTAATATATCGTTTTAGTGTATTAGATGAAACCCAACATTTTTTTCTCACCCCCTCCCTCTCTCTCTCTGCCGTTCACTCTCACTATCTCTCTCTCTTCGCCATTCATTGCCGCTGCCACCGAGCTCCCTTTGCCGCCGCCGTCGACCTCCCTTTGCCGCCGCCGTCGAGCTCACTGTTCACTTTGTCGTCCATCTCTCTTCCTCTCTTTCTCTGAATCAAAGCACGCCGCTGCCACTGCCAAAAGAGGACCATGCTGCCGTTGTTGAAATAAGGTTTTGTCTTCAACTAAAGAATAGCATTCAGGTCTCTCTTTTTTTTTTTTTTTCTTTTTTTTTTTTTTAAATTGCTTCAATTCATTATTCATATTTGTTAATTTTATTCTATTTTAGCTTCTGTTTGGTTCCTAAGAAAACCATAAGAAATACACATGTGGCCCACAAGAAATACTAATCCAAGTGCTTTTGGGTGTGTGTGCTTTTGTTTTGTTTTTCATTCTTATTTCATTAGAAATTACTCAAAAGTAGTAGTTAACAAGTATAGTACAACTACAACTGCATTTTACTTATAAAACATAGAGAGTTTTTAAGGGGTTTTTGACTCTTTTGAGTTTTGTTTTGGTGGGTATGTACGTACCTACTAGTAAGAGAGAAGCTTAATTGTTTCACTGACAATCATAGCTAAACAAATTAAAAGGATCTTGCGGTGTGGGTGGGTCACCATTAGGGAAGTCATCACGGAAGTGGTGCTTTTGTGAGTTTTGACTGGTGGGAAAGGTTGTGTTGTATTGTGTGTGAAGAAAGAAAATGAAGAGTGAGAGGTGGAATCAGAATGTAAAATTTTAATTAATTAATTCTCCTCACTACTTTCTTTATTTCTTTTCTACAGCTGATTAATTAATAGTAATGGTTGGTTCCTACTTTCTAGTAGTTTCTTTCCTGCTCTTAGAAATTAATAATAGTAAAACTGTACTTGCTGCCTTGGTCTCCCTCTCCTTCCTAGTAGTTAGCTTTAAAAGATATTTTTGTGGGCCTTGGATTTTATTGTATTCAAAAGTCTTATTTAGTTTTTGAAAATTAGGTGGAAGTACAGTGAAATGATTATGAAGTAGGAAAATATATATATATATATATATATAGAGAGAGAGAGAGAGAGAGAGAGAGAGATCAAAACACTGTAGTTTTGAACAACAACAATTACAACAAAAAGAAAAAAAAAAAGAAATATAGGTAAAAAATATTAGAACCGTGATATGTGTTTTACAAAAAGAGTGTGATCCTTAATTATTTCTTGAGGCGGATATCCTTTAGCTTCTTCAACTTCTTCAGCTCAGTGATTTTTTGTCTTGAGTTTTGCTGTAACAAAAGAGACTAACACTGTGTTTGGTTGGGTGGAATTTAGGAAGGATGGAAAATATAAGAAGGAAAATGGGGTGGAAAACTGAGTTTTCCTCTATTTGGGAATGGGAAGAAAATAAGAGGAGTGGAAAACTGGGAGAAAATTTTCTCCCCGGGCCCACAAATTTTTTTCCTCCCAAATTGGGAGGAAAACTGCTCTTACCGTGGAATTACACAAATGCCCTCTCCCACCTACCCTCCTCACAAACACAACAGCTGTTCTGGAATCAAGCAAAAAAAAAAAAAAAACCAGAGATCGAGAGCTGGAGAAAAAAAAAAAAACCAGAGACCGAGAGCTGGAGAAAAAAAAAGAGAGAAAGCACTTCTTGAATGAGGGAGAAAAAGAAAGAAAGAATGAGAGTGCTGGAGAAAAGAAAAACATGTATGGAGGAAAAAAAAAAAAAACAGAGAGAGCGAGCTGGAGAAAAGAAAGAGAGAATGAGAGTGCTGGATGATTTGCTGGAAAGTGTGTGGAGAAAAAGAAAAATAAGGGGTGGGGATAGAGATAACAACGTGTGTGGAGGAGACAGCATAGAAAAAGAAAAAAGAAAAAAAACAAAAACAAAAACGTATGGATGAAATGAAAAGATTGAAAAGATAAATAATATAAAGAATAAAAAATCTTAATTGAGAAATGTTACTACAATAATTTCACAATAAATTTTAAGTAACAAATTGTTATTAGTTAATATTGATGAGTAAAAAAATAATTTCAATAGTGGGTTCAAATTAGAACTAGTAACAACTTTTTACATAAATTTTATTGTGAAAGTATTACGAAAAATTTTGTGGACGTAACACTTCTTATTGAAAAATATAATTGTTGGTAAATTTTATATTATTTAATGAGTACAAATAAATCTATTTCTTACATATTACGTAATAAGGGTATAATAGTCAATTTATATAAACTACTTTTTCTATCCTCCCACTTTTCTTTTCAACCAAGTAAAAGAGTTTTCCATCTTCTTACTTTTCCATAAAAGTGGGGTTAGGTGAGGTAGGTGTGATATTTAATTGGGGGGAGGGGGCGGTATTTATTAATTAGTACTTTTTCCTTTGTACATATATAGATACCCACATTACTTTGGTTGAGGTGTGTGCTAGCTTAAGCATAGTAAGTAATTTCTTATTAAATTCTTATTAAGTATTATATATTGTTTTGTTGAGAATTTGTATTGTGGTGGGTTGTTGTGTTGGAGTAAGCGGGTGACTTGTATGGTGTTATAAGATGATTTAAATTCATATTGGAAGTATTTCTTAATTTTTTTGGGAATTGTGAATGGATATTGTTGATTTATATGTGATGGGTATTATTTAATTTTTTTCAATATTTATAAGCATTATATATTGTTTTGTTGAGAATTGGTATTATGGTGGGTTGTTGTGTTGGAGCAAGCGGGTGGCTTGCATGGTGTTATAAGGTGGTTTAAATTCATATTGAGAGCGTTTCTTATTTTTTTGGGAATTGTTAATGGATATTGTTAATTTATATGTGATGGATATTATTTAATTTTTTTTTCAATACTTGTAAGCATTATATATTGTTTTGTTGAGAATTGGTATTGTGGTGAGCATTAAAACACTTATTGGTTAGTACTTCATTTTAGCAATTGGCCCGCACTACATGATGTGACTATTTTTTTTTAATGCATTATTTGAAACTAATTGTATTATATTACACTTGAAAATCTATATTTGCTTTCTACAACTTATACATTAGGAGTTGTGGTTTTAATACATTGGTGTGGCTACTTTTAATGCATTGTTAGAAATATTTCTTATAACATAATTAACTGTAACATATATTTCTAAAACATAAATGCATCTAACTATGTTTTAATAAATATGATATTTCATGTTTTATATAAAAAGTTGATGTTGTATTCAGGGACAGAACCATGTTGAGGCTGAGAGGGTTGGTGCCCTCCCAAATTTTTTTAAAATATTAAATAGTAGGTATATATTTAAGATTTTTGAAAATAAACCCAAAAAAAATTATATTTGCCTCCAACAAGAAAATTATATTTGTCCCCTCGACTTCATGGGTGATGTGCTTTCCAAATTAGGACTCTTAAACAAATGCTTGGTTTTGGTTAATTAATTTCGTTTATGCTTTGTTTGTTAGAAACGTCACGTGTCAACCCTTACATGAATTACAACCCTCACGTGTCAGCCCTTTATTCAACACAACATCTGACATCTTGAGTAAACGAACGAAAATAAAAGGCAAAGTGACATAAAGCAATGAAATGTGACTCAAGTCATTTGGGGCTGGAAAATGGAGAGAACAAAAAAGGAAATTGAAGGATAAAAGAAGAAGAAGAAGCAACAACGGCAGGAATCACCGTTGAACACACCGTGCACAGCTATGAACTATTTCTTGAAATAATTATTGTATCACACTTAAATATAAAATGATTACCTTTATATTTTGATTGATTAACTATTCTTGCAGTGGTGATTGACCGTGGAACTCTTCACTGTTTTTGATTTTTTGCGTGAAAGGAAGGATGTTTGTTTTAAATGTTTCTATATGAATACTTAACCAGGTACATTTGATATGCCACATGCCATAATGAGAGGGGATTGTGAATTGGGTAAATTTCACCATACCCACTGGCGGCGCCATGTATAATTGAGGGTGGTCACAGGACCACCCTCAACTTGGAAAAAAAAAGTTTTGTGCTTTAAAAAAAAAAAAAAATGAAATTCCAAATTAATATGGGTTGTTGACCACTTAGAAAACAAACCTTAACTACCCTAAAAAAATCCTAAATAAAATTTTTCCAATAAAAAAATAAAATTTGACTTCTCCAAAATTTTGGTTCATTGAAGATTAACCAAAAAATTGTAAAAAATGCTATGTTCACAGTATGTCCGCAACACTTTCATAACAAATCCTAAGTGGTAAATTGTTATCAATGGAATTTAGCCTTCTGAATTTTATTAAGCTGTCAAAGGTCAGAATTGAAGTAATGAAGAACAGAGCTGTACTCAAGCAAAGCAAGTCATCAAAGTGAAGAAGAAGAAGAAGAAAGATAGTAGCAGAGATGCAGAGCAGAAGAAGAAAGTTGTTTCAATTAAAACGACAAGTAGTTTAGATGTGTGAATGTAAAACTACATGTAGTTTTAGCAGTGTATTTAAATGTCAATAAGAAGCATGTGTAAGATTACTTTTACACACATGTTGGTGTAGTTAGGATAGGATCTTTCTCTTTTCTGTTATTCTGAGTTTGTTAGGCTATAGATTCTTCTTCTCATAGCTATATAAATAGCTGGTTGTAATTAGTTTCTAATTAATGAAATCGTATTTTCAATCATTCAGATTGCATAAATTTGTCTTTTGCAATTATATATAAAATATATAATATGATATGATATTACAGTCAATCTCTGGCATAAATATTGTGCTAAAAAAATTTTAAAAAAATAAATCTCTGATACAAATAGAACAAGCTGTGAATGCTCCCGGCAAGAAAATTAACAAAAGACGCAAAAGTCACAATTTTCGACTCACAAATAGAGCTACCAAATGCAGGGAAACTTCCTCTTCTTATTTTTATTTCTTCTATAATGTGAACTTGACCCTTGCTCTAGTCAGTCACGCCCATAGGAACGCGAGAGTCCATGAGAAAGTATCTTCACTGAAACTTCCAAATTCTTATAAATTATGAACACCAACACAACAGATCATTTTCATATGTAATTCTTTCGCTCTCAATCTCCCAAAATTTTTCTGTCCAATATCAGTATGAGGAAGCACCAAGTTGATTCAGGTAAGTTTTCCAGTCAGATAATTAGTGACTGAATGCTCTATAATTTCAATTTTAAACATTTCTGTATTTCGTAATTTTTGGTTGCAGAGTTTGTTGCCAACAACTCAGACTGTGGTAGTGCAGTAATGGAAGAAAGAAGTGAATCACTAGTAGAGTACTCATTTTTCCCATCAGCCATGTCAGAGTCATCAGGCAGTTTCAATTGTATATGGAATGGAACAAATCCAAACTCCCCTATTTACATTCCATCAATTTTCCCAGCCAACCACTCAGATAGTGAAAGTAATAGTATTCCAGGAACCAATGAAACATATCCAAAATTCTCTCATAATTCCAATTCCATAATGTCATTCTTCCCACCAGCCAGGTCTCCAAAAGACAGTACCGAAAATTATGAGATAATAATTACAAATCCTTCCATATCAGCAACAAGTTTTTCCATTTCAGCAATCTTCCCACCCATCATGTCTGAGACTGAGACAGACGGTAGTTGTTCAGAGTCTGACCAATCACCTCGTGCACAATTCTCTAATTCCATAGTGTCACTATTCCCACCAGCCTTGTCTCAAACAGACAGTAGTAGCTCCGAAAATTATGAAATAATAATTCCAACTGATCCTTCCATATCAGCAAGGCCTAACCGCAGAGTCCAAATAGAAACCTTCAAAGACTTGATTGAGTTTCTTAAGCCGAAGAGTAGTTGTAGTTCAAAATCTAACCAAACATCTCAAAAATTCTCTCATTCCTACAAAAATCTGTATTGTCGTTCTTTTCCACAGCCAAGTCACAAACAAAAAGATCTGAGCCTAGACGCACAATCATAACTACAAAGCTTCAGAGACTTGACGGAATTTCGTTTGCAAATGCTACTTGAAGCCACTCACAACTTCTCTGAAGATCACAAGATTGGAACAGGCAGTTTTAGCTCAGTCTACCGTGCCACTTTAGACGATGGCCAAGTAGTGGCTATTAAGCGTGCTCAACTATCAATGTCTACACCGTACGTGACCAAGCTCAAGGACAATAAAAATGCTACAAAGAATGAATACGAAGATTTGTCCCGCCTTAACCACAAGAATCTCGTTCGCTTATTGGGATTTTGTAAGGTTCGTAACGTGCGTGTAGTGGTCTACGAATACATGGAAAATGATACCCTTCATGACCATCTTCATAAGCTTCAAAGTACTCCTCTAATATCATGGGCTGCTCGGATTAAAGTGGCACTAGACGCAGCTAAAGGCATTGAGTATCTGCATGCATATGCAATACCGCCAATCGTACACTGTGACATCAAATCTTCTAACATATTACTAGATGCCACGTGGACTGCCAAGGTATCTGATTTTGGCCCATCTTTTATGTCATACCTTTCAATTCTTGGGGCAGGCAGTGTGGACCCCGAGTACTATAAGCTTCAATTGTTAACACCCAAAAGTGATGTGTACAGTTTTGGAGTAGTATTGCTAGACATTTTGTTTGGATACAAAGCACTTCATAGAGATGAAAATGGTGAGCCACAAAGTATAGTTGATTTTGTAGTGCCATACATTGCCCAAGATGAAATTCACAAGATTTTGGACCCAAAAATACCACCACCGACCCCATTTGAATTAGCAGAAGTGGCATATGTTGGGAACCTAGCACTGCATTGTGTAAGTCTAGAAGGTCGAAATCGCCCTCAATGAATGAGATTGTACGTAGCCTACAAAGAGCCTTGGATGCATTGCAAAGTAAGACTTTCAGTTCAGGAAAAGAAGATTGAATGTAAGATTAATCTAAAATACATTAATCGATATTAATAATAAAACAAACAAATAATTTATATATTAATGTAATTATCATTTTTCTCCATAATTTCAAGTTTGGTTGTTTAGTAGTATTGCTGGTTGTTTGTTTTACAACTTTTGAGTCTTTAGTTGGATATGATTATAGATTCAACTAGTCGCTAACCTACAATGCACCAGATAGTTATAAATGAATTAACTTTTTATAAGACAAAACACTTTATATATATATATATATATATATATGAGATAGGTTCAAGATACACCTTTTGTGGACCATTGATTACTATTAGATCTAAGAGTTAAAAAATACTGATAGTAGTGTCATTATTACTCTCTAGAAATTAGTGATTTAGGCATTAACATTTCTTATTAAAAAAAAAAAAAAAACGTTTTTTTTTCGTCCATATCATCATCTTCTTCCTCTTGTCTTTCTTTTTGCACTATACTTTCAAGCCTCCATCATGAATGGTGGTTGGAATAATTCTGAAAATAACATCTGAAGTCTTTTCTTCTTCTTAGACTTGTTGGAAAAAATTCTGAAAATAACTCCCAAGTCCTTTTCTTCTTGCTAGGCTCGCTGTTGAAAGAATTTTGAATATAACGTCTCTATATATAAACAAAATATTTTAGTCAAGATTCTCTCTTAAAGTTAATCTGAAAGGTCTTCTCGCTGTTGAAAGAAATCTGAATATAACGTCTCTATATATAAACAAAATATTTTAGTCAAGATTCTCTCTTAAAGTTAATGTGAAAGTTATTCTCGTTGTTGAAAGAATTCTGAATATAATGTTTCTATATATAAACAAAATATTTTAGTCAAGATTCTCTCTTAAAGTTAATGTGAAAGTTCTTCTCATGGTTCCACCACAAAGAAATTTCTTCAACAGAAAATGCACCATCTGCTTAAAAACTCCTTTATAGATACAAGACTATTATTAATGGTGGTAATGGAAATCCAAATTTAAGAAATATCTTTTCACTGCAATAGTTTTAGAGCACATGTGGTCTCCTCAACATCAACTATGAAATTACGTAGTAACACCAGATGAATAAACAAAAGAGAAGCTCTGTGGCTGCTTTCCAACCCAACTATGAGAATTTTATGAATGGTGGAGGCCTGAAAGTATAGTGCAAAATGAAAGACAGAAGGAAGAAGATGATGATATGGACAAAAAAAAATTAATGCTGTGGGTTTTTTTTTTTCCTTTAATAAGAAGAGTTAATGCCTAAATCACTAATTTCTAGAGAGTAATAATGATACTACTATGAGTGTTTTTTTACCCTTAAATCTGATAGTAATCAATGGTTCACAAAAGGTGTAACTCTTGTGAAGTTACACTTGGTGTAACTTTTATAAACTTATTATACCTTTTTTACACCATCGATTTCTAAGAGATCTAACGGTTAAAAAAACACCATTAAATGCTATTGTTTTCCACCTTATTACCTAATTAATAATAGCATTCTCTTTCTCTTTCTCTCTCTCCTTATTTATTGCTTTCCACCATATAATATTTTCTTCAACACAATCTAACAAAAAAATTTGAAAAATAATCTCATTTTCATTGATTTCACAAAACTACCCATAACAAGAGTCAAATTACTTTCAATTTGCTCCTTAAAATAAATAAATAAAGGAACTTAAAAAAAAAAAAAATCAAAATCTAAGAACAACTATAGACACATGTTTTATCTTCATGAGAACAACTATTTAAGAGTGTCTATTTACTGTTTCTTAAGGGTATTTTTCGTTTCCAGACACATTTAATAATTAAGGTCAATTCACTCCATATGAAAAGTGATGATTGATCACAGGCAAGAGCCAAGAAGTTTCTTAGAATTAGAATCCAAAGGAATACACAAAATTCGGCGAGAAGGATTAAAAATTTCTGCCTCAATTAAATGAATTATATATCAATTTTTATATATTTCGTGCTAGGCATAAAGCCTTGGATATGTATTTTTCTATTGAATATAATATTTGTAATGGTTGAATTTATTCATCAAAATAAAATTTTTGATGGTTTTGGGTGAACTGTTACTGTTTGAATGATTACATTTAAATTGACAGGGCTTAGATTCTTTAGAACCACAACCACCACCTGGATCTAATTCTTAATTTCTACTTTTGAGTTAATTTTGACTTCATTCTTATTAAATAACATGTACTCCGCAAGAAACGGTGAAGCATATAAAGTGAGTATTGCATACAATGTACAAAAGTGCAGCATTATCTCCGATAGTAATCACTATATATATTTGTTTAGTTCATCTTTTCGAAGACGGAATAATAAGAATATTTGACCGACTTGGAGTCTTCAATATTATTATCGTAGGTAGAGATGAACATATAATTTCTGACTTCGCAATTATTTATTTATTATTATAAGTGAAATATTCTACGAAAAGCGGGCATGCTTGGAAAGACCATTACTCATAAAATTGATATATAATTCATTTAATTGAGGCAGAAATTTTTAATCCTTCTCGCCAAATTTTGTGTATTCCTCTGGATTCTAATTCTAAGAAACTTCTTGGCTCTTGCCTGTGATCAATCATCACTTTTCCTTATGGAGTGAATTGATCTTCATTATAAAATGTGTCTGAAAACGAAAAGTACCCTTAAGAAACAATAAATAGACACTCTTAAATAGTTGTTCTCACAAATATAAAATGTGTGTGTGTCTATAGTTGTTCTCAGATTTTGAAGTTTTTTTTTAAGTTCCTTTATTTATTTATTTTAAGGAGAAAATTGAAAGTCATTTGACTCTTGTTATAGGTAGTTTTGTGAAATTAATGAAAATAGGATTATTTTTCAATTTTTTTTGTTAGATTGTGTTGAAGAAAATATTATATGGTGGAATGCAATAAGTAAGGAGAGAGAGAAAGAGAGAGAATTCTAGTATTAATTAGGTAATATGGTGGAAAACAATAGAATTTAATGGTATTTTTTTAACCGTTAGATCTCTTAAAAATCTATGGTAACTTGAACCCATCTCTCTCTCTCTCTCTCTCTCTCTCTCTCTCTCTCTATATATATATATATATAATTAGAAATAACCATATTATGTCAGTTTTTATAAGATGAAACTAGGTTTGTCCACAAGTCGAGTTGTGCCTAACCCAAAACCAACCCGACCAGATCGGATGGTCAGAAATTCAACCCGCTGCCGACTGGAGTGATTGATCAGATTGGGCAGATTCGACCTTCAATGGATTGCAGTTAATTCGGTCAGAGTTGGAGATCTAAAAATTGGCCAAAATCTGGAAAAATCGGCGAAATTTCGATGATATTTTTGCCAGATTTGGCGAAATCTCTCTAGATTCGGTGAGATCTCACTAGATCCAGTGAGATCTCGCCAAATCCAGTGGAGATTTCATGGATCTAGCTAAGATCTCGCCGGAAATGGCTAAGATCTTGCCAAATCTAAAAAACTTCGACGGGAAATGCTCTATATCTCAGTTCGGTTAAGTTCTTCGGGTTTTGGGGAGAAAACCTACCAACCAACCCACCGTTTTTGAGTTCTAGAGGCAAAGACCCGCTGCCAACCATCACCAGTGTCGAGTTAGTCGATTATCAAGCTGGATTGGATGGGTTCAACGGGTGGGTTGGGTCATGGTTTTGTTTGGACACCCCTAGATGAAACAAATAAATACTACTAATTTTGTTTTCATACTATTCATTTCCACAAAAACAATTAATAGATATTCACAACATGAGGGAAGACATGACAAACATACTTATCGCCTCCTAGACATCAAATTTCAAAATGAAACATACATGATCCACATTTTCATTTGTATATTTTTAAATATCAAGATGCTTTGATGTCAAACATGAATAAAAATATTTCTTTTAGCATTTACTCTATTTTGTAGTTTGCATAGAAATCTCAACCATGTTGCCACAATGCATTAAAAAAAACATTATTCATCATGTTAAACTTCAATTATGTCCATATATTACCTTGGAGGGAGGCACATAATAGTTGCACATTTAACTTCATAGGATCTATACATTACTAAATATTTTGCAATTTTAAGTACAATCTATATCAGTAGGAAACTATCTAGAAATTAAATTGAATTAACCATTTTTTTTTAGAGAGAGAGCACCACTTATATTTTCGAATTGAGAACAAAATAAACATAAATTCTTCAATCACATTAATCATAACTTGACTCTTGATCATATTTAACTATGAAAGAGGAGGTTACTAATAAATTATATATATCATAATTTAAATCAAATTCAAATCTATAGAGGTGTAATTCATCCCTCTTAGTGGACTTTTTCTTCTAATGAAAACGGGAGAAAGAAAAAAAAAATTTTATTCAAAAATTTTCACAAACTTCAATAACAAATCTAACAAACCTCAAAGTTCATGAACATATTTTAACATAAAAAGAAAACCAAAAACTACCCTTAAGTTATGGAAACTCATTTATCACAAACCAAAGCAGTATACTTTCTCATTAAAAAGTCAATCTTCTATAATAATACATAAAAGAATTTCAAAACACCATCCCCAAAAAACCCAATCTAATTAATGTAAGCCTTGAAAATAAAAATTTGGATACCTACTGTGCATTAATCTATAATTTGATTTTTATCTTTTTCTAAAAAACAATATTTATTTTTCAACTTTTACCTAATTTTGTAACTTCAAACTTAAAATATGCAATTCAATATTTCCAAGTGAAGATCCTCATTGGAAAAATCTAATAGTTATAAATCAAAACTTACAATTCTTAAAAGTATGATGTCAAGAGCATAAATAGCTTTGGATAAAGGTGTAATACATGCCTTTTGATTTCTCAAGAATAATGCTATAAGAAACTTTAATACATCCAAAATTCCAAATGCTAATAATCACTATTCCATACCTATCACAAACTATTGTTACAATCCAGAGTTTCATTTCCATGAATTTGGTTAGATCATAGGAAAACAAACCAAATTTCTCATACATATATATATATTCACTTTATAATCTAGAAAATAAATAAATAAATAAATAAATTATATTAAAGATGAGAATTGGAGGAGAGGAAAAGAAACAACAAAAATAACTCCACCCTCTTCTCTTTTATTCAAACATGAACCACAAATAATTAATTAACCCCACTCTTGCACAATATGATAGTAAACGTCAGATATGGTGGAAATTAAGCACAACACTAGTATATATTTTTGAGATAACCCTAGCCTCCAAAGATGAGTTTTGGCTAAAGTCTTTGATAATCATGGAAAATATTACATGGCTGACTTTATACTGAAATTACAACGTTGTTTCATGCAAACTGAAAAATAAGGACTCCTAAATAGAAAAGCTATTAGCTTACGTTTAGGGTTTGTGGAGCATAATTTTTTTTTTTTTTTTGTGGATAAAAAAATCCTTATATTTTGTTGGGAAATTTAGACTCCGATTTATAGAATTAACAAGTTTTAAACCCAAGTTGTTAATTAGATTTATTATGAATAAACCTCGTTAAAACAAACAAACATCAATATCATGCACAGCGGAATAATAAATAAGACAATATATGATGACCCAGGAAAACCAATGAAACAAACTAGTTTCACAGTAAAAAACCTGAGGAGAAACCTTCCCGAAAAGCAATCCACTATAGTAAAGAGAAATTTCAGATCTAGTACAAAACCTTTGTCCTTAGACTCTACAATCCCCGTAGATGAACTCAAAGCAGAAACCTTCTATCGCTTCAGAACCTCTAAACTCTTCAATATATGAACGTCATCCTTTTGGACGGATCCCAGTACATGACTAGCTAATGATGCACGACTCACAGTACGTGACTAACTCCAGCAACTTGAAGATGTTGTTGGTTGCAAAGTTCTTCATTTCATCAACAATGAAGATGAAGAAGCACTTAGTTACAAAACCCTAAGGCACAAAGACGTAGTAGGTTCTTTCAGAAAGAATAAGGCACTCGGTCACTTTTTGCATGTGTTCCCCTTGTATTCTCTTGTGTGACAGCCTTTAAAATAAGCCTTATATATGTCTAGGGTTGTGAGAAAAGTAACCCTACACATACAAGTCAGCATGGGCCGAAAATCAGATCTGGAAATTCTGATTCTGTAATTCTCGATAATTACAACTGTTGAGATATTTATCGAGACCTTGATAGATATATTTGTCAAGCTGTTTGTCGAGATTCATTAAACCTCGATAGATATATCTGTCAAGTAGCTGTCGAGAATCTTTCCATTTGAACAGCTTTTCTTCACTTTTTTCTTCGTCCAATTTTCATGGCTTTAATACTTGGCTTGAACAACATGTTTCTTGAAATACTAAACCCATCCTAGATCTACCCAATTACAAGTAAAGTGCATTTTGTCAAAGGATTAGCCAATTCTAAATGACATATGTTTTTAACATAATTCACATATTTCCTAACAATCTCCCCCTTTGGCAATCCTTGACAAAATCATAAGAAACAAATGAAATATGAGAGAAGTCATAAATCACTCAACTCATACTTGTTGAATACAATAAAATCTACCTTGACACAAACTCTTGAAAATCTTTGCAAGAAGAGAGTTCATGGCATGGAAGATTTTGACAACCTGTATTTCTGAAATACTTTAAACAAAACTCTTCAAGGCATCTTAGTGTGAAACAAAAATAAAAGATTGCATACAATAAATATGAAGCATGTGCATAAAGAGAGAAAAGAAACAACACATGAAGAGATAGGTGAAAGAATGTAATAACAACCTCAATATATAAATATATATATATATATATATATATATATATATATATATATTTATATCAAAATGAGTACTAGGTTTGCTATCACAAAGTAAGAACAATGTGTCTAAAATAAGGAAAAAAAAAAAAAAAAATACGAAAAGTCCTTACTACATCCCTCATAAACAAAAAACACTCCCCCTAACAAAAGCATGTATTTCTCCCCCTAACATGTAGAATCTTTAAAAGAAACTACATTTTCTCCCCCTTTTTGTCATGATTGACAAAAGGTACAAGAAGCTATAAAGCTTCACCCGAGAAACAAAGATGATCAAAAATGATCAAGGGGGCACAAGTAGTCCATATAAATGCATGAATGTAATGAAACAAGATGCTATAGATGACAAGATAATAGAAAGATGCAAAACATGTGAAAAACAATGCTTGCAAGAGGATCTCGACAGATCGAGAAGCTGTCAAGTAGCTATCGAGTAGAAGCTAACCTCAATGGATCGAGAATCTATCAAGGATCTATCGGCCAGACAGAAAGTTTCTCGCTATATCGAGAAGCTGTCGAGGTTCTATCAAGAAGAAATCCAGAAACCTCGTTGGATCGAGATTGTGTTAACTTCTGTCGAGACAAGAAGAAAAAGGGCTCGATAGATAGCAATCTGTCAAGAGCTGTTGAGATGGGCAAAAACAGTTTTTCAAAGAAGAGAAAAACACATAAGTGAATGCAATCAAGCATGCTACCCAACCAAAAATTCAAACAACATTTTAAGCACTCAAAAACATCTCTTAACAAGAAAAATGTCAAGCATATAGATCCAAAACACACACACACACACACACACACACACACACACACACTAAACAAGTCTAACCAATTTTATATTTCAAAAACAAGTCAAGACAGTTTAGTGGGCATACATTAACACATGTATTCCTTGTGATGGCCAAATCATATTGTACCTGCATATGTATCAAAAGTAGCAAAGAATTTGCGTGTTGTGTGTGAAAACATTGCAAGATTGCATAAATATCTACATATTATGACGATTTGGGATATGAGAAAATCAATTTAACTCACACACAATCATAACTGCTTGATGGGGACTATCACCTTCGAGGTATATCCTGTAACTCCCACATCTTCTAGAATACACGCTTGCAATCATATATAAAGCATTTTGATTCTTATTGCTTTTATTTTTCTTTGCATATTTTTTCTTTTGTTAAGCATATCATTCATGGGCATATTAGAGAGAGAAAAGAAATACCCAATGATGTTAAGCTTTTGACATTGCACTTTTGCTACGTCGAAGCATACAGATTTCATTCCATGTTTGGCGGGCAACAGTGGTGAGATGGTTATTTATGCCTTTCTCTTAGGATTTTTTAGTCATTCCGTCAAAAAGAGTAGTATGAGTGTTAAGTACAAGAGATTACTTAATCTTACTCATCACAAACATGAGCCATAAAGCTCACTTGCTTAGTTGTGCATAGAGATACTCATCTAAGTTACAAAAGATACAAAGTTTAGAAAACTTTATTTGAATGGCCATCCAAGGTACACAATTACCAATATACACAAACACACACTGTTTTTGTATTTTGTATTTTTTATTTTTTTTGAAAAACAAACAAAATAAAGACTAAACAACCAAACAAAAATAGACAAATATATGAAAGCATGAAAGAAAAGTGCAAATGCATGAAAGCATGATTCCAAAAGCAGATAAGAAATCAAGTAAAGAGAGTCCTACTTTAGATAGAAAGAATTAAAGCAGAGGACAAACAGAAAAGACAATTAAGTCTTAGGCTCATTTCTCACCCACAAAGCACGAATCTTTGGCCGTGAAGATGAAAAGGCACGTGTCCTAGTATGTCTACTAAAGGACATAGAAGAATTTAGGATTCTCTTGAAATTGAGTTAAAAAGCTCAAGACTTTTAGTAACTCTCCAAACAAAGGTATAGGTCCTTGAGAGGAAACATGTGACCGTTTGGACACTTGCTTTTGAGGATACAACTTAAAGCAATTAGGATGAATGTGTCCAAAAACACCACAATGGTGACAAACATGAGGTCTAACAAATGATTTAGAATTAGCCAAATCAGTTTTAGATTTAATACCTTTATCACCTTTCTCATATTGGGGCACAAAGACAGTCCTTGATCCAGAAGCCGTGGAAGAGGAGGGGCCGGAGGAAACAGCATATCCTAAGCCAGTCTTATTATAACTGGGCTTTTGAGCACTCAATACCTCATCAAGCTTTGCATTACACATCCTCTCTATTTAAGTTCTAGCTTGACTAAGCTCAACCTCAAGATTCTTGACCTTTTCCTCTAATGAGGTGTTCTCTACAACAACAGTCTCAACTAACCTTGTAGTCTCTTCATCTAGTTTGACTAATAGATCAGCTTTTTCAGTTTTTACCTCATTAAGCTCTTTTCTACAAAGATGAGAAGTCTTTTCAGATTTTATGAATTCAGTGCATAGCTTATCATAGGCTTCTTGAAGGATCAACTTCTTGGGTACTTCATCACCAGAAGAATCCTCACTGTCACTAGCACTCTCCACAATCACCCTTGTCAGTTGTGGCAGCAAAAGCCATAAAGTGACCACATTCATCCACATACTCATCAGAAGAGTTATTCTCAGTACCATTCCAGGTAGCAACCAACCCTTTACCTTTTGAATTCTTGGATTTTTCCTTCAAAAGATAGTTTAGGCACTCTATCCTAATATGACCAAAACTTTTGCACTTATGGCACTGGATGAAGAAGCTTGATAATCTCATTAGCTATGAAGGCTAGATCCTCATCCTCATCATCATCTTCATATTTGCTTTCATCTTCATCTTCAGAGTCATCAATCTCTTCCTCTATACCCTTAAGAGCCAAGTTTCTACTCTTTCCACCTTTTCCCATTAAACCTAATCCCATCTCATAGGTTTGAAGGTTCCCTACAAGCTTAGTCAAAGGAATTTGATCAATGTCCTTCACTTCTTCAATGGCAGTAATCTTGGCATGGAATCTTTTAAGTAAGGACCTAAAGATTTTCCTAACAATTTTGGATTTTGCTATAAATTCTCCAAGGTTGAAGGCAGAATTCACAATATCCTTGAGTTTAGCATAGAACTCATCAAATGTCTCATCCTCCTCCATCCTTATTTCTTCAAAACAACTAGTGAGTCTTTAAAGCTTCACAGTCATTACTGCCTTGGTACCTTCATAGGTGGTCTCAAGAATAATCCATGCTTCCTTGGCAACTTTCGTGGATGATATTTTCTTGAATTCCTCATTGATCACCCCACAAAACAAAGCATTCAAGGCCTTACTGTTGAAATTTTCCGCTATGATTGTTGCTTCATCCCAATCCACCAGCGCTTCCTTTGGCTTAATCAAGCCAATTTCAATAGCTTGCCATACTTTTTCACCTAGAGTTTGCAAAAAAACTTTCATACATGATGACTTGCATAATTGAGTGTAATTTATCACTCCTCAACTTTAAACTTTAGTCTAATTTTATTTATTTATTTTTTTTTTGTTGATTTT